>NC_041383.1:312815681-312928403 GCF_002162155.2 Triticum dicoccoides | reverse complement strand
TGCGGTTTGGGGGCAGACTTTTTTTAGACAAGTGGTGGGGGTGGGTGAGGTGGGGAGAGAGAGAGAGAGAGGGGTGGGGCCGGGCTGGAAGAGAGAGAGAGGGGAGGAGAATTTTTTTAATTAGAAGAAGAGGGGGGAGGAGATAGTTCGACCTCTTTGCCATCTGCCAGCCGATGGCTGATGGCAAAGATATGGGCCTTTGCCATCCGCTGGCAGATGGCAAAGAGGTGGGGCTACTGGGCCGTTACAGCGCCATTATCCATTGGGCCCACCCACTTCTTTGCCATCTGCCAACAGACGGAAAAGATTCTTTGCCATCTGCTGGTAGATGGCAAAGAGGTGGGTTGACAGGCCGTTACAGCACTGGACCCTACCCACCTCTTTGCCATCTGCTGGCAGATGGCAAAGATTATTTGCCATCCACTAGCAGATGGCAAAGAATTGGCTGATGGCAACCATGTTCTTTGCCATCTGTCAGTTCTTTGCCATCTGTTTTTTATAAGCAGATGGCAAAGACGTTCTTTGCCATCAGCTGGCAGATGGCAAAGAGTTGGCTGATGGCAAATTCCCAGTTTCCAGTAGTGAATCCAGGTTACAAGACTTTTCAGCAATGGTAAAACAAGACCAGCAAGACCGCCCGGATGTGCCGACAAATCCCAATAGGGGCTGCACATATCTCGTTCTCAGAGCACACCTTATTAACACTATGTACAACTAAAACCAGCCGTCAAGTTTCCCCGAGGTGGCGCTGCAAGTGGCTCTAGTTCGGACCAACACTTAGAGAAGCACTGGCCCGGGAGGGTTAAATAAAGATGACCCTCAGGTTTATAACTCCCAAGGGAAAGTTAGTAGGTTGTTAGGCAGATGTAAAACCAAGGTTGGGCCTTCCTGGAGGAGTTTTATTCAAAGTGAACCGTCAAGGGGTTCCCATAAACCCGACCGTGTAAGGAACGCAAAATCAAGGAACATAACACCAGTATGATGGAAACTAAGGTGGCAGGAGTGGAAGAAAACACCAGGCATAATGCCGAGCCTTCCACCCTTTACCAAGTATATATATGCATTAATTAAATAAGAGATATTGTGATATCCCAAAATAATCTTGTTCCAACATGGAGCAATCTTCAACTTCACCTGCAACTAACAACGCTATAAGAGGGGCTGAGCAAAAGCGGTAACATAGCCAAACAATGGTTTGCTAGGAACATTGAAAAATGTTAGAGGCTGACATGGCAATTTGGGAGGCTTGATAAACAAGTGATAGGTAGCACAGCATAGCGATAGAACGAAGCAACTAGCATAGCAATGATAGTAGTGAGATCCAAGGTAACGGTCATCTTGCCTGAAATCCTGCTAGGAAGAAGAACGATTCCATGAAGAAGACGAACAGATGAAGACGAACCAAGCGTAGTCGAATGAATCCTCATGATCACAACAAAACAGGAAGTATCGACAAGAAGCACAACCGGAAAGAAGCAAACAACGCGGTGAACTCACAACACATAAACATGGCATGATGCATGATAAAGGCTATATGATGCTACTCATGGCAAGAGATGATGCATACAAGAATATCATATCAAAGCAAGTTTAAATGAGGCTGAAAACAACATATAACAAATCTGATAAGTCCTTATATGCAAATTTCGAAATTGGTCCAGATCTGAATAAACTTAATGTTCAAGTAGTTAAACAGCAAGTTAAGATGCACCAAGATGATCTACACGAAAATCTAGTCAAGTTACATATAAAGTTCATTTAATTTGGAGCTATGGGCTAGAAGATATGAGCAAAACAAGTCAAACATGGCATTGATGCAAAATACATTCAAACATCAAGCAAACACTCTCCAAACATGTATGCAACATGATAAAATGAAACTGAATGCAAAATCAGTCAAGTTTCATATAGAGCATGCTCAAACCAGAGCAACGGTGCAATACACACACTCCAAACAAGATATAACAACAATCTGCCCAAAACAACAACTAGGCACTTTGCAATCATCAAAACAACATGCTAGAGGAATCATATGAGAACAAACTTGACATGCACTTCATTTACATATACCAAAATTCAAATATCATTAAGGTTCAGGTTCATCGGCATCAACATTAAACCAATATGATCAATGCAATATGCAACTTTATAACACAGGTTCATATACATGAGCAGAGTTAATATGATGGCAACTTGAGAGCAAGAAAGAGATAAGCTACAACACGTAAACAGAGCAACCAAGGGCATGGCATCAAACTACACATAACAAAGAGAAAATAACTTCATGGCATCATATACATATGGCTCAAGTATTAGTAGGAATCAACAAGACAAGATTGAATGTTGAAACAGTTTCAGCAAGTGTAAAAAAGCAACATTATGATAGCATGTTTGCAAGCATGGGACAGAGGCATATGGTATCCAACATTAACAACCATGGCATGTGAACGAAGTACTCACAGAATTGTTCAAAACATTTAATTGGATCATCTCCATAAGTGGCATGGATCACTCAATAACAAGCTCACAACAAGGCATCATGAAGTTAACAGAAAACTGGAACAACATATACGCATGTTCATGGCAATGAAAACATATGCTACAGGACATATATGAGGCATAGAAAGACATGGAATGGTATAGCACAACATGGGCATTAAAATATGTCAACTAAGCATCTACAGGATATACATGGAGTAGTTGGTAGTATCAAAAAAACATGGCAACCTGATATGACAGAAATAGACTTGACATAACATTAACAACAAGTAGCCCACTTCACAAGTTTGATGCACTCATTACAGGGAATATCAAAATATATGCATTGCACCACAGTAAAGATGGCATTATTATTCTCCTAAAACATGTAGACATGATGCTCAAAAGAAAATCACACAAAAATATATAAAAATGACAAATAGGCAAGTTACAGCAGTTAACAGCAACATGCACTTTTGCAACGGAGATTAAGATATCAAGCTGCACCCTAACATGAATGCAAAGCACACCAGCATGTATAGCATGAAGAGCAGAACATGTGCATATCAAGAGCATCATCATAGGATCAACAGGGACAAAGTTACACCACTCACAAGATGCATACATGATGTTAACAATAGCAGATTCCAGCAGTTTATATCACATAGCAGTTTTGCAACGATGATTAAGGCATCAATATTAATAGTAACATGAATGCAAATGCAGCCATCATGTAGAGTACTCTGATATGAACATTTTGACATATTATACATGCAAAATGAAGCACCAAGCACAAAGTTATGCCATGATGAAGATGCACACATAATGTATGAAATCTGGGACTTGGAGGAAAAATATACCCTCCGAAAAAGTCAACGCGGGACGAGGTGGTGCGGGACAAGGGGAACTGGGGAGGACGCGTGTTTGGTTCGGAGGCTTGGTGGATCTCTTCCCAATCCGGCCGGATCCGAACTCCGGTGAGGAGGCGGCGGGGACGGCCGGCCAGAGGCGTGGGGCGGCACCGGCGACCCGTGGTAGAGGCGTGGCAGCGTCAGGCGGCGGAGGCGCGATGCTGGCGGAGGTGGGCGGTGAGGTGCATGGCAGCGGTGAGCGGCAGGGCTCGGCGGTGCGCGAAACGGCGGCAGCACGGAGGAGGCCGGCGACGGGATCCGGCGGAGCCTGGCGCCCGAGGCGCTTGGGCGGGCGGCAACGGCGATTCGGGCCTAGAGGGCCTGCCCTGGGCCCCGGTGGGCCTGCGCGGGACGATGGAGAAGCGGCCGGCGGTGGTGATGTGGCGAAGCGTGAGAGGACGAGGGGGCGGTAGCGGACGTGTCCGGCGCGCCGAGGAAGAAGGTGGCTAGGGTTAGGGTGGATTTTACCCGAGATTTGGATGGGGGGGGCTTTTTATAGGTAGAGGGAGCTAGGAGAGTCCAAATGAGGTGTGGTTTCCGCCCACACGACCGTGATCCAACGGCAGAGAGCATGGAGGGCGTTTAGATGGGCTAGTGGACTGTTTTTAAGAGGTGCTGGGCTGTAAAGAAAAAGGGGTCCGACAGTTAACGCGGTTAACCGTTGGGGCATCAAACGACCTCCAAATGGAATGAAATTTGACAGGCGGTCTACCGGTGATGTACCAAGACCACTCATCAACTCTCGGACCATTCCAAGAATGTTTTTCCATGGCCCACAAAACAAGATCTGGGAGGTCCCGCGGGCGCGTGCGAGTGTGGTTGGGTTCAGAACGGACAACGGAGAGAACCGGGGAACCCGAACGGATGCTGACACGTCTCTAGCGTATATATAATTTTTTATTGTTCCATGCTATTATATTACCCATTTTGGATGTTTATGGGCTTTACTTTACACATTTATATCATTTTTGGGACTAACCTACTAACCGGAGGCCCAACCCGAATTGCGTTTTTTTGCCTATTTCAGTGTTTGGAAGAAAAGGAATATCAAACGGAGTCCAAACGGAATGAAACCTTTGGGAGTGATCTTTTTGGAACTAACGTGATCTAGAGGACTTGGAGTGGAAGTCAAGAAACAAGGGAGGCGGCCACGAGGGTGCCCGGCGGGCCCCCTAGGGCTGGGCACGCCCCCCACCCTTGTGGGCCCCTTGAGCGTCCACCGACCTACTTCTTCCTCCTATGTATACCCATGTACCCCAAAAACATAAGAAGTGACCATGAAAAACTATTTCCACCATTGTAACCTTCTGTATCCGCGAGATCCCATCTTAGAGCCTTTGTCGGCGCTCTGCCGGAGGGGGAATCGATCATGGAGGTCCTCTACATCATCTCCAAGGCCTCTCCGATGAGCTGTGAGTAGTTTACCATAGACCTTCGGGTCCATAGTTATTAGCTAGATGGCTTCTTCTCTCTCTCTTTGAATCTCAATACAAAGTTCTCCTTGATCTTCTTGGAGATCTATTCAATGTAACTCTTTTTGCGGTATGTTTGTCGAGATTCGATGAATTGTGGGTTTATGATCAAGTTTATCTATGAGAAATATTTGAATCTCCTCTGAATTCTTTTATGTGTGATTAAGTTATCTTTGCAAGTCTCTTCGAATTGTCAGTTTGGTTTGGCCAACTAGATTGATATTTCTTGCAATGGGAGAAGTGCTTAGCTTTGCGTTCAATCTTGCGGTCTCCTTTCCCAGTGATAGTAGGGGCAGCAAGGCACGTATGTTATTGTTGCCATCGAGGATAAAAAGATGGGGTTTATATCATATTGCATGAGTTTATCCCTCTACATCATGTCATCTTTCTTAATGCGTTACTCTATTCTTTATGACCTTAATACTCTAGATGCATGCTGGATAGCGGTCGATGTGTGGAGTAATAGTAGTAGATGCAGGCAGGAGTCGCTCTACTTGTCACGGACGTGATGCCTATATACATGATCATTCCTAGATAATCTCATAATTATTCGCTTTTCTATCGATTTCTTGACAGTAATTTGTTCACCCATCGTAATACTTATGCTATCTTGAGAGAAGCCACTAGTGAAACCTATCCCCCGGGTCTATCTTTTATCATATAAGTTTACCATCTACTTTTATTTGCATCTTTTACTTTGTTTTCAATCTATATTATAAAATACCAAAAATATATTTAACTTATCATATTATCTCTATCAGATCTCACTTTCACTAGTGGCCGTGAAGGGATTGACAACCCCTTTATTGCGTTGGTTGCGAGTTCTTGTTTGTTTGTGTAGGTGCGTGGGACTTTGGAGGAGCCTCCTACTGGATTGACACCTTGGTTCTCAAAAACTGAGGGAAATACTTACGCTACTATTGCTGCATCACCCTTTCCTCTTCAAGGAAAACCAACGCAAGCTCAAGACGTAGCAAGAAGGATTTCTAGCACCGTTGCCATGGAGGTCTTCGCTCAAGTCAAGACATACCAAGTAGCCATCACAGACTCATCTCCCTCGCACTTACATTATTTGCCATTTGCCTCTCGTTTTCCTCTCCCCCACTTCACCCTCGCCGTTTTATTCGCCCTCTCTTTCCCAATCTCCTGTCTTTTTTTCTTGTCTTCTTGTGTGCTTGTTTGCCTTATGGGTTTGCCTAAGAACACCGACCTTCATCTTAGAAGGTTGGAAGAGATTGAATCAAACATTAAAAGTTTTATGACTTTACAATTTGAGTATAGTAATTTCTTCAGAAAGGAACTTAAAGAACAAAAAAGTTTTATGGGGTTTATGAACAAAGAGCTTGATGATATTTCTAAAGAATTTTATGGTTTGAACTCTCAAATTACTCGGCTTGAAAATTCTGTAGCCCAAATTTCTGATAAGCAAGTTACCTTAGTCAATAAGATAGCTACCAAACCAGAAAAGTTAGATGAAAATAATGATGAAGATCTAAAAGTTATTGATATGTCCCCTATTAAATCTTTCTTTTGCAATATGAATCTTAATAATGATGGGACTGGAGATGAGTCAACTTTAGTTAAAAGGCGTCCCAATGATTCGGAGTTCTTAGATCTTGATGCTAAATTTGGTAAAAGTGGGATTGGAGAGATCAAGACTTTAAATAGCATTGAACCCACTATCTTGGATTCCAAGGAATTTAATTATGATAATTGTTCTTTAGAAGGTTGTATTTCCTTGTTGCAATCCGTTTTGAATTTTGCTCATGCTTATAGTCAAAATAAAGGTTTTACCAAACATATTGTTGATGCCTTGATGCAATCTTTTGATGAAAAACTTAATTTGGAAGTTTCTATACCTAGAAAACTTAACGATGAGTGGGAACCTACTATAAAGATTAAAATTAAAGATCATGAGTGTTATGCTTTGTATGATTTGGGTGCTAGTGTTTCCATGATTTCGAAAACTTTATGTGATATTCTAGGTTTCCATGATCTTGATGACTGCTCTTTAAATTTGCACCTTGCGGATTCAACCATTAAAAAGCCTATGGGAAGAATAAATGATGTTCTCATTATTGCAAATAGGAATTTAGTGCCCGTAGATTTTATCGTTCTTGACATAGATTGCAATCTTTCATGTCCTATTATTCTTGGTAGACCTTTCCTTAGAACATTGGTGCGATTATTGATATGCAGGAAGGGAATATTAGATTCCAATTTCCATTAAGCAAAGGCATGGAGAACTTTCCAAGAAAGAAATTCAAATTACCTTATGAATCTATCGTACGAGCTACTTATGAATTGAGTGCCAAAGATGGCACTACGTAGATCTATCCTCTCTTTTATGCCTAGCTAGGGGCGTTAAAGTATTGCGCTAGTTGGGAGGCAACCCAATTTTATTCTAGTTTTTTTGTTTTTGCTTCTATTTAGCAATAAATTTTTGCATCTACCTTCTTTTTAGGTGTGTTTTCATGTTTTAATTAGTGTTTGTGCCAAGTATAACCTATATGATAACCTATGGTGATAGTTAATTTGATTCTGCTAAAAAACAGAAACTTTCCACGCACAAAAATAATTTTAGTAATTCACAGAAAGGTGATTTTGCATTGATTATTTTTGCTGTAGATCAATAGAAAAATTTCCCAGGACTTCCTATTTTGGTAGGATTTTTAGAGTTCTATAAGTATGCGACAGTTACAGATTGCTATAGACTGTTCTGTTTTTGATAGATTCTGTTTTTCATGTGTTGTTTGCTTATTTTGATACATCTATGGCTAGTATGTAGGGGTATGAACCATAGAGAAGTTGGAATACAGTAGGTTTAATACCAATATAAATAAAGAATTAGTTCATTACAGTACCTTATGTGGTGGTTTTTCTTTCCTGCACTAACGGAGCTTATGAGATTTCCTGTTGAGTTTTGTGTTGTGAAATTTTCAAGTTTTGGGTAAAGATTTGATGAACTATGGAATAAGGAGTGGAAAGAGGCTAAGCTTGGGGATGCCCATGGCACCCCAAGATATTCAAGGATAACCAAAATCCTAAGCTTGGGGATGCCCCGGAAGGCATCCCCTCTTTCGTCTTCGTTCATCGGTAACTTTACTTGGAGCTATATTTTTATTCACCACATGATATGTGTTTTGCTTGGAGTGTCTTGTATGATATTAGTCTTTGCTTTTTAGTGTACCAAAATTATCCTTGTTGTACACACCTTTTGGGATAAACCCACTTGATTGGAATTTATTAGAATACTCTATGTGCTTCACTTATATCTTTTGAGCTAGATAGTTTTTTGCTCTAGTACTTCACTTATATCTTTTAGAGCACGGCGGTGGGTTAATTTTGTAGAAATTGTTAATCTCTCATGCTTCACTTACATTATTTTGATAGTCTCTTAGAACAGCATGGTATTTGCTATGGTTATGAAATTGGTCCTAGAATGATGGGCATCCAAGTTGGGTATAATAAAAACTATCATAGGAAGCGAATTGGATGCTATGATCAATTTGATACTTGATAATTGTTTTGAGATATGGAGGTAGTGATATTAGAGTCATGCTAGTTGGGTGATTATGAATTTAAAGAATGCTTGTGTTGAAGTTGGCGAGTCCCGTAGCATGCACGTATGGTAAAAGTTGTGTAACAAATTTGAAACATGAAGTGTTCTTAGATTGTGCATCCTTATGTGTGGCGGTCGGGGACGAGTGATGGTCTTTCCCTACCAATCTATCCCCCTAGGAGCATGCGCATAGTGCTTGGTTTTTGATGACTTGTAGATTTTTTGCAATAAGTATATGAGTTCTTTATGACTAATGTTGAGTCCATGGATTATACGCACTCTCACCCTTCCATCATTGCTAGCCTCTTTGGTACCGTGCATTGCCCTTTCTCACCTTGAGAGTTGGTGCAAACTTCGCAGGTGCAACCAAACACCGTGATACGATATGCTCTATCACACATAAACCTCCTCTTATCTTCCTCAAAACAGCCACCATACCTACCTATTAGGGCATTTCCATAGCCATTCCGAGATATATTGCCATGCAACTTTCCACCGTTCCGGTCATCATCATGACACACATCATCATTGTCATATTGCCTTGTATGATCATGTAGTTGACATCGTATTTGTGGCAAAGCCACCATGCATAATATTTCATACATGTAACTCTTGATTCATTTACTATCCCGGTACACCTCCGGGGGCATTCATATAGAGTCATATCTTGTTCTAGTTTTGAATTGTAAATAAATAGAAGTGTGATGATCGTCATTATTAGAACATTGTCCCTAAATAAAAAAGGGAAAGGCCAAAAAGAAAATAAGAAAGGCCAAAGCAAAAAAGAAAAGAAAATAAAGGCTAAAAGAAAAAGAAAGGCCCAAAAGAAAAAAAGAAAAAGAAAATAAAAATAAAAAAGGGGCAATGTTACCATCCTTTTCCACACTTGTGCTTCAAAGTAGCACCATGTTCTTCATATAGAGAGTCTCATATGTTGTCACTTTCATATACTAGTGGGAATTTTTCATTATAGAACTTGGCATGTATATTACTACGATGGGCTTCCTCAAAATGCCCTAGGTCTTCGTGAGCAAGCAAGTTGGATGCACGCCCACTAGTTTCTTTTGTTGAGCTTTCATACATTTATAGCTCTAGTGCATCCGTTGCATGGCAATCCCTACTCCTCATATTGACATCAATTGATGGGCATCTCCATAACCCGTTGATTATCCTCGTCAATGTGAGACTTTCTTTTTTTGTCTTCTCCACACAATCTACATCATCATATTCTATTCCACCCAAAGAGCTATATCCATGGCTCACGCTCATGTATTGCTTGAAAGTTGAAAAAGTTTGAGATTATTTAAGTACGAAACAATTGCTTGGCTTGTCATCGGGGGTGTGCAATATGGGAGCATTTTTGTGTGACGAAAATGAAGCATAGCCTAACTATATGATTTTGTAGGGATGAACTTTCTTTAGCCATGTTATTTTGAGAAGACATGATTACTTTGATTAGTATGCTTGAAGTATTACTATTTCTTATATCAATATGAACTTTTATTTTGAATCATTTGGATCAGAACATTCATGCCACAATAAAGAAAATTACATTGAGAATTATGCTAGGTAGCATTCCACATCAAAAATTCTGTTTTTATCATTTACCTACTCGAGGACGAGCATGAATTAAGCTTGGGGATGCTTAATACGTCTCCAATGTATCTATAATTTTGGATTGTTCCATGCTATTATATTACCCATTTTGGATGTTTATGGGATTTACTTTACACATTTATATCATTTTTGGGACTAACCTACTAACCGGAGGCTCAGCCCGAATTACTGTTTTTTTTGCCTATTTTAGTATTTCGAAGAAAAGGAATATCAAACGGAGTCCAAACGGAATGAAACCTTCGGGAGCAATCTTTTTTGAACAAATGTGATCCAGAGGACTTGGAGTGGAAGTCAAGAAACAAGGGAGGTGGCCACGAGGGTGCCCGGTGCGCCCCCTAGGGCTGGGCACGCCCCCCACCCTCGTGGGCCCCTCGAGCATCCACCGACCTACTTCTTCCTCCTATATATACCCATGTACCCCGAAAACATCATAAGCAACCACGAAAAACTATTTCCACTGCAGTAATCTTCTGTATCCGCGGGATCCCATCTTGGAGCCTTCGCCGGCGCTCTGCCGGGGGGGGGGGGGAATCGATCACGGAGGGCCTCTACATCATCTCCAAGGCCACTCCGATGAGTTGTGAGTAGTTTACCATAGACCTTCGGGTCCATATTTATTAGGTGGATGGCTTCTTCTCTCTCTTTGAATCTCAATACAAAGTTCTCTTCGATCTTCTTGGAGATCTATTTGGTGTAACTCTTTTTGCAGTGTGTTTGTCGAGATGTAATGAATTGTGGGTTTATGTTGAAGTTTATCTATGAGAAATATTGAATCTCCTCTGAATTCTTTTATGTGTGATTAAGTTATCTTTGCAAGTCTCTTCGAATTATTAGTTTGGTTTGGCCTACTAGATTGATCTTTCTTGCAATGGGAGAAGTGGTTAGCTTTGGGTTCAATCTTGCGGTGTCCTTTCCCAGTGATAGTAAGGGCAGCAAGGCATGTATTGTATTGTTGCCATCGAGGATAAAAAGATGGGGTTTATATCATATTGCATGAGTTTATCCCTCTACATCATGTCATCTTTCTTAATGCGTTACTCTGTTCTTTATGAACTTAATACTCTAGATCCATGCTGGATTGAGGTTGATGTGTGGAGTAATAGTAGTAGAAGCAGTGTCGGGGGTTGGATGCGACATATGCCAAAGGATGGCTTATCATGGTGGGAGCGAGTAGAACGTCGCCGGTGCCCGGAAGCGGGATGAGGCGAAGACATGCACGCCGGCGGAACTTACCCAGCTTCAGGGCTCTCCTAGGAGATAACACCCCTACTGCTGCTCTGCGGGGTGTCCGCATGATCACTAAAGCAAGGTAACTACAATCATACTCCTGGAGCTGTTTCGGGAGGTAGAAGAGGGCAAAGCTAGCTCTCTCCTCTGTGGGATATTTGGTCTATCTTCCTCTCTCTCTAGGTCCGAACCCTTTGCATGGGTGCCCCGGGGGGTTTATATAGGCCTACCCCCCGGGGGTACAATGGTAATCCGGCTGGGCGCGGGTCCCAGCCGTCTGTCTCTCAGGCCGCCGTCTTCCCCGCCGGCTTCTGGGGCCCGCCGACTGGCGGGTCCCGCGGACAGGCTTGATACTGTAGCGGCACTCCTGATGACGCAGGCTTGGTCATCGGGTCGTGGCAACAGTGCCGCCGTCTATCGGGCGATCACTATCTCCACTCCCCATCTTATCCGATTAATGGCTCGTGGGGCCCGGGAGGAGTCGGCCGATGCCAGGGAGGCCGACTCCCACGGGCCCGCCTTCGGGTTGCCCAGGCCGGCTTTGGCCCTCCCACTGACGGGCGGCCCCGCCGCCTTCGGGTCGTACAGGCCAGCGTCGTGGGCACAGTGCGCTACGTACTGTGGCTGAGGTCAGCTGCAGGCATGTGAACAGTGCCGTATCTCGCCGGAGATCTTCCAGCGGTACGGCTTACTGTAGCCACGCCGGCCCTTCGCAAGCAGGGGGGGGAGACGGCCATGCCGTACCCGCACCCTGCGTCGTACTTTGGGATAAGGGAGGAGTCTTGGGCCGACTGTCCACAGTCGGCTTTCCTGGAAGTCGCCAGCTTGGAGTCGGCTTATCTGGGAGTCGCCGCCTGGTACTCGGCATATCTTGGAGTCGCTCCTGGGACTCGTCCTGACGGGCGCGGCCTGCCCCGATGTCTTGAAATGTCCTGGGGCCCGGGTTAGCCTACCCGTGGAACATTACTCCGACAGTAGTCCCCGAAGCTGGTGAAACCCTGCGGTCGCTGCACTATGGGGCTTCAACAGCTTCAATCTTTTAAAGGTGCAGACTCTAGGATTCGGCTGCCGTCTTCCACTGGGCCGACTATCGAAAGTCGGAACTTCGGTGAAGAGCCTCAGCTCGAAGGTCGCGGCGGGAAGCCGGGCGACGTGCCTGATACGCTTCCTCGCTGCCATCAGGGCGGTCCTATCACGTGGCGCCACATGGGGAGAACAATCTGCCTGACCACCACTACCGCGCCTCGGCATACGGACGGATCCATTGTGACTGAGGACGGTTGGTTTTCCCACGTCGTTACTGCACGCAGTAACTTCGTGGGTAAATCGTGGGGCGGCATGGGGCATCGTGCGTAGTTAATCCCACGCCCACCCCCTCGGCTTCTCAGCCCGCAGGGCTATAAGTAGGTGGGGGGAAGCGGAACGGCATAGCTTGCGCGCCTTTCTTCCCCGCTCCCCTGCCTCATCTTTCTTTCTCTCCCTCCTTCCTCCGCCGTTGAGCAGGAGCCCCTCACACCGCGGCGATGAGCTCTTCCTCCGCCGCGGCCTCTGCCGTGCGCTCCGGCGTATGGGACGGCTCGGAGGTAGAGGAAGAACACATCGAGTTCCTCCGCCAGACCCGTCGTCTCCCCAGCGCGGACCTCGTGCGTGCCCGTGCCGCACCGGAGGGGGAAATCCGGCCGGCGCAAGAAGAGGGCGAGCGGGTCATCTTCCGCTCGCACCTTATGCGCGTCCTGGGGCTGCCGGCGAGCGGCTTCTTCCGCACGTTCCTGGAGTTCCACAGCCTTCAGCCGCACCACCTCACACCGAACATGGTGGTGCTTCTCTCCGCCTTCGCCACCCTGTGCGAAGGTTTCCTCGGTGTTCTCCCCACCATCGAGCTGTGGGGAGAATTCTTCTCTTCTAAGCTCGGCACGCACATCGCCGGCGTGCCGGCCCAGTGCGGCGCCTTCATCGCGATGCGGTGCTCGACAGCCGACAACCCCTTTCCTCCCATCATGCTGATCAAGTCGGTGAAGATGTGGCAGCGCTCGTACTTCTACGTGAAGAATCTCGCCTCCGACGGCGACTGGGTCAACTTGCCGCCTTACAACACCGCTCCCCTAACCGGGCGGCTCCCCAGCTGGTCCCACCGAGTCAAGACGCTGACTCCCGGCGGGGCTGCCGCCGTGGCGCGACTCCGAGTCTTGACGTAGTAAGAGGGACTCGTCGGGGCCGACTTGCTGGCCGCCTTCGTGGCGCGCCGAGTTCTCCCGCTCCAAGGCCGGCCTCACCTGATCTGTCAGATGAGCGGCCTCCGATACCCAAGTCGGACGAGCACCAAGGAGATGCCCCGCAAGGAGGTGGCGAACATGGTAAATTACATCACGTACTGCGAGTACGAAGAGGACTGGCAGTTCGGCAAGGAGCCGTACTCGCGCGTCAACCCTCCACCAGTGGTAAGTCGCGTCTCCCTGCTGTTTTATCTTTTTCCGCAGCCGACTCCGGCTTCTGACTCTTGTTAGCTTCTTCTGAACTAGAATCCTCTTATGCAGCTTGCCGCCGGCGCCACGAGGCAGCCCCGCGAGTATGTTCCCGACCGCGCGGAGAGCGACGTCGACGACCCCGACTTGGGGTCGGCGGCGATGGAAGCCGACGCCAAAGGCGGGGGAGGGGGGGGGCAGACAGCGACTTCAGGCCCTCGGCCACCTTCGCCGACTGGCCTGATGACGACGCCGAAGGCGAAATCGCTCCGCGCCACCAGCTGAGGATCGACCCGTCAGGCGCCGGCTCCTCCGCCGGTCAAGGCAGCGCGAAGAGGCGTCACTCCGGGCCGAGTGCACCCGGCGGTAAATTGAAGAAGTTCAAGCGGGCGGCCGCCGCGACCAGACGAGAGGAGACGATCGCGAAGGCCAACCGCTTCCGAAGGGAAGTGAGAAAGCCGCCGCTAGTATCCGCGTAAGTCTTTATGCTCTTTTATGTTCTTCGTTGAATCTTGTCTGAGTCTTCATTTATATACTCCCTCCATTCTTCTTCAGGGCCCCTCTTTCCCTTGAGAGTGTCGCTGTCCTCTCCGTCATGGGGTCGGCAGAGACGTCCGCCAACACTCGGCGGCCCGACCCTGCCGCCGACCTCCGGGAGGCGACGGAGCGGAATGCGCGGGAGAAGCACGAGGAGGAGGAGGCCGCGCATTTGGAGAAGGCGGAGGCCGACAGGGCGGCCGCCTCCGCCAGAAAAAGCTGGATGACGCCGAAGCCGCCCTTGCAGCGAGACGGCGCGCCGAGGAGGCCGCGCGTCGCCGATCGGCGATGCTCGTCCCCCCACTTTCGTCTGCACCGCCACCTCCGGAGTTCACGGGGCAGACCGGGGGAGCCGGCACCGAGAACCCCATCGCGGAGAAGGAGAGCGGTGAGGCCTCCATGTTGGATGCTCTCGTGCCGCCGCCGCCGCCTCCACCGCTGTCTTGGAGGCCGCATGGCAAACAGCCGGTGGATCCATCGGAGCCGCCGGTCATGGACGAGGCCGAAGCGCGGCTGCTTCTCCAAGTCACCTCGCCGGTGCGTCACCGTCTTGAGAGGGCGACCTCGGCGCCGCGACCTCGGGAGATCGCCGCTGCCAGCTCGGCAGCTCTAGACGCCAAGGCCACAAGCGCCGCGCCCACCGGGTGGGTGCGCGGAGGCGGCACCGGGCCACTAAATCAATTGCTCCTGGAAGTCCAGGCGAAGTTGCGGGCCGAAGGCGATGCCCTTCAGGCCTGCACCAGAGCGCACCTAGCCGCGCGAACGGCCGTCCGAGTAAGTTTCTTCTCCTTCTTGATTCTTGTTTCTCTCCGTGGGGCGCGCCAGCGCACCCACTGGGTGTAGTCCCCGAGTTCCGGGCCGGCTGCTGAGCAGGCGGTTCGGAACTCCCTCTGGCAAGTTCCAAACACTAACTTTGTCTTCAATGACTTACTGCAAGAGTATCACAACCTCTGCGCCACTCCCTTCAACCACAATGTTGAGGAGTTGAGCAGGCGAGCTGCCGACTTGTCGGAAAGCCGGAGTGAGTTCTTCTTCTTTGCGGGGGCGCGCTGGCGCACCCGCGGGCTGTAGTCCCCGAGATTCGGGCCGACTGCTGAGCAGTCAGGCCGGATCTTCCCGGCAATCTTCTTTGCTGACGACTGATTCGTTTTCTCTTTCGATTTTCAGGAGCCAACGCCGCTCTTTTAGGAGCAGCTGGGCGAGGCCAATACCGCCCGTCGCGCCAAGGAGGAGGAGTGTGACAGGCTAGCCACGGAGCGCGACCTGCTGGCGGCGCAGCTGGCCGAGCAGAAGGAGATGCTCAAGAAGGCGCAGGACAAGGCCGAGAAGAAGGAAGCCGCTCTCCTGGCCGAGTTCGAGAGCGAGTGCTCCTCCTGGACTGACAGGGAGGCGATGCTGACCTCCGGCTTCCACGAGATCGAGGATATTGTGGATGGTACGTTTCTTTCGCTTCTTCGCGCTTCCGACTATGTGTCGGGCTGACTTCTGATTTTTTGACTTTCTTCTTTTTTGTCTTGGCAGAGTTCTTCCGTGGTCACTCGCAGGCGGTCCCTCTGGCCATCGAGGCTGCTCGTGAGGCGCGAAGGGCGAATGGTGAGGAGATCGCCGCCAATGCCCCCCGAACCGTTGATGAACAGCTCCTGAGCATTGAAGCCCGTCTTCGTCCGGTCCATTGGCAGATGCGCCGGCTTTAGCGTGCCGGCGCCCAGGCGGTTGCCGCTCTGTGGCCAGATATGCCGGCTCTGCGCACCGCTATCGGACCACCGACTGGCTGGAAGTCGCTGCCGGCGGTCTTGAGGCCTGGAAGGGCTCCTCGGCCCGGGCCGGAGCGCGCCGGGCCTTGGAGTTCGTTAAGGCGTGGTATCCGGGGCTGGACCTGGACCACCTGGCCGCGTTCCGGTCAGAAGCCCAGGCCGAACTGGAGGCCGTGGAGGGCGCCCTTATCGAGCGTGCGGTGGCCATCGCCGAGTACACGGACACCAGCGTCTTCGTGCCCGAGCGGGCTGAAGGCGGCGAGGAAGTGCCAGCAGAGTGGTTCGGGATGAACCCAGAGTATGGCGAGGACTCGGTGGAGGTGATCGACTCCAGCACTGAGGAGGAGGACGAGGCGGAGGCCGAAGGCGAGGCGGAGGTGCTAGAAGACGGAGAAGGCGGCCAGCCTCAGCTCGACCGCGCTTCCAGCAACGAGCCGCGTTAAGAGAAAACGACCGCCGCCGGAGGCGACCAAACCGAGACCGCCTAGCCGACTGCCCCGGCACCTGACACCGCCGTCTCCTCCGATCCTCCGATCCCAGACGCCGCCTCCTTGGCTGCTTTTTTGCCTCTATTTGTCTGTCTTAGTAATCTTTTGGAAACTTTGTTAGATTCGAACAATTCCACCCACGGGGTGTATCTTGAACTTCTATTCGAAGATTCGGCCAAGGGCCTATGTAAATATTAATCTGTTTTCCGTCTTTCCTTGCTTACTGCTCTTTCGGCTTTTCATTTTGCCGCCTTCCTTTAGTCGCTGCCTTGTTAGTCGAGCAGCCGCTCTGCAGACTGTCGCTGGGTCAAGTGCTTGGCTACTTTGGGAAGGCAAGGACTTGGTCGTTTAGAGTTTCTTTAGCAAGTCGAATAGAAAGCGACATGCCGACTACCCAAGAGTCGGCCGTCCTTAATAGAGGCTAATAAGGACGGCGAGCCGGCTACTCATGAGTTGGCCTTCCGCTTCAGAAATGCCGGGGGCCGTCTTATGCTATGTTCGTGCTTTAGGTCCTTAGCCATTTTTCGCGTGCGTGCCCGTTCTTCCTCACTCCTGCCTGCCTCACAGTTGCTCTGCGAGCTGCGGCTTTGCCAGGAGGCAGATTGGGCACTGCACACTACTTGTCTGACTGCGGGAAGCTTCTCATAGCGCAAGGCAGCGAGTCCCCGGGCCAACTAGTCAGGCCCGGTGCCAAGCGGCTTGTAATGAAAGTAGTGTACTTGGAAGCATAATTCTTATCGTACAGATAACAAAAAGGGTAGTCCCTGAGCTCGTCTCGGGGGGCCCAAAGTCTTAGTACTTTAATACAAAGGGGTAGTGTGATACATACTGCATCAACTGTAAAATCTTTGAAGAAGATTTGCATTCCATGGGCGCTCTGTCTCTTTGCCGGAATCGTCCCTCTTGCGTGCTCGGGGCTTCTGAGCGTCGATCAAATAGTAGGTGTCATTCCCTAGCACCTTGCTGATGACGAAGGGGCCTTCCCAAGGTGCCGACAGCTTGTGCTGGCCGGCTGTTCGTTGGATCAACCGGAGCACAAGGTCACCTTCTTGAAAGGATCTTGGCCTGACTTTCCTGTTGTAGTATCGACACAGACTCTGCTGGTAGATGCTGGACCAGCTGAGTGCCAACAGCCGGCCCTCTTCCAGCAGGTCGACGCCGTCTTGACGTGCCTCTTCTGCTTCTTCCTCGGTGTACATGGTGACTCGCGAGGAGTCGAACTCTATGTCCGTTGGGATGACGGCTTCGGCGCCGTAGACGAGGGAGAATGGTGTGAAGCCGGTTGACTTGTTTGGAGTCATGCACAGACTCCAGAGGACGGCTGGCAGCTCCTCGAGCCAATAGCCGGCAGATCGCTCCAGCAGTACGACGAGTCGAGGCTTGATGCCGGATAAGATGAGGCCGTTTGCTCACTCCACCTGGCCGTTTGACTGCGGGTGGGCAACGGACGCTAAGTCCAGTCGGATGCCCTGTGTCGCGCATAAACGGGCCAAGGCGTCTTTGGCAAAATTCGTGCCATTGTCGGTGATGATGCTGTGTGGGATGTCGTACCGAGTTGTGATGTCAGCGATGAAGGTCACTGCAGTCGGACCATTCAGTTTCTTGATGGGTTTCACCTCTACCCACTTGGTGAACTTGTCCACTGCGATGAGTAGGTGAGTCAAGCCACCTCGTGCCGTCTTGAATGGTCCCACCATGTCCAGGCCCCAAATTGTGAAGGGCCAGGCGATGGGGATATTCTTGAGTGCGGAAGCCAGCTGAAGTGGCTTGGAACGAAAATCCTGGCACCCCTTGCACTTTTGGACTAACTCTTTGGCCTCTTTTAGAGCGGTTGGCTAGAAA
This sequence comes from Triticum dicoccoides, assembly GCF_002162155.2. Taxonomy (NCBI): domain Eukaryota; kingdom Viridiplantae; phylum Streptophyta; class Magnoliopsida; order Poales; family Poaceae; genus Triticum; species Triticum dicoccoides. The sequence continues at coordinate 312,910,053 of NC_041383.1, read as the reverse complement.
AAACCGTGCCGGAAGGCTTTGGCGACGAGTGCCCTTGAGGCCGCGTGGTGACCGCACTCGCCTTCGTGGATGTCTCTGAGGATTGCCTGACCTTGTTCTGCTTCGACGCAGCGTTGGAAGATGCCGGTAACGCTGCGCCTGACCAGCTCTCTGTTGACTATGGTGTAGGCTGCTGCTCGGCGTTGCACTTGCCAAGCCAAGATTTCGTCAGTTGGCAGCTCTCTCTTTACTAAGAATCTAAGGATGGGCTGGGCCCATGAAGGTGCTGCTATTTCTTCAACTGCCACTAGTGCGACTTGGATAAGGGCGGCCGGGCTGGGAGGCGGCGGGTTGGAGTCCGCAGCCGCTTGCTGATTTGACAAAGTCCCGGGGCCGACTGGAGTAGTCCCTGGGTCGAGCTCTAGAGTCTTCGATATTGCTAATGCAGTCCTCGGACCGGGTTCTGAAGTCCCCGGGCCGGCTTCGACTGTATGTTTCTTGGAGTCAGATCCGTCCTCCTCAGGCGGAGCCGGCACATAGATTGAATTTGATTCTGGTGACGGCTTGATAGAAGGCCTAAGGAGGCGCCAGAGGGCGACACCAGATGGTATTGCCTGGCGGGTGGAGCCGATTCGTGCCAAGGCGTCTGCTTGGTCGTTGTCGTTCCTTGGCACGTGGAGGAACTCGCACCCCTCGAAGTATCCGCTGAGTTGCTGGACGAGGAAACGATAGCTCGCCATATTTGCGTCCTTGGCGTCCCAATCGCCAAATGATTGTTGGACCACCAAGTCAGAGTCGCCATAACACAGGATCCGGCGAATGCCGAGTTCTTTGGCAAGCCGGAGCCCGTGGATGAGCGCCTCGTACTCGGCCACGTTGTTGGAGGCGGCAAAGTGGATCTGTAGCGCATATTTGAGCTTGTCGCCCTTGGGGGAAGTGAGGACGACGCCGGCTCCCAGGCCGGTGCGCATCTTGGAGCCGTCGAAGTGCATCCGCCAATGGGTGGAGTCGGGCGCTGGCGGCAGATACTGGGTCTCAGCCCAGTCGACGAGGAAGTCGGCCAGTGCTTGTGACTTGATGGCGGTGCGGGGCTCGTAGTAGATGGTGTAGGGAGCCAGGTTGATGGCCCATTTGGCCACTCGGCCAGAAGCATCTCGGCTTCCAATGATCTCGGCCAGTGGAGCTGTGCAGACCATGGTGATTGGATGCTCCTGGAAGTACGGCTTCAATTTCTTGGCGGCGAAATGCACGCCGTAGCACATCTTCTGGTAATGGGGGTAGTTCTGCTTGGAGGTCGACAGCACCTCGCTCAAGTAATATACCGGTCTCTAGACGGGTAGCGCCTTGCCTTCCTCCTTGCACTCAAATACAATGACCGTGCTGACTACTCGGCTGGTGGCGGCAATGTATAGGAGCATGGGCTCTTTGGGAGTCGGAGCCGCCAGCACAGGGGGAGCAGTCAACATCTTCTTTAGCTGGAGAAAAGCCTCGTCCGCCTTGGGAGTCCACTCAAAGAAGGTCGTCTTCTTCATGAGCTGATACAAGGGGAGAGCCTTCTCGCCTAGTCGACTGATGAATCGGCTGATGGATGCCAAATAGCCGATGAACTTTTGCACATCTAACAGTCGTCTGGGTGCCTCCATCCTCTCGATGGCCTTGATCTTTACTGGATTGCACTCTATGCCGCGTTCGGAGACCAGGAAACCGAGGAGCTGGCCGGCTGGTACTCCGAAAACGCACTTCTCCGGGTTGAGCTTGATCTGGAATCGGCACAGATTCTCAAATGTTTCCTTGAGGTCCTCCAGCAAGGTTCCACGCTTCTCCATCTTCACCACTAAATCATCCACATAGACGTGGGCATTTCTGCCGAGTTGCTTCAGGAGGCACTTCTGCATGCAACGCTGAAAGGTGGCGCCGGCGTTTCTCAAGCCGAACATCATGGTCAGGTAGCAAAAGGCCCCAAACGGCGTGATGAAGGCGGTCTTCAGTCTGTCAGCCGGGTTCAGCTTGATCTGATGATATCCTGAATATGCATCTAGGAAACTCAATAGCTCGCATCCGGCTGTGGAGTTTATCACCTGATCAATTCTTGGCAGAGCGAATGGGTCCTTGGGGCAGGCTTTGTTGAGGCTCATGTAATCAATGCACATCCGCCACTACTTGTTCTTCTTCAGCACCAGAACTGGGTTTGCCAGCCACTCTGGAAAAAATACTTCCATGATGAAGCCGGCTGCAAGGAGCCGGGCTATTTCTTCCCCAACAACTCTTCTTTTTTCTTCTGACAGGCGGCGCAAGGGCTGCCTGACGGGCTTCACATCAGATCGGACGTGTAATTTGTGCTCAGCGAATTCCGTCGGGACACCAGGCATGTCCTTGGGGGACCATGCAAAGATGTCGCGATTCTCACGGAGGAAATCGACGAGCTCGCCTTCCTATTTGCTGTCAAGGCCTGTGCCCATGACAGCGTACCTCTCCGGGTGCTCCGGGTCCAACGGTATCTTCTTTGTTTCTCTGGCCGGCTTGAATGATCCTTATGCTTCCGACTCCTTGGGGTCGGGCGATAACTCGGGCTGCTTGCCGGCCATCGCCACGACCCGATCAAGGAGCCGCTTCTCAACTGCGATCACCAAGGACTCGGCCAGCCGACTGCTTTCGGCCGCGCAAGCGGACGACTTCCTGTAGTCGCCGGACACGGTTAGGATTCCCTTGGAACTCGGTATCTTCATCTTGAGGTAGGCGTAGTGGGGGACCGCCATGAACTTGGCCAAGGCGGGTCGGCCAAGCAGTGCATGATATGGGCTCTCAAGGTCCACCACCTCAAACCAAATTGGCTCTCGGCGGAAATGATCTTTGTCTCCGAAGAGGACATCTACCAGGATCTTGCCGATTGGTGAGCAGGAAAGGCCAGGGATGATTCCATGGAACACAGTCTGGCTGCTCTGAAGCTGTCTTCGCTTGATTCCTAATTTCTCCATTGTATCCTTGTACAGGATGTTGATACTGCTGCCTCCGTCTATCAGTACTCGCGAGAAGCGAGCGGCCTGCCTATCTGTGGCGAGCGTGCCGCCTAAGACCAAGGCATAGGAGCCTGGACTCGGCATCACCTCTGGGTGATCAACTCTGCTCCAACTGATAGGCTTCTCGGACCAATGCATGAACTCTGGAGTGCATGATGCAACCGCGTTCACTTCTTGCTGCTGTTAGCGCCTGCTGCGCCGATCATCCGCTACACTGGTGAACACCACATAGGCTCCGTGCTCCTCTGGGAACTCGTCTTGTATCACGCCGACTGGCCTGACGGCCGGCTGCTGGGGTGGTGGTGGAGGAGGCGGCCCAGCAGGAGCGGGAGGGAGAAGGCCGTCCCCCTTGGCGATTCTTGTCAGCCAGTGGCATTTCCTGGTGGTGTGGTTTCATGGCTTCGCACCGCTGTGAAACTTGCAGGGACCATCTAGAGTCTGCTCGTAGGAGAAAGCTGGCAGCCAGTTGGACTTGCCGCCCTTCTGCCGCTTCGCCGGAGGTGGTCCGTCCAGCTGCTGGTCCTCTGTCGTTGCCACTTGCCGACTGCTGGGAGTCGGCTGCGGGGCTTTACGCTTCGGGTCATTATGTTGTTGCCGCCGACTGGTGTCTCCAGCCGGAGTTCTTGGAGCCTGAGGGGCGACTTTGCCAGTTGTGCTGACCCGAATCTCCGTCGTCATGGAGGAGTCTGCCGTGGCGTACTTGTCCGCTGTGATCACTAGCTCGTCGAGGGTCTCCGGCTCGTCGCAGATGAGCTTGTGCTTGAGGAGGGTGCCTTCTCTACACCTGGCAGTAAAGTACTTGATGGCCTGCACCTCGTGTACGCCCTCGCAGGAGTTCCGGAGTTCTCCCCATCGCGTGAGGTAGTCACGAGTAGACTCGTCAGGGCCTTGCACGCACAAGGAGAGCTGGCGTGGCTTGGGAGGTCACTTGTACGTGCTCGTGAAGTTGCGGACGAAAGCCTCGGTGAAGTCGACCCAGCTGTTGATGCTGCGGGGCTTCAGACTGTTCAACCACGTCCGGGCCGAGCCCTGGAGCATGAGCGGGACGTATCTTACGGCAACACGCTTGTTGCCATTCGCTATGTTGATGGCTGTGGAGTAGTCGATCAGCCAATCTTCCGGCTTCACAGTGCCGGTATATTTGGGCGTGTCTCAGGAGAGCGTGAACCCTTTGGGAAAGGGCTCGTCCCAGATGCGGGGTCCAAAGCAGGGGGGACCCAACTCGTCTTCTTCTTCCAGCGCCAGGGATCGGTGGAGTCGGTCGATCCGGTGGCGGGCGTCGTTCTCTCCGACTCCCTCTCGGCGGCCAAGGCAGTCGCCGAGAGTCGGATGCTCCACGGGCGGCGGGGAGACTTGTCTTTCTCTGTGAGGAGGGGGAGGTAGGTAGTCGTCCCGCCGTTCCACCGCTCTAGGGCGGCCGTCTTGGTTGCGCTCGATGGTGATGTGAGTCCGACTACGGCTGGCAGCCGGCTCCTTGTCCCTCTTCCCGCGGGCCCCGCCAGTCGGCGTTCGAGACGTCGCACCTTGGTCTCGGCGAGGCGGTGGGTCGTCGTTTTGGCACTGCGGCGCCTCGGCGCGGCAGCCGGCATTATTCTACGCGGCGGCCGCGTCGAGGAGCTGCTGAACTCGCTCCGTCATTATGCGGCGCTCTTCGCCTTCGAAGTTGTTGAGCTCATCTTCCGCCGCCTGGGCGGCACGGATATTCTCTGCGGGCGTGGCATACACAGGGCGATCAGCCCCGAAGAGGTTGGCGATTGCCGCTCCGCGCTGTCGGACCGCGCCTAGGCGGCTAGGCCCAGTTGGAGCCGGCGAGCCGCCTACGGCGCGATCCATCTCTTGTTGGTAAGCTTCTGACAAGCGCCTCATGCTTGCCAGCTTCTTCGCGCCCTCGATGAGCTGAAGGTGGAGCGCCTCCAGCGTCCCGGCGTCGGCGTCTTCCGGAATCGGTGCTGCAAGGTCTCGCAGGGCCGCGTCAAACGGGTCAGGCGCTCCTTCACCGGAGCGCTCGCCGTGCTCGAGGACGAGGACCTCAGTGACGGTGCTTCCGCCGCTCCCCGCGTACGAGAGCGGCTCATCGTAGACCACCACATTGGTGGGGAACGCGTCGAGCGACGCGGTGTCGGAGTCGACCAGCATCGGGTCGGTGGATCCTATGGACTCCAGGTCGGCGGCAGGCTCGCCGGCGACGTGGAGTTGGTCGACGAGGCCCGCGAGGAGGCTCTCGGGGCCACTCGCGCCTGCGTCGGGCACAGGCGATCTCAGCGTCGCGTAGCGCGTCGGCACAGACGCCGTCCGGCGTGCTGGGCTGGCACTCCTGATGACGCAGGCTTGGTCATCGGGTCGTGGCAACAGTGCCGCCGTCTATCCGGCGATCACTGTCGCCAGTCCCCATCTTATCCGATTAATGGCTCGTGGGGCCCGGGAGGAGATGGCCGACGCCAGGGAAGCCGACTCCCATGGGCCCGTCTTCGGGTTGCCCAGGCCTGCTTTGGCCCTCCCACTGACGGGCGGCGCCGCCTTCGGGTCGTACAGGCCGGCGTCGTGGGCACAGTGCGCTGCGTACTGTGGCTGAGGTCAGGGCAGGCATGGGAACAGTGCCGTATCTCGCCGAAGATCTTCCAGCGGTACGGCTTACTGTAGCCACGCCGGCCCTTCGCAAGCAGGGGGGAGACGGCCATGCCGTACCCGCACCCTGCGTCGTACTTTGGCATAAGGGAGGAGTCTTGGGCCGACTCTCCACAGTCGGCTTTCCTGGAAGTCGCCAGCTTGGAGTCGGCTCATCTGGGAGTCGCCGCCTGGTACTCGGCATATCTTGGAGTCGCTCCTAGGACTCGGCCTGAGGGGCGCGGCCTGCCCTGATGTCTTGAAATGTCCTGGGGCCTGGGTTAGCCTACCCGCGGCCCATTACTCCGACAAGCAGGCAGGAGTCGGTCTACTTGTCACGGACGTGATGCCTATATACATGATCATGCCTAGATAATCTCATAATTATTCGATTTTCTGTCAATTTCTCGACAGTAATTTGTTCACCCACGGTAATACTTATGCTATCTTGAGAGAAGCCACTAGTGAAACCTATGGCCCCCAGGTCTATCTTTTATCATATAAGTTTACCATCTACTTTTATTTGCATCTTTTACTTTTTTATCTATATTATAAAATACCAAAAATGTATTTATCTTATCATGTTATCTGTATCAGATCTCACTATCGCAAGTGGCCATGAAGGGATTGACAACCCCTTTATTGCGTTGGTTGCGAGTTCTTGTTTGTTTGTGTAGGTGCGTGGGACTTCTGAGGAGCCTCCTACGGGATTGATACCTTGGTTCTCAAAAACTGAGGGAAATACTTACACTACTATTGCTGCATCACCCTTTCCTCTTCAAGGAAAACCAACACAAGCTCAAGACGTAGCAGATGCAAGTTTTGAAAAACATGCAGATGATGACATGGCAAAATGTGACACACCAGCAAATGACATGGCAACAACGGCGAATAACTGGAAGACACCTGGTGCATTGGATTCGGGGCGTTACAGTTGGCCGACGCCGCGACCACCAAAAGCCGCTGCCGCGAGGTTGAAGCCGACTTGTAGAATCTTTGCAAGGAGTAGACCTCCCAGGCGCGCGGGCTCTAGACACGGGAGGAGGAGCTCATGGCCCAGGATTCCGTAGTTGCCGATCGTGAGGCCGAGCTGGAGCAAGCAGCCCTAGAACAGGGCACGAACCGGAGACGGTTGGAGAAGCTGAAGGAGGAGGTAGATGCGGCCCAGGCGTCCCACACCAAGCATGTCTCGGAGGAGATGGCCAAGCTGGAGGCCAAGGAGAAGACGATTGTCACGGCTGAGAAGGCTGTGCGTGATGCTTTCACTTCCTTCTAGATGAAGTGCCGCAACGCACTCCACTCCCTTTACGGGGAAGGGTACGACGAGCCGCTGGTGACCCCGGATGGTGGCCTTCCTGGTCTTCTCACCAAGCTTTTCGAGGAGCTGGGGAACATCTCCGCTGCGCTAGGCTCCATGGTGGAAGGGGAGTGCCGCACGCTCTTCACTGCGGCCTCGATGCGCATCTGCAGCCATCTTCATCTCCTATACCCCAGCTTGGACCTTGCCAGGCTGCTAGAGCTGGTGGCGCCCGAGTCCAGGGTCGCTGCTGCTGAAGCCGTGAAGGAGCAGGTGGAAGCCCTGGTGGTGAAGTTCTGCTGCATTGACCCTAAGGCTTTGGCGGCCGCAGCCGGCGGCGAAGGCGACAAAGGCACCTTCGAGAATGCTCTCTACAAGGCGACTGGTGGTAGTGAGTAGGGCTAAAGGTGGCGCCTCCCATCTCTTATCCTGCAACATTTAACATGCCTCGTGGAGGCGTAAGAACATCTGCTTTGAATTTGATAACATTATGGTTTGTAATAATTTGCTAGGATTCCGCAATTTTCCTTTCCGTGCTTGATTTCCTTTTGTTTGCCTTTAGTGTTCAGCTTGATTTCCTCCTGTTTGCCGAGTACGGCGCATACCTCAGCAGCCGTTGCCTCGTCCGGATCGCCATGACGAGACCAAGGGGTTAGGGGCTACGTGACCAGTGAGGCCCCTGAGTCGCGATGCTCAGAGGTCCCCCTTGACGTATGAACAACCTCATGAATGAAGTGCAAGCAACATCTGGGTTAATCCGGAGTCCTCATACCTTTCCTCGTCAGCTTTGGCCTGGGAGGGTCGCGAGATGACTAGGTGCCAAAGACCTGGTAGGGTGGCGTGCGCCAGGCATGACTTGGACGCAGCCCCCGTGCCCAGCACCCTCGCGCGGTTCTCCTGAGGGAAAGTTGGCTTGGTGGGGCCAAAGGACGAGCTATGGGGTTGTCCTGAGGTTAGTGAGGCCGCTAGGGTGCCCTCAATTGTTTACCATCAGTGTGGAGCATGACGCTTCCACTCTTGCATGGGCTAGTAGCTCCTTGACCGAGTCGTCCGCCAGCGCGGAACATGGGGCTTCCACTGGTGCTTGGGAGAGGCTCCATCTGAGGGGAGGCCTTGGGGCGTGCACAACCCCATCGTGGCACGTGGATTACATGGCAGGACTGCAGGAGGTGTATATGGGCACTCATGATCCAGTGAGGGACTCACGAGGCCCTACCTCAAGGCGGTTTGCGCTTGAAATTTTGGTAAGGATGCTTGTTGGAATCCTGCGAGATGGTTAGGTCACCCTCACCGAGTGAATCTCCGGAGGATATTGCATGAGAAGGCCAAACACTAGCGATCCCAGGAGGTGACGTGAACGGGGCCGGCCTGCCAGACAGAGCTCTGCCGCTGGATTTTTCGACACTGCCAGGACGGACCTAAGCACAGACGTCGTGCCCAGACTTTTCATGCATTGATCCAAAGGAAGGACGACCGGCGCGCGGCTCCTGCCATGGCGAGGCACCGTGTCGCGCGCCCTAACTTATCCACTCGCGATTAGCTCATGCGAGAACAAGGCACCAAGGGCCACGGGAGGTGACGTACATGGGGCTGGTCCGTGAGACAGATCTCGGCCACTTGAGTTTAGCGACCCTGCAGGTACGGACCTGAGCACAGACGCCATGCCAGTCCTTAATCATAAGGCAGTCGCGGGCGGGTTCGTGAGGGTGCACGACGTTCATGATGGCGGAGCACCGGACAGGCAGGTGATTATATATAGCAGCTCATAAAAGGGGCAAAGCAGTTCTGATAGATGCGCAAAATGATACATGTTGTGGGGTGGGCCTAGATAGCTTCAGGATAATGCAGCCCGAGGGGCGCCCTAAATTGAACGTACTAAAAAGTCACATGGCACCGTTGGGGTAGAAGTGTTGAAGTAGCTAAAGATGCGCGCTGCAGAAGTTGCTCATCATGATCTAGCCGGCTCATGAGCCTCGGGGGGCTCTGGAGGCTCTGGCTCCTCCTCCATCAGGACTACCTGGCGCGTGGCTTCACAAGATGCCATGACGCCACGCATGCATCGCTAGAGTGAGGCTGCCCTGCCCGGCAGGCCGAATGGCATGCAGACGTAGCTGTGGGGGTGGCCTCCACACCGACCGATGCTGGACGGCTAGAAGAGCTCCTGGGAAGCAACTCTTGAGGCCCAGGATGTTGACACAGATGCGCCGCTTGCCGCCCGCGTCCTGGGCGGCAACTACATTGAGTGGTGCGAGCCGTTGCTTACCTCGCATGGCCCGCGCCTCCTAAAAATCTTTGATTGCCTTGGTGATGAACTCCTGCGCGCTTGGTGCCTCGCACCCCACGCCTTGCTCATGGAAGCGTGTGTTGAAGAATGCCTCCACATGGTGCCCGAACGCCTCCCTCGTGACGTTGGCCAGGTCAGAGGCCTTCCAGAGAAGAGCCTCCAAGCCCAACCTGAGGTGGGCGCCAGGTGCACCTTCCTATGCAAGAGGGAAAGGTGCCCCAGCAAAGGGCGAGTGGCCCAGCCTCCTGAGTGCCCCTTAGGAGGAGCTACTTCTTCTTATTGGGGGCAACCTCAGGGGGAAGGGTGACGCCCTCGCCATTTGAGTCCTCAACTGCTGCAGCCTTGTAGGCATGCTCGAGGGAGCACACCGCATCTTTCTTATCGCAGACGACCACGATGATGCCGCCACTTCCCGATATCTTGAGGATGTTGTAGCCGTGGTGCATCGCCGCCATGAACTTGGCGAGGGCTGGGTACCCGAGGATGGCATTGTACAATAGGCGAATGTGAGTGACGTCAAATTCGATGAGCTTGGCGTGGTAGTTGTCGCGCTTGTCAAAGGTGACGGGGAGACAAATCTGCCCGATGGGGTGGGTGGAGCCGTCGGTCACTCCTAAGAATGGCTTGGTGGGCTGAAGCTGGTCGTATGGCACCTGGAGCCTGTCAAATGTGTCGACGGAGAGGACATTGAGCCCAACAGGGCCATCGACGAGTGTCTTGGTGATGACAATGTTGCTGATGGTAGGTGAGCAGAGCATGTGGAGCGCGCCTGAAGGGCACTTGAGCTGGTCTGAAGAGTCGAAAGTGATGGTGTACTTGGACCACCTGAGCGGACGCGATGCCTCGAGCTTGGTGAGGGCCGCGTTCACCTCACGAGCAAACTGCTTGAAGATGTGATGGGAGGAAGGGGCCTGAGCACCTCCCAGGATGCAGGCGATAGCACAAGGCTCTTGGAAGCCCCCAGCCCCATCGTCCTGGCGATGGTCGTCGTTCCTTCTTGGTGGCGGCGGTAGTGGAGGGAGGCCAGCATTGCCTTGTGGATGATCCTCGCCAGTCTGATCCCGTCATGGACCGTCGCGAGGCTGGTCCTACCAGCGGTCTTCATGAGGCTTATCGCACCAACCCTGACGGGGGCCACGATCGTCCCAGCAGCCTCCGCCGTGACCTCCTCTACGGCCATAGCGACGGTCAGTGCAGTCAGGGCGATGGCCGAGGTGCCCGTCCGGGATAGCCCTAAGCTCTTGGCAGTCGTTGGTGTTGTGGTTGTGCATGTTGTCAAAGAGGCATAACGGGTAGTTGCCTTTGGAGGACTCAGGGTGATCATAGCCATGCTTCATGTCAGGCTCGGCTGAGAGCTCCACCGGGCCCTTGTGCTTCACGTCCTTCGCCATGGCCTTCTTGTCTTCAGGATCGGCTTCCTGGAGCTCGAGGAGCGAGAGATGTCCTTCTTCTGCCCTCGTGCATCTGGTCGCCATGTTGAACATCTCCATAGCTAAGCATAGGTACTCGTGAATGGCGAGCTCCTCCTTCATCTTGATGTCTCAAACGCCATCAGTGAACGCTGAGATGATGGCCTCGTCAAACACCTTCGGGATCTTGAGGCGAACATTGGTGAAGCGCTGGATGTATTTATACAAGGTCTCTTCTAGTTGTTGGTTGATGCGCTGCAGGTAGCCAGCTGCAGGAGTGCGGTCGCGGGTTCCTTGGAAGTTGGCGATGAAGCGCTCTTGCGGTTCGTCCCAGGAGGAGATCGTCCCCACCGAGAGGTTCAGGAGCCACAATTGCACGCCATACTTGAGAGCCATGGGGAACTAGTTCACCATGACCTTATCATCACCACTTGTCGCCTCGATGCTCAACTCGAATAGCTAAAGGAACTCGGCCGGGTCGGGGGTGCTGTGATTGCGTGGGGGTAGATCTGGCTTGAACTTGCTAGGCGAGACGACACGGCGGAGCTCTAGAGTAAACTCCCGGCATCCCACCGTGGCCATGGGGGCTCACCTCGGAGGGGGAGCCAGGTCTTGATGCACACATGCATCCACCTCGGGCTGCACATGATCTTGATGCGGAGGCGCAAGAGGAGCTGGGAGTGCACGCACCCCTCCCTAAGGCCGCTGCATGACCTGACAGCTTTCTTCATCGCACGCGGGTGCCCTGCGCGGTTGGTCGCGCTGGGCGGCCTTGCACCTTGGCTCGGCCGCGACATCTTGCCGGACAGGAGGAGGAGGTGCGCCATGAGCTACATCGCCCGCTTGGGACTGTGAGGGAGGCATCGAACGGGACAACGCAGAAGCCTCTCCAGCAGCGCTGACGAGCTCGGCGATGCGGTCCAGCTAATCCTCATAGAGGTCGTCGAGCGGACAGTAGAAGAGAAGCTCACGCGCCATGAGCAGCACCGACTATGCGGTCACCGGTCCGCGACGGGTGTGGGAGGACAAAGCAGCGGCCGAGGTCAGCGATGGAGTGGCGCTGCGGCCGTCGCGTCGCACGGAGAGCGGCAGCGACGAATCCTGCTGCTCGTCGGCTGCAGGGCCAGTGGCAGCATTGGCCACAAGCGACGGGGAGCAGCGAGGAGCACCATTGCCCGCAGGCGCCGTCCGGCCGACGCGTGCTGCGAGACCTGCCCGGTGCTCGGCACAAACTAGACGAGCGTTTTCCATGAAAACAATGGAGCAGGTGGTGAAACAACAGAAGGAAGAGAGGGTTCGATACGCCCCCTACCTAGCGCACCAAATGTCGGATTCTGGGCTCCGCAGACCCAAGTAAGGTTCAAACACAAGGGCGTGTGCAAAGAACTCAACCTCTCAAGTCGATCAATCCGCTTCTCTCACGACCTAGCTTGATGAACAACAAGAAGGAAGACACGACAGTTTACCCAGGTTTGGGCCACTGACACGTCTCCAACGTATCTATAATTTTTGATTGTTCCATGCTATTATATTATCCATCTTAGATGTTTTATATGCATTTATATGCTATTTTATATGATTTTTGGGACTAACCTATTAACCTCGAGCCCAGTGCCAGTTTCAGTTTTTTCCTCGTTTTTGAGTTTTACAGAAAAGGAACGCCAAACGGAGTCCAATTGACGTGCCAATTTTTGATATTTTTATGGACCAAAAGAAGCCCCAGAGTAAAAGAATTGGGCCAGAAGAGTCCCGAGCCATCCATGAGGGTGGAGGGCGCACCATACTTCCCTAGGCGTGCCCCCCTATCTCGTGGATGACTCGGAGACCCCCCCCCCCCTGACGTGAGACCGATGCCAAAATTCCTATAGATACATAAACCTCCAGAAAATAACCTAGATCGGGAGTTCCGCCGCCGCAAGCCTCTGTACCCACCAGAAACCTCTCGGGAGCCCGTTCCGGCACCCTGTCGGAGGGGGGGACCATCACGGGTGGCCATCTTCATCATCCCAGTTCTCTCCATGAAGAGGAGGGGGTAGTTCACCCACGGGGCTGAGGGTATGTACTAGTAGCTATGTCTTTGATCTCTCTCTCTCTCTCTCTCTCTCTCTCTCTCTCTCGTGTTCTTGATATGGCACGATCTTGATGTATCGCGAGCTTTGCTATTATAGTTGTATCTTATGATGTTTCTCCCCCTCTACCTTCTTTGAATGGATTGAGTTTTCCCTTTGAAAGTATCTTATCGGATTGAGTCTTTAAGGATTTGAGAACGCTTGATGTACATCTTGCCTGGGATACCCTTGGTTACAATAGGGTATTCTATTGATTCACTTGATGTATGTTTTGGTGATCAACTTGTGGGTTCCGGCAGCTTGGGAATCTATGCATAGGGGTTGGCACACGTTTTCGTCTTGACTCTCCGGTAGAAACTTTGGGGCACTCTTTGATGTTCTTTGTGTTGGTTGAATAGATTAATCTGAGATTGTGTGATGCATATCGTATAATCATACCCGTGGATACTTGAGGTGATATTGGAGTATCTAGCTGACATTAGGGTTTTGGTTGATTTGTGTCTTAAGGTGTTATTTTACTATGAACTCTAGGGCCGTTTGTGACACTTATAGGAATAGCACAATGGATTGATCGGAAATAATAACTTTGAGGTGGTTTCGTACCCTACAATAATCTCTTTGTTTGTTCTCTTCTATTAGTGACTTTGGAGTGACTCTTTGTTGCATGTTGAGGGATAGTTATATGATCCAGTTATGTTATTATTGTTGAGAGAACTTTCACTAGTGAAAGTATGAACCCTAGGCCTTGTTTCGAAGCATTGCAATACCGTTTTTGCTCACTTTTATCACTTGCTACTATCCATATTGCTGTTTTTATAATTTCAGATTACAAAAATCCATATCTACTATCCATATTGCACTTGTATCACCATCTCTTCGCCGAACTAGTACACCTATACAATTTACCATTGTATTGGGTGTGTTGGGGACACAAGAGACTCTTTGTTATTCGGTTGCAGGGTTGTTTTAGAGAGACCATCTTCATCCTACGCCTCCAACTAATTTATAAACCTTAGGTGATCCACTTGAGGGAAATTTGCTACTGTCCTACAAACCTTTGCACTTGGAGGCCCAACAACGTCTACAAGAAGAAGGTTGCGTAGTAGACATCAACCTCTTTTCAGGCGCCGTTGCCAGGAAGGTTAGTGCTTGAAGGTATATCTTTAGATCTTCCAATCAAATCTTTTAGTTTCTTGTTTTATCACTAGTTTAGTCTATAAAACAAAACTTCAACAGAATATGGAATTGAGGGTGCCTCAAATGATTCATCTTTTTAATGTCTTTCGTGAAAATGATGGGAAAGAAAATTGTGCTCAAGTGCTAGAAGAAGAATGCATTAAAATGTTTGGCACTAAATTTTTGAATGATGAGCATGATTTGCAATGTTGTTAGTGTGAATTCCTTTAATATCCAGGATGCTAATGATATGCAAAGCCACAAGCTTGATGAAGATGATATTTTCAGTCCCCCAAGTTTTGATGAGAAAATATATTATGGTGATAGCATGCCTCCTATCTATGATGATTGTTGTCATGACATTTATGCTATAAAGAGTAGCGATATCCATGGAAGTTGTCATCATGATTTTAATGCTCAAATTGATTATGTGAATAAAGTATCACATGATAGTTATTTGGTTGAGTTGGCTCCCACTACTATTCATGAGAATAAATTTGCTTATGTGGAGAGTAATAAAAATTCTATGCTTATGCATCACGAAAAGAGTGCTTTATGTGATAGTTATATTGTAGAATTCATTCATGATGCTACTGAAAATTATTATAAGGGAGTAATATATGCTTGTAGTAATTGCAATCATATGAAGTTTCATCTCTATATGTTGAAAATCTTGAAGCTATGCTTGTCTTGCCTTCCTCTGCTAGTTGATTCTTGCTCCCATAAATTGTTTGCTCACAAAATCCCTATGAATAGGAAGTGGGCTAGACTTAAATGTGTTATTCATATGCTTCATGATGCTCCCATTATGTTTCAATTCTTATCTTTTATGTGAGCATCATTGTCATCATCATGCGTAGCGAAAAAGGCATTAAAGAAAAGCGCTTGTTGGGAGACAACCCAATATTTACCCCTACTGTTTTTGTGTGTTCACATGATTAATATACTGTAGTAATCATGTTTTATAGCTTTTATTTCAATAAAGTGCGAAGTAGAAACTTTGGGAAGACTTGGGCCAAAGTTAATGTGATCTTGCTGTAAAAAACAGAAACTTTGCACTCACAAGAATAATTGTCGTTTTTAACAGGGGAGTGCTTGTAAATTGATTCTTTTTGAAAAACATTAATAGACAAATTACTAACGTCCACCAATTTATGTATGAAATTTTGGAGTTAAAGAAGTATTCGAGAGTTACAGATTACTACAGACTGTTTTGTTTTTGACAGATTCTGTTTTCTATGTGTTGTTTGCTTATTTTGATGAATCTATGAGTAGTATCGGAGGGTATGAACCATGGAGAAGTTCGAATACAGTAGATATTACACCAATATGAATTTATAATGAGTTCACAGCAGTGCCAAAAGTGGTGATTTATTTTCTTATACTAACGGAGCTTACGAGGTTTCTGTTAAGTTTTGTGTTGTGAAGTTTTCAAGTTTTGGGTAAACATTCGATGGACTATGGAATAAGGAGTGGAAAGAGCCTAAGATTGGGGATTCCCAAGGCACGCCAAGGTAATATTCAAGGATAACCAAGAGCCTAAGCTTGGGGATGCCCCGGATAGCATCCCCTCTTTCGTTTTTGTTCATCGGTAACTTTAGTTGGAGCTATATTTTTATTCACCACATGATATGTGTTTTGCTTGGAGTGTCATTTTATTTTATTTTGTTTTGATTGATGTTTGAATAAGATCCCAAGATCTGAAATTATTAAATGTTAGAGAGTCTTCACATAGTTACATAATTATTCGACTACTCATTGATCTTCACTTATATCTTTTGGAGTAGTTTGTCATTTGCTCTAGTGCTTCACTTATATCTTTTTAGAGCACGATGGTAGTTTTATTTTGAAGAAATTGATGAACTCTCATGTTTCACGTATATTATTTTGAGATTCTCTTAGAACATCATGGTATTTTTCTAAGGTTATGAATTTAGTCCTCATATGATGCGCATCCAAGAGGGATATAATAAAAACTTTCATATAAAGAGCATTGAATACTATGAGAAGTTTGAGTCTTTATGACTATTTTGAGATATGAATATGGTGATATTAGAGTCATGCTAGTGTAGTAGTTATGAATTTTAGAGATACTTGTGTTAAAGTTTGTGATTCCCGTAGCATGCACTTATGGTGAACCGTTATGTGATGAAGTCGGAGCATGATTTATTTTTCGATTGTCTTCCTTATGTGTGGAGGTCGGGATCGCGCGCTGGTTAACTCCTACCAACCCTTCCCCTATGAGCATGCACATAGTACTTTGTTTTGATGACTTGTAGATTTTCGCAATAAGTGTGTGAGTTCTTTATGACTAATGTTGACCCATGGATTATACACACTCTCACCCTTCCACCATTGCTAGCCTCTCCAGTACCGTGCAACTTTCGCCGGTACCATACACCCACCATATACCTTCCTCAAAAAAGCCATCATACCTACCTATTATGGCATTTCCAATGCCATTCCGAGATATATTGCCATGCAATTTTTCACCATTCCGTTTATTATGACACGCTTCATCATTGTCATATTACTATGCATGATCAAGTAGTTGACATCGTATTTGTGGCGAAGCCACCGTTCATAATTCTTTCATACATGTCACTCTTGATTCACTGCACATCCCGGTACATCACCGGAGGCTCTCATATAGAGTCATATTTTGTTCTAAGTATCGATTTGTAATTCTTGAGTTGTAAGTAAATAAAAGTGTGATGATCTTCATTATTAGAACATTGCCCCAGTGAGGAAAGGATGATGGAGACTATGATTCCCCCACAAGTCGGGATGAGACTCCAGACGAAAAAAATAGGCCAAAAGAAGGACAAAAAAAGAGAAAACAAACAAAAAACAAACAAAAAAATGAGAGAAAAAGAGAGAAGGGGCAATGTTACTATCCTTTTTCCACACTTTTGCTTCAAAGTAGCACCATGATCTTCATGATAGGGAGTCTCCTATGTTATCACTTTCATATACTAGTGGAATTTTTCATTATAAGAACTTGGCTTGTATATTCCAATGATCGGATTCCTCAAAAGTACCCTAGGTCTTCGTGAGCAAGCAAGTTGGATATGCACCCACTTAGTTTCTTTTAAGCTTTCGTACACTTATAGCTCTAGTGCATTTGTTGCATGGCAATCACTACTCACTCACATTGCTATCTATTGATGGACATCTCTATAGCCCATTGATACGCCTAGTTGATGTGAGACTATCTTCTCCATTTTGTCTTCTCCACAACCACAATTCTATTCCACCTATAGTGCTATGTCCATGGCTCATGCTCATGTATTGCGTGAAGATTGAAAAAGTTTGAGAATACTATAGTATGAAACAATTGCTTGGTTGAAACCGGGGTTGTCCATGATTTAAATATTTTGTGTGATGAAGATAGAGCATAGCCAGACTATATGATTTTGTAGGGATAGCTATCTTTGGCCAAGTTATTTTGAGAAGGCATGATTGCTTTCTTAGTATGCTTGAAGTATTATCGTTTTTATGTCAATATTAAACTTTTGTTTTGAATCTTATGGATATGAATATTCATTCCACAATAGAGAAGATTACATTGATAAATATGTTAGGTAGCATTCCACATCAAAAAATTTGTTTTTATCATTTCTCGAGGATGAGCAGGAATTAAGCTTGGGGATGCATGATACGTCTCCAACGTATCTATAATTTTTTATTGTTCCATGCTATTATATTATCCATCTTAGATGTTTTATATGCATTTATCTTCTATTTTATATGATTTTGGGTACTAACCTATTAACCTAGAGCCAAGTGCCAGTTTCTGTTTTTTCCTTGTTTTTGAGTTATACAGAAAAGGAATACAAAATGGGGTCCAATTGATGTGCCAATTTTTGATGATTTTTTATGGACCAAAAGAAGCCCCCGGAATAAAAGAGTTGGGCCAGAAGAGTCCCAGTCCGTCCATGATGGTGGAGGGCGTGCCCTACCCCTGGGCGCACCCCCTATCTCGTGGACGACTCGGAGACCCCCTTGACGTTAGACCGACGCCAAAAATTCCTATAAATACAGAAACCTCCAGAAAATAACCTAGATCGGGAGTTCCGCTACCGCAAGCCTCAGTACCCACAAAAAACCTCTCGGGAGCCCGTTCCGGCACCCGTGGTGACAATGGGGTATTCTATTTATTCACTTGATGTATATTTTGGTGATCAACTTGCGGGTTCCGTGACCTTGGGAATCTATGCATAGGGGTTGGCACACATTTTCGTCTTGACTCTCTGGTAGAAACTTTGGGACACTCTTTGAAGTTCTTTGTGTTGGTTGAATAGATGAATCTGAGGTTGTGTGGTGCATATCGTATAATCATACTCGCGGATACTTGAGGTGACATTAGGGTTTTGGTTGATTTGTTTCTTAAGGTGTTATTTTACTATGAACTCTAGGGCCGTTTGTGACACTTACAGGAATAGCCCAACGGATTGATCGGAAAGAATAACTTTGAGGTGGTTGTCGGCGTTCTGGGAACAGGGGTCCCCAAACTTGCCTGCCTGCAGCCTGCGGCTTCGCTTGAGCGGAGGCCCAGTGTAGCCCAGCTTCATCAACTCAAGCTCAAGACCCTTGCGAGGGGCGAAGCCTCGCGGGGCGGACGACAAGAAGCTTCCTCGGGAGCAGCCTCATCAGGCGGGCTCGCGAGGAGGCGGAGAGATCAAGGCAGGGTACCTCGCGAGGTGCCCGTGACGCAAGCCATGACAATCGAGACCAGGCGAGCGCCGACCTGTGCAGTGTCCTTGCTTCCCCTTCGGTGCAAAAGGGGGCAAGCACAGGCCAAGGCATCAGGCAAAGGTTACCATTTCGGTGCAACAAGACCAAGACCAGCGGGATGACAGGATGGAGGTCACCGTGGAGCCCAGGACAGTGTCACCGTCAGAGTCTTTGGCAGTCGAAGACCAACTTTAGTCAGGATAAGTGTACTAGATGTTCCCCTTCGAAATGGCCAATTGTTGGCGCCCTGCCCGCTCATTATTTGGGAAGAAGCTCAGGGCCTCCCTCTATAAATAGAGCTAGCCACCACAGAGTGAGGACAGAGATTTCGGGTAGACTAGAGAGAGAGAGGCGACTGAACTCACCTAAGCAGTTCATCGCACCAGCCCAAGAGCAGCCCCTCGCGAGGCTGTTCTCCCTTTGCATTGTCCATCATCAGCCCCTGAGGCAATTCACCACACCACACACTAGAGTAGGGTATTACCCCACAATGGTGGCCTGAACCAGTATAAACCTCGTGTCCCTTGTGTGTTCTTCTTTGTAGCCTAGATTCCTTGCGAGGCTTCGAGACGTGAGTTGGTAGGGGAAAGATCTTCGTGCGCACCCCAGAGTTCGAACCTCAAGGGTCTGCCGTAACCCATGATCCGAAATTTGGCGCGCCAGGTAGGGGGTGCACCGAGGCTCTCCCTTCCGTCGACCCGCTCTCCATCAACACCACGCTTCACCCTCATGGCGGACAATGCGCCGCCCGCTCCGGCTGCCGCTGCCAGCACTGGGGCCAGGGGGCTCCGAGCCTTCGCCCCTGCCTTGCGGCAGGTGCAGTGGCTGCCCAAGTTCAAGCCAGAGATGCCGCCGCACTACAACGTCACGACGGATCCGCTGGCTTTCCTGCAGGCATACGAGGAGGCCGTCCTCAAGGCCGGGGGCGACGACAGGATTATGGCTAGCTGGTTTCCCATGGCCCTCACCGGCATTCCACCCATGTGGCTGCTCCACCTGCCAACGGCTTCTGTGCCCTCCTGGGAGGAGCTGCGCGACCTCTTCCTCGCCCACTACGCTGCACCGGTGCTCTCGGTCGTCACAGCTCTCCTGGGCGGCTCACAGGCACCACCTTCAAGCCGCCATGTCAAGCCGTTCGCCTGTCAGATCGGCGCCGCCTCCAAGCACCGAGAATCCCCTCTGGGCTGGGTGGCACCCAAGGCCGATCTGACCTTCAACTTGGACGATCACCCCTCCAACCTCGCCAGTTCGGGCGCGTTCCCGATGCTATGCACCTCCACCATCTGCCAAGTTGCCGTCACCCGGACCCTCATTGACGGTGGTGCTGGCCTCAACGTGCTCTCGGTGGGGGCCTTCAGCCTCCTACACGTGCCGCTAGAGCGGCTTCAGCCCAGCAGGCCCTTCTCGGGCGTCGGAGACGGTTCCACCGGCTCCTTGGGACAGATCCGCCTCCCGGTGACTTTCGGCCCTCACGAAAACTTCCGCACGGAGCTGATCGACTTCGACATCGCCCCCATCGGCCTCCCGTATAACGCCATCCTCGGCTACCCAGCCTTGGCCCAGTTCATGGAAGCAACTCACCCAGCGTACAACCTCATGAAGATGCCCGGGAGAAGCGGCGTCCTTACCGTGTTCGGAGACACGAGGGATGCACTGCAGGCACTCAAGCTTGCTTTCAAGACGGCCGCTGTGGCACAGCCCGCCAGCACAGACGCCCTCGAGCTCAAGGGGGCTGCGCCGGCTAAGAAGAAGCAGTTATTCACCCAAGACAAGGCGGAGACCAAGCAGATGCCGGTCGACGAGGATGGATCCACTGGCGCCACCTTCACCATAGGCGCCAACCTCGAACCCGAGCAGGAGGAGGCCTTGGTGAAGTTCCTACGCGCGAACAAGAAGGTGTTCGCATGGGCACCTAATCAGCTAGCAGGGGTCCCAAGGAATGTGATTGAACACCATCTCAACATGTGCCCCTAACGTGCACCCCGTGAAGTAGAAGGCAAGGCGGCAGTCCATGGAAAAGCAGGCCTTCATCGTCCAAGAAACCCGCAAGTTAGAGGGAGCGGGCGTCATTCGTGAGGTCCGCTATCCTGAATGGCTGGCCAACCCTGTTGTTGTGCTAAAAAAGGGAGGAAAGGAACGCATGTGCATCGACTTCACCAACCTCAACAAGGCCTGCCCGCAAGATCCGTTCCTGCTCCCTCGCATCGACCAAATCGTCGACTCTACCGCCGAGTGCGACCTATTGTGCTTCCTAGATGCCTTCTCGGGCTATCACCAGATCAAAATGGTGTTGGAAGACGTGGAGAAAACGGCCTTCCTGACCCCGTGTTGAGTGTACTGCTATACCTGCATGCCATTTGGGTTGCGCAATGCAGGCGCGACCTTTCAGCGGCTGATGCACATCACCTTGGGCCGGCAGCTCGGGAGGAACGCTGAAGCTTACGTCGATGACACTGTGGTGAAGTCTTGGGAGGCAACAACCCTGATACAGGACTTGGAAGAAACTTTCGCGAGCCTCAATGAAGTGGACCTGCGGCTCAACCCGGAGAAGTGCGTGTTTGGAGTCGCCTCGGGCAAGCTCCTGGGCTTCCTCGTGTCCCACAGGGGCATTGAGGCCAACCTAGAGAAGGTCAAGGCAGTCGAAGACATGAGCCCGCCGAGGACCCTCAGAGAAATGCAGAAGCTCACCGGGCGTGTAACCGCGCTAGGACGTTTCATCTCCAAGCTGGGGGAGCGAGCACTTCCCTTCTTCATGCTGATGAAGAAGAAGGGCCCCTTCGAATGGACTGGGGAGGCCGACAAGGCATTCCAAGATCTCAAGAGGTACCTCACCAGCCCTCTGGTGATGGTAGCTTCGCGCCCTCGGGAGCCCCTGGTGCTCTACCTTGTAGACACCCCCTACTCCGCTAGCGCAGCCCTTGTGGCAGTTAGAGAGGAGCTCCGAACCAAGGCCGCAGCCGCCGTCCTGGCCGAAGCAGAGCAATGCCAAGAAAGCCTCACGAAGACCACGACCGCGGCCGAAAGGGACCAACCTCAGCAGGGGAGCGCACCCGTAGCGGAGGAGGCCTCTCCAAGCGACCAAGCGCTGGAGGCTCCGTCATCTCAGGAGGCGCCTCAACCTCCAGGGGATGCGAGCTGCCACAACACACTCAACCTCGTCGAGCACCCTTTATACTTCGTCAGCACGGTGCTACGAGACGCAAGGGCACGGTACCCATGCCCCAAAAACTCCTCCTCGCGCTGTTGGTAGCCTCACGCAAGCTACGGCACTACTTCCAAGGCCATCCCATCAAGGTTGTCTCAGCATACCCCTTGGAAAGGGTACCCAGGAGCCCCAACTCAGCTAGAAGAGTCGCTGAATGGAACATCGAACTGCAAGTGTTTCAGCTGGAATTCAGTAGGACCAGAGTCATCAAGGGAGCCGCACTTGCAGATTTCATGGCAGAATGGGCAGAGGCACCGGGCCTTAAGGCAGGAGAGGACCGGTCGCTTTCCCCGGGAAGTGAGGCACCAGACAGCTGGGTCATGTATTTCGACGGGGCATTCTCCCGACATGGCGCGGGGGTGGGCGTATTGCTCATATCTCCTACTCAGGACAAGCTCTACTACGCCGTGCAACTCTGCTTCCAGCATGGAGAAAAGGTCTCCAACAACATAGTAGAATACGAAGGCTTGATAGAAGGTTTGAAGGCTGCAATGGCCTTGGGAGTAAAGCACCTCATCATCAAGGGTGATTCACAACTCCTCGTCAACTTCTCCAACAAAGTATACAATCCGAAGGACGAGCACATGGAAGCCTATCTCGCAGAGGTTCGCAGGATGGAGAAATAGTTCTGGGGGCTGGAATTGCAGCATGTGCCTCGCGGCACCAATCAAGAGGCTGACGACATCGCCAAGAGGGCATCCAGGTGGGTGCCTCAGGAGCCTGGCATCTTCGAGGAGTGACTCTTCAAACCCTCGGCGGCACCATCACTATCAAGAACGGCACAACCTATGGAGGAGCTCCCTCAGCCGCCTGCCTCGGGAGCCCCGGCTTGTGGCCCGGCCTCAGGGGCACACCTGCTCCTGGCGTTGGAACATCAGGAAAGATGTTGGACCGCAGAGTTCAAGGACTACTTGACGCAAGGGACCCTGCCGGAGAAGGAGGAGGACGCGGAGCATGTGGTGCGGCAGGCCACGGCCTACTGCATCAAGGACGGAGAGCTCTACTGGAAGTGAACAAACGATGTGTCCTTACGTTGCATTTCTAGAGAGAAAGGGAAGGAGCTGTTGGCAGACATACACGATGGAGACTGTGGGCACCACTCATCATCACGAACCCTCTTTGGCAAGGCGTTCCGCAGCGGATTCTACTGTCCCACAACACTCGACGACATCGTCGAGCTAGTGAAGGCTTGTGAGGCCTGCCAATTCCATGCCAAGCAGATCCATCAGTCGGCAGGGGGTCTGCAGACCATACCGCTCTCGTGGCCATTCACGGTTTGGGGGTTGGACATTCTAGGCCCGTTCCCTCGGGTGCCAGGGGGCTATCGCTACCTCTACGTTGCCGTGGACAAGTTCACCAAGTGGGCTGAGGTGGAAGCTGTCTGCACCATCCCAGCGGCTCCGCAGTCAAGTTCATCAGGGGCCTCGTGAGCCAATTCGGGGTGCCTAACAGAATCATCACCGACAACCGTTCGCAATTCACCACCAATCTCTTCAAAACGTACTGTGCTAACCTTGGAACGCAAATATGCTACGCTTCGGTAGCACACCCCCGGAGCAACGGCCAAGCTGAGCGAGCCAACGCGGAGGTCCTGAGAGGCCTCAAAACCAGGACCTTCAAGAAGAAGCTAGAGGCCTGCGGCAAGGGCTGGTACGATGAGCTCCAGTTGTGATGTGGTCTATCCGCATGACCGCAACCAAGCCGACTAGCGAGACCCCGTTCTTCCTCATCTACGAAGCTGAGGCCGTCCTCCCTCACGAGGTCAGGTGTCGTTCCGCGCGGGTACTGGCGTTCGACGAGGCACAACAGGATGCCATGCAGGGGACGAATCTCGTGCTGGGGAGGAACGGAGTCGAGAGGCCACGCTGCGGGCGGCAAGATATCAACAGGCACTGCGGCGACACCACTGCCGCAATATCCGCCCCAGAACTCTTGAGGTAGACGACCTCGTGCTCAGACGGGTCCTCTCCAGGGAGGGGCTGCAGAAGCTCTCTCCCATGTGGGAGGTCGCATTCAAGGTTGTTCATGTTTCCAGGCCCGGCTCCGCGCGCTTGGAGACCCAGGAGGGGGTGCCCATCCCGAATGCGTGGAACATTCAACATCTCCGGAGGTTCTACCCATGAGCGAGGCCCGGTGCTTGTGAAGAAGGCCAATGCCTGTGAAGCTCATTTCCCCTCCCCTCAACAAAAGGCCCGATGCCTGTGAAGAAGGCCAATGCCTGTGAAGCTCGCCGCCCTTGACACTTTCACGTAAAAATGAGTCGAGCTGTACGCGCCCTGGAGTCTCCGGAGTGCCGCCCCTGGGCCTCGAGGGCTCCCGCCCACGCCCAGTGGCAGCACTTAGCTTCGCTCTGGTGAGAAGACATCGAAGACTAGATTAGGTGCCGGACACGGCTTTTCATTTGCTTTCTGCAGTTGGTTAGTTCTTCTTTATTCGAAGTTTTAGTTGGAGTTGCTTTCAGTGTTGCGCGGCGCCTAGCCCGTGTTTTCCGTCTTTAGCCTTTGCTTGAACCTGCTTTCCTTTCGTGACCCTCGCAAGGGAGGCTGCGCGGGCACCCTCGCGAGCGTCGCCTGGGTTAATTTCGTGAGGTTCCCCGGCCTAGGTTCGCAGCGGGAGCACTCCTCCCAGTCAATGCCCCCTAGGCATCACGACGCAAACACCGGGCTCAAGCTTGCCACCCCCGCGGCTGGGGGCTGAAACCTAACCGTCCGACAAGTTTCTCCTTACAGGCCTAGAAGACCCGTGACAAGGCCTCCGGCCGAAGCCTCCCGAGGCTGGCGCCGCAACGAGTCCCACCTACCGAGCTAAGTTGTTCCTAGGCATGAACATGTAGCACCATAGCATGGCACAAAGATAGAAGGAACAACATGATAATTAAAAGCAATAGTCTAGCACGCCCCCACGGGGCTCCATGCTTCTCTCACGCTCCCGACCATATATAATTATTGATTGTTCCATGCTATTATATTACCCCTTTTGGATGTTTATGGGCTTTATTTTACACATTTATATCATTTTTGGGACTAACCTACTAACCGGAGGCCCAGCCCGTATTGTTGTTTTTCTGCCTATTTCAGTATTTAGAAGAAAAGGAATATCAAACGGAGTCCAAACGGAATGAAACCTTCGGGAGCGTGATTTTTGGAACGAACGTGATCTAGGGGGACTTGGAGTGCAAGTCAAGAAGCAGTCGAGGCCTCCATGAGATAGGAAGGTGCCCCCCCCTATAGGGTGTGCCCCCTGTCTCGTGGGCCCCTCGGGCGGCCACCGACGTACTTCTTCCTCCTATATAACCTACGTACTCCGAAAACATCCAGGGAGCCAATGAAACACAATTTCCACCACCGTAATCTTCTGTATCCACGAGATCCCATCTTGGAGCATTCGCCAGCGCTCCGCCGAAGGGGGAATCAACCACGGAGGGCTTCTACATCAACACCATAGCCCCTCCGATGAGTTGTGAGTAGTTTACCACAGACCTACGGGTCCATAGTTATTAGCTAGATGGCTTCTTCTCTCTTTTTGGATCTCAATACAATGTTCTACCCCTCTCTTGTGGAGATCTATTCGATGTAAACTCTTTTTGCGGTGTGTTTGTCGAGATCCGATGAATTGTGGGTTTATGATCAAGTATATCTATGAATAATATTTAAATCTTCTCTGAATTCTTTTATGTATGATTGAGTTATCTTTGCAAGTCTCTTCGAATTATCAGTTTGGTTTGGCCTACTAAATTGATCTTTCTTGCCATGGGAGAAGTGCTTAGCTTTGGGTTCAATCTGGCGGTGTCCTTTCCCAGTGACAGCAGGGGCAGCAAGGCACGTATTGGATTGTTGCCATAAAGGATAAAAAGATGGGGTTTATATCATATTGCTTGAGTTTATTGATAACCCAAAAGTGTAGGGGATCGCAACAGCTTTCGAGGGTAAAGTATTCAACCCAAATTTAGTGATTCGACACAAGGGGAGCCAAAGAATATTCTTGAGTATTAGCAGTTGAGTTGTCAATTCAACCACACCTGGATAACTTAGTATCTATAGCAAAGTGTTTAGTAGCAAAAGTGGTATGATAATAAAGGTAACGGTAGCAAAAGTAAAGATAAATGTTTTGGGGTTTTTGTAGTAGTTGTAACAGTAACAACGGAAAAGTAAATAAGCGAAGAACAATATATGAAAAGTTCGTAGGCAATTGATCAGTGATGGATAATTATGCCGGATGCGATTCCTCATGTAATAGCTATAACATAGGGTGACACAGAACTAGCTCTAATTCATCAATGTAATGTAGGCATGTATTCCGTAAATAGGCATACGTGCTTATGGAAAAGAACTTGCATGACATCTTTTGTCCTACCCTCTCGTGGCAGCGGGGTCCTTACGGAAACTAAGGGATATTAAGGCCTCCTTTTAATAGAGAACCAGAACAAAGCATTAGCACATAGTGAATGCATGAACTCCTCAAATTACGGTCATCACCGAGAAGTATCCCGATTATTGTGACTTCGGGGTTGTTGGATCATAACACATAATAGGTGACTATAGACTTGCAAGATAGGATCAAGAACACACATATATTCATGAAAACATAATAGGTTCAGATCTGAAATCATGGCACTCGGGCCCTAGTGACAAGCATTAAGCATAGCAAAGTCATAGCAACATCAATCTCAGAACATAGTGGATACTAGGGATCAAACCCTAACAAAACTAACTTGATTACATGGTAAATCTCATCCAACCCATCATCGTCCAGTAAGCCTACGATGGAATTACTCACACACGGCGGTGAGCATCATGAAATTGGTGATGGAGGATGGTTGATGATGACGACGGCGACGAATCCCCCTCTCCGGAGCCCCGAACGGACTCCAGATCAGCCCTCCCGAGAGAGATTAGGGCTTGGCGGTGGCTCCGTGTCGTAAAACGCGATGAATAATCCTCTCTTATTTTTTTCTCCCCGAACGTGAATATATGGAGTTTGAGTTGACGTCGGTGGAGGTCCAGGGGGCCCACGAGATGGGAGGCCGCGCCCTAGGGGGGGCGCGCCCCCCTGTCTCGTGGGCAGCCTGTGGGCCCCCTGACATTGATTCTTTCGCCAAAAATTCTTATTAATTCCAAAATGTGCCTCCGTGGATTTCCAGGACATTCTGAGAACTTTTCTTTTCTACACATAAAACAACATCATGGCAGTTCTGCTGAAAACAGCGTCAGTTCGGGTTAGTTTCATTCAAATCATGCAAG
The DNA here is from genome assembly GCF_002162155.2 of Triticum dicoccoides. NCBI lineage: Eukaryota > Viridiplantae > Streptophyta > Magnoliopsida > Poales > Poaceae > Triticum > Triticum dicoccoides. Next base: position 312,883,036 of record NC_041383.1, on the reverse strand, counting down.
TTAGAGTCCAAAACAAGGGCAAAAGTGTTTGGAAAAGTAGATACGTTGGAGATGTATCAACTCCCCCAAGCTTAAACCTTTGCTTGTCCTCAAGCAATTCAGTTGATAAACTGAAAGTGATAAAAAAAACTTTTACAAACTCTGTTTGCTCTTCTTGTTGTAAACATGAAAAGCCAGCATTCAAGTTTCAGCAAATATTATGAACTAACCATACTTACGATAACACTTAGCTCTCAGAATTACTCATATCAATAACATAATCAACTAGCGAGCCATAATAATAAAACTCGCATGACAACACTTTCTCAAAATAATTATAACATGATATAACAAAATGGTATCTCGCTAGCCCTTTCTGAGACCGCAAAACATAAATGCAGAGCACCTTTTAAAGATCAAGGACTGACTAAACATTGTAATTCCTGGTAAAAGTAAATAGATAGGCCCTTCGCAGAGGGAAGCAGGGCTTTGTAGAGGTGCCAGAGCTTGATTTTAAAATAGAGATTGAATAACATTTTGAGTGGCATACTTTCGTTGTCAACGCAACAACTATTAGATGGCTGTATCTTCCATAGTACATGCATTATAGGCAGTTCCCAAACAGAATGGTAAAGGTTTATACTCCCCCAACCACCAACAAGCATCAATCCATGGCTTGCTCGAAACAACGAGTGCCTCCAACATACAACAGCCCTGGGGGAGTTTTGTTTAATTATTTTGATTTGCTTTGATCGTTTTGGATCATGGGACAGGGTATACCGGTTACCGGCCCTTTCTCGTGAATGAGGAGCGGAGTCCACTCCTCTTGAGAATAACCCACCTAGCATGGAAGATATAGGCAGCCCTAGTTATAACATGAGTTGCTCGAGCATACAAAACAGAATTTCATTTGAAGGTTTGGAGTTTGGCACATACAAATTTACTTGGAACGGCAGGTAGATACCACATATAGGTAGGTATAGTGGACTCATATGGAACAACTTTGGGGTTTAAGGAGTTTGGATGCACAAGCAGTATTCCTGCTTAGTACTAGTGAAAGCTAGCAAAAGACTGGAAAGCGACTGAGGGAGTCCTGGATTAGGGGGTATCCGGAGAGCCGGACTATATACAACGTCCGGATTATTGAAGCGTGAAGATACAAGACTCAAGACTTCGGCCCGTGTCCGGATGGGACTCTCCTTTGCATGGAAGGCAAGCTCGACGATCCGGATATTATGTTTCCTTCCTTGTAACCGACTCCATGTAAACCCTAGCCCTCTCCGGTGTCTATATAAACCAGAGAGGTTGGTCCTTAGAAGGCCGATCACAATTACAATCATACCATCATAGGCTAGCTTCTAGGGTTTAGCCTCTACGATCTCGTGGTAGATCTACTCTTGTGCTACCCATATCATCAATATTAATCAAGCAGGAAGTAGAGTTTTACCTCCATCGAGAGGGCCCGAACCTGGGTAAACATCTGTGTCCCTTGCTTCCTGTTACCATCAGCCTTGACCCACAAATCGGGACCCCCTACCCGAGATCCGCCGGTTTTGACACCGACATTGGTGCTTTCATTGAGAGTTCCTCTGTGTCGTCGCCGCAAGGTTCGATGGCTCCTCTCGTCATCAAAGACGACATCACCTCGGAAGGAGCTCTGGCTGTAGGGAAAACTCTCTGACTCGGCGGCTTTATCATGGCCGCCCCATCGGCGGTAGCGCCGACGATGGCCGCTCGGGTCATCAATCATAACCTTCGCGTTAGTTCGGAACTCGCCGAACAGATAGATCCAATGGAGCTCTCCTCCCTCAATGAGCTCTTGGATCGAATTGCCGCTCTGGGAGTCGCTACAAACTACGACCGGATCGGGCTTAAACCTGACCAGAGGGACATCAGATCCCCGCCGGCCACCCACGAGATAGTGATAGTGGAGGAACCTCACACAGACTGTCCCTCGACTCTACGGATGAATTATGTCCGGATCACCGAACTCCTTGAGCCGAAAGCCTGCTCAGAGGGAGACATGACCCAGGTCCCGAACTTAGAATTGGGCATTGGGCCGAAGAAATTGGGTGATATCCCGAATCCTGAGCTATCAGGCTCGGGGCTTCGTGCGCCCTTGGGTGTTGGATCGGATCAGAATCCGGATTCAGCTAACAGCACCTACAAGGACATAAACCGCCTCTCCCGCATCCGGCAAGAGCCCTAGGAGACTGTACATCGCTACTGGGCTAGATTCCTCCTTGCGCTTAACAAGGTCAAGGACTGCCGTGAGGAGAATATAGTCTTACTCTTCTGTAGAAACTGCATGGAAAAGGGACTCCTCAATGCTATAAGCCTCCATGACATAGTACGCATCGCGGATTTGGAAATCATAGTACAGAAGTACTGTGCTATGGAAAGCGCCTCGAAAACCCAAACTGAATTTTTGGACATTACAGCTCTCACCAAGACGTTTGTCCGAACTAAACGGGCGAACTCCCGTAAGCCGGCCAATCCTGTCCCCAAGAGACCAAAGCACACCCCTGTGCGGGGAACCGTATTGGAAGAATGTCTCGACGGACCATGCAAACTCCACAGCACTCCGTACACGACACCAACTCATAGCCTTAGAGCATGTTGGATACTCCGGCAGGTTGCAAAAAGTGGCAAAGATTTTCTAGCAAGCCATAAAGCAGAGCGATGTCCCGCCAATGAACACAATGCGGTATTGACTATCTTCAAGACTTTCGCCTGAAATAGCAGGTGCAAGCGAGCTCATCGAAGCTCCGTTGAAATTTCCTAGGTGGCAAAGATAAACCCCTGGAACGATGCCGCTATAACTTTCAATGGCAGTGATGAGCCTCGATTCTAGACTATTCGGGCACCGGCCGCTCTGGTCCTTAGCCCAATCATGGACGGCTTTTGGCTCACTAAGGTACTCATGGATGGCGGAAGTGGATTGAACTTGATCTATGAAGAAACGCTCAACAAAATGGAAATTGATAAAAGCCGCATTGAGCAAAGCGGCACCACCTTCAGGGGAATCATCCCCAGTCGGGAAGCACGGTGTGCGGGAAAAATCACACTCGACGTGGTTTTTGGCACTCCGGAAAATTACAGGTCAGAAGAAATCACATTCCATGTGGCCCCTTTTAGCAGCGAATACCACGCCCTTCTGGGGTGGGACGCGTTCACAAGCTTTCAATCCATACCCCATTACCGGTACATGAAGCTCAAAATGCCTGGGCCCCATGGAATCATCACTCTAGCCAGTGATCCGGATGTTGCACTCCGTGCCGAAAACAAAACCGCAACACTGGCCCTGGAAGCATTATCCGAAGTCCTAGCGGCCGAAGAATTAACAACGCTACGGGCCACCGTGGACAGGGACGACTTGATACTCGACAAGCGACCCGAGTCCACCTCATTTAAACCTGCAGACGAAATATCCAAATTCCAAGTCCATCCAACAGACTCCATGAAGACGGCTTCCATCGGGACACAATTGAGTTCCGCAATAGACGCTGCACTACGAGACTTTTTATGCGAGAATTGGGATATTTTCGCCTGGCACCCATCGGACATGTCGGGCATCCCGCGCGGATAGGCTGAGCATAGCCTTAACATAATAAAGGGATACAAACCTGTCTAACAGACCCTAAGGCAATTCTCAGAGCCCAAACCACAAGCAATGGGGAAAGAGCTAGCCAAGCTACTCGAAGCCGGATTCATCAGAAATATTAAACATTCAGATTGGCTGGCAAATTTGGTGATGTTGCCAAAGAAGGACAAATCATGGTGCCTATGCGTCGACTTTAAAGACCTCAACAAGGCTTGCCCCAAGGATCCCTTTCCCCTCCCTCGCATCGATCAAATCATCTATGCCACAGATGGACACGACTTGCTGTGTTTTCTCTACGCATACTCCGGAGACCATCAAATAAAGATGGAAGAGTCCGACCAAGCCGCAACAGCCTTCATAACACCATATGGCCCTTTTTGCTTAAACACTATGCCTTTCGGGCTTAAGAATGCCGGCGCAACCTATCAACGCATGATTCAAACATGCCTGGAAAAACAAATCGGCAAAACAGTAGAGGCATATGCGGACGACGTGGTCATCAAAACAAGACACGTCGAAACCCTAATAGATGACTTGAGGCTTACATTCGATAACCTCCAGACATACGACATCAAGTTGAATCCGGAAAAATGTGTTTTCGGCGTCCCTTCGGGGAAGCTGCTGGGCTTCATTGTTTCCAATAGAGGAATTGAAGCGAATCTGGCAAAAATCCGAGCTCTGTCGCAGTTGGCTATACCAACAGACCTCAAGCACATCCAGAAACTAGCTGGATGCGTGGCCGCTTTGAGCCGCTTTATATCCAGGTTAGGAGAAAAGGAATTGCCTCTTTACTGCCTCCTTTGGCGCACCGAACACTTCATGTGGACGGACGCAGCCGCAGCCAGACTAGATGAAATAAAGACCTTATTGGCCAGTAATCCAGTCCTAACAGCACCAAATACCGGCGAACCTATGCTATTATACATAGCTGTAGCACATCAAGTGGTAAGTGCAGTGCTCGTTGTCGAACGAGTGGTGGACGGATACAAATTCCCGCTTCAAAAGCCGGCTTATTACGTATCCACGGTCCTCACTCCATGCAAATCCCGATACCCACACTATCAAGAAATAGCATACGCGGTACTCTGGGGGCTGTGGACCACACCGAATCGCACCACAAGATATACACCATTTTTTATGGTGTATGGTGCTGAAGCAGTACTACCCTGCGACATAATACATGATTCGCCACGCGTATGCATGTACGAAGAGAAGGAAGCCGAGTTAGATAGGCAGGATAACTTGGATGCCTTGGAGGAGGAGTGCGATGTCACAAAAGCCCGTTCCGCATTCTATCAGTAGCAGGCTCGACGATATCAAAGCAGAGAAGTGCGGGCCAAAACTTACAATATTGGCAAGCTCGTTCTACGCCTACTGGAGAAGAAGAAGGACAAACTCAAACCCAAGTGGGAAGGTCCCTTCGTCATTGACAAAGTTCTCAGCGGAGGAGCGTACCGTCTACGTAATGCATCCGATAACAGACTCGAGCCAAACCCATGGAACGCGGCCAGACTCGGGAGATTCTACGCCTAACGCCAAACTCAGTGTTCGTCTCCTTACCCCTCCTTTTTAATTATGCTCCACCCCTTTTCTCTCCTTTCTCGACCCCTTTTTTTTTCTTCACACAAAGTATTTAATACAGTGCGGACTCCCGGATCACTTCGGCCGTACTATGTGTCTAAGCTATACCTGGGGGCTTCCTATTCGGAAGCTAAACATAATTACTTTAAATGGCTTTTCGCCCATTGCATATGCGTTCTTTCTCCATATGTGCCTTTTCTTCACCATTATATGCATCGACATGACTTAAGCTGTGGCCATCCCGTTAATTCGGCTAGGGCATAAGCGGAGCACCTCTGCGATTGTTACTGCCGGTTCAGCCGGATGTGTACCTCGGACTTGGGGAAGCCGAAAGCTAGTTTCCTTAAGAGAATATTCGATCGGTGAACAAAGGATGTATTCGTTGGTTACAACAAAAAAACCTAAAAGTTTTGTATCCTGCGCCATCATTCGCAGTCCGGACATGTGCATCGACACATGCATACCCAAGGAAAGGAACCCCTAACGGAACTATTCTCCCTGGAAGATGTTTCTTGCTATCCAGGTAATATAACATAACTAGTTGGGTACTTGTTTGTTCAAGCACTTATGACCCCTACGCCTGGTCTCCACGCATACCCCGTTTTTGTATAACTAAGCGGGTATTCGTACACACCCCGGACTATAGGATCCGGGGGCTGAAGCGAAAAGGTCTGCCATGACAAATGATTTTAATCCGTCTAGGGGCTACTTATGCCAATTAAATTAGACAGTCACTAGGATTGACTATATTCCTCCTCTATACCATCTAACAGGCTATCTAGCCTACAATCCTGTTGAGAATACTTAGTGGCTAACGCTACCTGGTCATATACCAGACTCACGGCAATTTCTTGCCCATCTGGCCCTGCCGGTCCTACCTCGGCCATATGGTTCGTGTCCAGCTTGGTGTAGCGCGTCTTCACCATCGCCCAGGATTCTCTCGCACCTTGCCAGCATGCTGATATCTTCCATAGATGGAAGCGCCGCCAGGCTCCTTGAAGCAGGTCCGCAAGCTCCCCCATGCCATTCGGCAGGAGGCTTGATGGCCACAAGGCCTGAGCAACGCCGTGTATCACCCGCCGAGTGCGCTCGTGCAACTGTGAAAGTTCTTGCAGCAAATCACTTGTAGATGAGGGCATCTCCTCTTTAGGGGGACCCGTTAACATTCCTGCAAGACAAATTCTTTCAAAATACTTCCTCCCCGAACTATCATACAGTTCGTTTGAGCACTTACCATAAATGTCGCACCGAAGCGTTCTGTTCTCCTTCACGGAGTTCGCCAGTTGAGTGCGTACGTCCTTTAATTCCACGTCCAGCCGAATATTGGTATTTTTTAGCTTGTTCTTCTCTTGCGTCACTTGCGTAAGGATGCGCTCGCCAGCCTTTAGCTGCCTTTTGAGATGCGAGTCGTCATCCGTTACGCCCTCCGGATTCACCCCGGGATGGTCTGTAGAATTTTCTGTTAGACTAACCATACAAGCCATTTACTAACCGGTACATCTGCGTACAATTGAGACAAATATTACCAGAGGGGAGCTTATGGGATTCCCCTAACTGGGCAACCGCATCCATCAGCTGGGCCTTACACGCCTCCAGCTCCCGAGCCAATTGGTCATTCTTGTCCACAAGGATCTGTGCATTTATTGATCCTTCAAACACCTGTCCCAACTATTCCAAGTCTCAGGGGCTACTGCTATACATACTTATCAAAATTTCTTACCCATATATCTTTGGTATACTGGTTTGTCGCTTGGGCAAACCCGCCTCGAGCAGCGCGGACGTATGTGTCCACCGAATTGAAGGCATTAAAAGCCTATTCGGAAAAGATGTTGTTCTGAAGCACGGCCCTCCGGCACCGGTGATTCATGGCGCTCTCCACTTCGGAGTTCGTGGCCGAACACATATCCGCATCCTCCATCGGGGAACTATGCGGTACTAGCCCCGTGTCTGCCTCCGCCCCCGAAGCTGGTTCTGGAACCCGGATGGTGGAGGCGTGATTGGTGGGATCCCCGGATATAGTCCGGTTGTTCCTCTTCCTGCCAGACACAAAGGGCGCTGTCATATTTCAAATTCTATAAATCGCAAGATAGGTTACTACTTTACCTCTGTAGCGGCGTGTCAACCCTCACCGCCATACTCTTGAGCCTGCCCGATCCGGACGCCCGTGGTTGACGAGTCCCTAGGGGCTCAGCCCTTCGCTCCGGCCGTTGTCTCTGCAAATAGTACGACGCCTCGAGGGTAAATCATAATACCTGGGGGGAGTCCTCTTCGGAGGATAGGGTTTTTAGTTCGGCTTACACGCGACGCAGGGAGCAGTCCAGGGTAGTCGGCCGTAATGGCCACTAAGGCGCCATCCCAGCTCGCTTGATAAAATACCCCGTTTACAAGCTCCACGGTGATATCCGGATCTTCTTTCAGTCTCGGATCTAGGGCCCTTCCGGGGTCCTCTGGTTGTGGGGAGGGGCTAAAGATTCCTTCTACGACCCTCCTTAGTTCCTGCTCGAAAGCATTGATGCAAGTAATCTTAGCAGAAGGACGCTAAAGTAAGTGGAGCAGGGAAAAGAATGGCAACTTACCCATGTTGGGGGGGGTTGTACATGGAGAATCCGTCCCGCGTTTTAATGCGAAGGAACTCCTCCTCTTCCCCTTTGTATAAATCGGACAATATCCTTGCCAAAGCAGTGGTGGAGTCCGGACCCTTACGACCGCAGCAGGTGGCATCATCTTCCCCGTGGAAGTGCCACATGGGCTTCCCCCGATATTGAAGTGGTTGCACTCCCCGCCTTATGCATATCGCCATGACCTCGACTATCGTTAGTCCGGATTTGGCCAGTAACTTTATCATGTTCATCAGAAGGTGTATTTCCTTTGTATCCTCTTCTTGAGGTCCTCGGGGGCGCCAGCTTAGGTGTGCCTTCAGCGGGGCGTTACTGAACTGGGGAAGACCTGTCCGGACTGGATCCTGAAGGGGAACATCATCAATGTAGAACCATTCTGAAGGCCAGTTCTCTGGTGCCTTCTCAAGAGTGCCGGACAGGTATGCGGTCTTGGCAATGCGCCATACTTCGGCCCCACCCACTTGGCATAGGGATTCTCCCTGGGCGCGGGGAACAAGACAGAACAGCTTCCTCCATAAACCGAAGTGAGGTTCGTAGCCTAAAAACAGATCGCAAAGTGCGACGTACCCCGCTATGTGCAGAATGGAGGCTGGGGTGAGGTCATGCAACTGGAGGCCGTAGAACTCCAGGAGCCCGCGAGGAAACAGGTGGATAGGAAACCCGACGCCCCTTAGCAGATGCGGGATGAGGCATATGCACTCCTCTAGAGATGGGTTTGGAGATCCCTCCGCTTGTTCCCCTCCATCATAAGTAGTTATTCCGGCTCAGAAGGGGACCATGAACGCCGGTGGGAGAAACCCTTGGGTTTGTAGATTTATCAAATGACTATGAGGAACTGAACACTCTCCCCAATCCCCCGACTTAGAGCGAGGAGGGCAAGCAGAAGAGCTGCGACGGCCGGCCATGTCGGAATGGTTTTTTCGTGAAGCGCTCTACGGGATGCTAACTCGGGGAGAGTGAGTGAGGTTTGGATCTGAGAATCCCCGTCCCTTCAAATAGGCAGTAAGCCCGGAGGATCGAGGGTATCAAATGCAAAAATGCCTCGGATCCTCGCATTCGCTCGACATGTGGAGGTGGTCATTATTGAGGCACTGAAGCCGAGGAGCACAACATTGATTGAAGGTCAGACACTATTCCTCGTAATAGGTACTTTGGAGTATTCGGAGAAGGAACCCGCCTTGCAATGCCGAAAACAATACTGCGCTGGACTCATCGTCATTGAAGCCTGGTTCAGGGGCTACTGAGGGAGTCCTGGCTTAGGGGGTATCCGGAGAGCCGGACTATATACAACATCCGAATTATTGAAGCGTGAAGATACAAGACTCAAGACTTCGGCCCGTGTCCGGATGGGACTCTCCTTTGCATGGAAGGGAAGCTCGGTGATCCGGATATTATGTTTCCTTCCTTGTAACCGACTCCATATAAACCCTAGCCCTCTTCGATGTCTATATAAACCATAGAGGTTGGTCCTTAGAAGGCCGATCACAATTACAATCATACCATCATAGGCTAGCTTCTAGGGTTTAGCCTCTATGATCTCGTGGTAGATCTACTCTTGTACTACCCATATCATCAATATTAATCAAGCAGGAAGTAGGGTTTTACCTCCATCGAGAGAGCCCAAACCTGGGTAAACATCTGTGTCCCTTGCTTCCTGTTACCATCAGCCTTGATGCACAGATCGGGACCCCCTACCCGAGATCCGCCAGTTTTGACACCGATAGCGACCAACTGAGAGAGCGACAACAGTCGTAAACATGCATTAGAATTAATTTACACCGAGTACAAGCATGAGTAGGATATAATCCACCATGAACATAAATATCGTGAAGGCTATGTTGATTTGTTTCAACTACATGAATGAACATGTGCCAAGTCGAGTCACTCAATTCACTTAAAGGAGGATACCATCCCAGTATACCACATCATTATTATTCTAATAGCATGTTGGCACGCAAGGTAAACCATTATAACTCATAGCTAATCAAGCATGGCACAAGCAACTATAATCTCTAAATGTCATTGCAAATATGTTTACTTCATAATAGCTGACTCAGAAACGATGAACTCATCATATTTACAAAAACAAGAGAGGTCGAGTTCATACCAGCTTTTCTCATCCCAATAAGTCCATCATATATCATCATTACTGCCTTTCACTTGCACGACTGAACGATGTGTATAATAATAAGAGTGCACGCGCATTGGACCAAGCTGGAATCTGCAAGCATTCAACTCAAGAGAGAAGACAAGTAATATAGGCTCTAAGTTAAATAAACAATCATGCATATAAGAGCCACTAAGCATTTTCAATATGGTCTTCTCGACCCCCAAAGGAAAGAAAAGATAATAAAACTATTTACACGGGAAAGATCCCAACAAGTAAGAAGAAGAACTAGAAATCTTTTTTTTTATTTTCATTTTAATTCTACTACAAGCAAGGAAATTAAACTAACTAATTTTTTGGTTTTTCTCGAGGTTTAACAAACACACAAGAATAAAACTAGAAAAAGAAATTTAAACTAACATGTATAATACAATGAAAGAGTATGAGCACCGACGACTAGTGTGTGAACATGAATGTTAAGTCGGTGAGAAATACGTACTCCCCCAAGCTTAGGCTTTTGGCCTAAGTTGGTCTAGTACCAAGGACCGCCGCTACTCTCCCCGGTGTACTGGGAGGTGCAATCAGTATACCACTGGCTGGTCATCTCCGGATCCCACTGGACAGATGATGCATGAATAGGGTCCAGTTTAGGTTCCGGCTCAGGTTCAGGTTCTGGAGTAAAAGCTTGAGCTCGATGATTGTTCACCGCTTCCAGCGTGACAAGACGGTTTTCTGCAAGCAAATCAAACAACAGAGGCACAGGCAAAATAATAACCTCAATGTGTTTCTTATTAAATCTAAGTTTATACAAGAGCATCTTTTCATCGTTGTCAACAATAAACTTGTGTGCTACCATGCTCTTGTAATCTAAAGCGTGAGGAGGCAATTTTATCTCCTCCTCCTCATGGTGCCTAATGGGTATCTGAAAATGTTTAGCAAGATGTGCAACATAGATACCTCCAAATATGGGACCTTTCATACGATTCAGGGCTAGTCGTTTAGCAACGACGGCATTCATACTAAAATTATTGTCCATAAGCAAAGCATGTTGAAGAATGATAATATCAGGAACGCTCAAATTCCCACTATTTCCACGACCAATCAAGCATCTACTAGCAAATATAGCAAAATAGCGTAAAACAGGAAAGTGTATGCTAGAGACCTTCACCTCGGAACCCTTCTTTGGATCCTCTACAGCAATAGTATTAACAAAGCCACCCACATCTTCACGATGGGTTTCATCTAATTCTCCCTCATAAGGTATCCTACATACGCGCAAAAATGACATAAAGACATTTCTTTGAATTCATCATATAAATGAAATGGTACTGCAGGCGGTGATTTCTTAGGATAATAATAAGTTTTGCACGAAAGTATTGGTAAGTAAGAGATACTGATCGATTCGGTCATTGATAAAACTAGTGAGGCCTGTAGTCTAGATTAAAGCATAAAAATCTTCATGAATTCTGGCTTCTTTCAGGAAATCCTCGCATGGCCATTCACATTACCGTACTTCCACTAAACGAGGAAGATTATACCTGGTATTTTCCTTCTCTTTGGCTTGTTTTTCCTGAGAGCTTTGGCTAGAAGAGCCTTTAAAGAGCCTCCTTAACATTTTCTGAAAATTCCTGAAATTTTAGTAACTTCGAAATAAAAGTGAATAAAACTAAACAAGATTGATAGCAACTACTCCTACAAGTGCCTAGAGCCTATATCATGCATTGGAATTGCATGGGACCTAAAAAATTTAACATGCAAGCTCAAGAACATGGTCACCTATGCAGCAAAAATTTACAATGAATAAAGCACTAGAACAAAAACTAATTGGACCAATGGAGGAGTCACATACCAAGCAACAATCTCCCAAAGCAGTTTTGTGAATGGAGCTTTGAGCGAGGAGATCGAAAATCGCATCAAAACGAGCTAGAACTCGTGCTTGAGCTGGATGGGGATTGTTTTGGATAGAAGATGAAGTGTGTGGGTGCTGGCATAAGTGGAGGGGGGCACCAAGGGCTCACGAGACAGGGGGCGCGCCCTACAGGGGGGCGCGCCCTCCTCTCTCGTGGCCTAGTGCTTGCCCCTCCCGCGGTAATTTCAGAAAAAATCATACTAAATTTGCAGGGCATTTGGAGCACTTTTATTTTCGGACTATTTTTTAATGCATGGATAATTTAGAAAACAGACATATAAGACTATTTTTGCTTTATTTATTCTAAATAACAAAAAGTAAAAAGAGGGTACAGAAGGTTGTGCCTTCTAGTTTCATCCGTCTCATGATCATGAAAATGAATCCACTAACAAGGTTGATCAAGTCTTGTTGACAAACTCATTCCGAATAACACAGAACCGGCGAAATTCCGAATAACACTAAGTTACCTCAACGGGGATATGAAAATCCCCAACAATAAGAATATCATACTTTTTCTTGACAGTAGGAAGAGGAAATTCAAAACCTCCAAAAATGATAGTTGGAGCTTTTTCAATTGAATTGATGCTATGAACTTGAGATTGTTTCCTCGGAAAGTGTACCGTATGCTCCTTACGATTAACATGAAAAGTGACATTGCCCTTGTTGCAGTCTATAACAGCCCCTGCAGTATTAAGAAAAGGTCTACCAAGCATAATAGACATACTATCATCCTCAGGAATATCAAGAATAACAAAGTCCGTTAAAATAGTGACATTTGCAACCACAACAGGCACATCCTCACAAATACCGACAGGTATAGCAGTTGATTTATCAGCCATTTGCAAAGATATTTCAGTAGGTGTCAACTTATTCAATTCAAGTCTACGATATAAAGAGAGAGGCATAACACTAACACCGGCTCCAAGATCACATAAAGCAATTCTAACATAGTTTATTTTAATGGAGCATGGTATAGTTGGAACACACGGATGTCCAAGTTTCTTTGGTATTCCACCCTTAAAAGTGTAATTAGCAAGCATGGTGGAAATTTCGGCTTCCGGTATCTTTCTTTTATTTGTAATGATATCCTTCATATACTTAGCATAAGGATTTACTTTAAGCATATCAGTTAAGTGCATACGTAAGAAAATAGGTCTAATCATTTCAGCAAAGCGCTCAAAATCCTCATCATCCTTTGACTTGGATGGTTTAGGAGGAAAGGGCATGGGATTCTGAACCCATGGTTCTCTTTCTTTACCATGCTTCCTAGCAACAAAATCTCTCTTATCATAACGTTGATTCTTTGATTGTGGGTTATCAAGATCAACAACAGGTTCAATCTCTACATCATTGTTTTTGCTAGGTTGAGCATCAACATGAACATTATCATTAACGTTATCACTAGGTTCATGTTCATCACCTGATTGAGTTTCAGCATCAGAAATAGAAATATCACTGGGATTCTCACGTGTGTCTACAGTAGGTTCACTAGAAGCATGCAAAGTTCTATCGTTCTTCTTTTTATTCTTTTTAGAAGAACTAGGTGCCTCTAAATTATTACTCTGAGAATCTTGCTCGATTCTCTTAGGGTGGCCTTCAGGATACAAAGGTTCCTGAGTCATTCTACTAGTTCTAGTAGCCACTCTAACAGCAAAGTCATTTTTATTATTTAATTCATCAAGCAAATCATTTTGAGCTTTAAGCACTTGCTCAGCTTGAATAGCAACCATAGAAGCATATTTGCTAATGCGGTGAAGTTCATCTTTAACTCTAGCCAGATTATCACTTACATGTCCTATATCGAAAGCATTATTCTTTAACTCTCTACCAACATAAGCATTAAAACTTTCTTGTCTAGCCATAATGTCATCAAATTCATCTAAGCATGGGCTATGAAATTTAGTAGAGGGTATTTCAACTTATCATATCTATAGAGAGAATTTACGTTTACTACCTGTGTCGGGTTATCAAGACAATATGGTTGTTCAGGCGGTACATTCAGACCATGTATTTCTTCAATAGGTGGTAAATTCTTAACATCTTCAGCTTTAATACCTTTTTCTTTCATTGATTTCTTTGCCTCTTTCATATGTTCAGGACTGAGAAATAAAACACCTCTCTTCTTCGGAGTGGGTTTAGGGATAGGCTCGGGAGTTGGCTCAATTGGTTTAGGAATTACTTTAGGAACTGGCTCGGGGAGAGTCCAATTATTTTCATTAGTCAACATATTATTCAATAGTATTTCAGCTTCGTCGACAGTTCTTTCCCTGAAAACACAACCAGCACAACTATCCAAGTAGTCCTTGGAAGCATCGGTTAGTCCATTATAAAAGATATCAAGTATTTCATTTTTCTTAAGAGGATGATCAGACAAAGCATTAAGTAACCGGAGAAGCCTCCCCCAAGCTTGTGGAAGACTCTCTTCTTTAATTTGCACAAAATAATATATTTCCCGCAAAGCAGCTTGTTTCTTATGAGCAGGGAAATATTTAGAAGAGAAGTAATAAATCATATCCTGGGGACTACGTACACAACCAGGAGTAAGAGAATTATACCAAGTCTTAGCATCACCCTGTAATGAGAACGGAAATATCTTAAGGATATATAAATAGCGAGACTTCTCATCATTAGTAAACAGGGTGGGTATATCATTCAACTTCGTAAGATTTGCCACAACAGTTTCAGATTCAAGGCCATAAAAAGGATCAGATTCAACTAAAGTAATAATCTCATGATCAACAGAGAATTCATAATCCTTATCAGTAACACATATAGGTGAAGTAGCAAAATGAGGATCGGGTTTCATTCTAGCATTAAGAGACTGCTACTTCCATTTAGCTAATAATTTCTTAAGATCATTTCTATCATTGCAAGCAAAAATTTCCCTAGTAGCTTCTTCATTCATAACATAACCCTTAGGAACAACAGGTAATACATAATCATTGGGGGAACCTTCATCATCACTATCATCAATAATAGGTTCTTCAGTAATTTCATTCCCCCTAACTCTAGCAAGTTGTTCATCAAGAAATTCACCTAATGGCAAAGTAGTATCACGCACAGAAGTAGTTTCATTATGCATAGCAGAAGTGGCATCATCAATAACATGCGATATATCAGATTTCATAGCAGTATTAGGTTTAGGTATAAATCCCAAGTGACTCAGAGAATAGAGCTATGCTCCCCGGCAACGGCGCCAAAAATTAGTCTTGATAACCCACAAGTGTAGGGGATCGCAACAGCTTTCGAGGGTAAAGTATTCAACCCAAATTAATTGATTCAACACAAGGGGAGACAAAGAATATTCTTGAGTATTAGCAGTTGAGTTGTCAATTCAACCACACCTGGATAACTTAGTATCTACAGCAAAGTTTTTAGTAGCAAAAGTGGTATGATAATAAAGGTAACGGTAGCAAAAGTAAAGATAAATGTTTTTGGGTTTTTGTAGTAGTTGTAACAGTAGCAACGGAAAAGTAAATAAGCGAAGAACAATATATGCAAATCTCATAGGCAATGGATCAGTGATGGATAATTATGCCGGATGCGATTCCTCATGTAATATCTATAACATAGGGTGACATAGAACTAGCTCCAATTCATCAATGTAATGTAAGCATGTATTCCGTAAATAGTCATACGTGCTTATGGAAAATAACTTGCATGACATCTTTTGTCCTACCCTCCCGTGGCAGCAGGGTCCTTACAGAAACTAAGGGATATTAAGGCCTCCTTTTAATAGAGAACCGGGACAAAGCATTAGCACATAGTGAATACATGAACTCCTCAAACTACGGTCATCACCGAGAAGTATCCCGATTATTGTCACTTCGGGGTTGTCGGATCATAACACTTAATAGGTGACTATAGACTTGCAAGATAGGATCAAGAACACACATATATTCATGAAAACATAATAGGTTCAGATCTGAAATCATGGCACTCGGGACCTAGTGACAAGCTTTAAGCATAGCAAAGTCATAGCAACATTAATCTCAGAACATAGTGGATACTAGGGATCAAACCCTAACAAATCTAACTTGATTACATGGTAAATCTCATCCAACCCATCATCGTCCAGCAAGCCTATGATGGAATTACTCACACACGGCGGTGAGCATCATGAAATTGGTGATGGAGGATGGTTGATGATGACGACAGTGACGAATCCCCCTCTCCGGAGCCCCGAATGGACTCCAGATCAGCCCTCCCGAGAGAGATTAGGGCTTGGCGGCGGCTCCGTGTCGTAAAATGCGATGAAACTTTCTCTCTTATTTTTTTCTCCCCAAACGTGAATATATGGAGTTTGAGTTGACGTCGGTGGAGGTCCAGGGGGCCCACGAGATAGGAGGTCGCGCCCTAGGGGGGCGCCCCCCTGTCTCGTGGAGAGCCTGTGGGCCCCCTGTCAATGATTCTTTTGCCAATTTTTTTTATTAATTCCAAAAAGTGCCTCTGCGGATTTCCAGGACATTCCGAGAACTTTTCTTTTCTACACATAAAACAACATCATGGCAGTTCTGCTGAAAACAGCGTTAGTTCGGGTTAGTTTCATTCAAATCATGCAAGTTAGAGTCCAAAACAAGGGCAAAAGTGTTTGGAAAAGTAGATACGTTGGAGACGTATCATTTATCCCTCTACATCATGTCATCTTGCTTAATGCGTTACTCTGTTCTTTATGAACTTAATACTCTAGATGTAGGTAGGAGTCTGTCGTTGTGTGGAGTAATAGTAGTAGATGCAGGCAGGAGTCGGTCTACTTGTTGAGGACGTGATGCCTATATACATGATCATGCCTAGATAATCTCATAATTATTCGCTTTTCTATCAATTGCTCGACAGTAATTTGTTCACCCACTATAATACGTATGCTATCTTGAGAGAAGCCTCTGGTGAAACCTATGGCTCCCGGGTCTATCTCTTATCATGTTTGCTTCCAATCTACTTTTATTTGCATCTTTACTTTCTGCATCTATATTATAAAATACCAAAAACATATTTATCTTATCATACTATCTCTATCAGATCTCACTTTCGCAACTGGCCGTGAAGGGATTGACAACCCCTTTATTGCATTGGTTGCGAGTTCTTTGTTTGTTTGTGTAGGTGTGTGGGACTTTTGAGGAGCCTCCTATTAGATTGATACCTTGGTTCTCAAAAACTGAGTGAAATACTTACGCTACTATTGTTGCATCACCCTTTCCTCTTCAAGGAAAACCAACGCAAGATCAAGATGTAGAACACATCCGGCCTGCCTCCACTCCGACCTGGACCGAGCCACCTAGGCGATGCCCGGCCCACTGTTGTGCCATCGTTTTTTCGAAATTTGGTCGAGTCCCTGATCTGTGTTGTTACGTGTGCATCTTTGTCAGCTTATAACTGTGTGCATGTGGCTTCGTTTTGCGTGTATAATATGTCAAAATGTTCATCACTTGATGCTATTCATGATGGTTGCATTTGCATATATTTTAATTTTCATATTGATGCCTTAATATTCGTTGCAAAACTGCTATGTGATATAAACTGCTAGAATCTACTGATTGTTAACATCATGTATGCATCTTGTGAGTGGTGCAACTTCGTCCCTATTGATCCTATGATGATGATATTGACATGCAAATTTTCTGCTATTCATGATCTACATGTTGGGGCTTTGAATTCATGTTAGGGTTCTTCTTGACATATTAATCCCTGTTTCAAAAGTTCATGCTGCTATTAATTGCTGGAAACTGTTATCATTTTGCGTGATTTTCTTTGAGCATCATGTCTACATATTTCAGAAGCATCATTATGCCATCTTTACAGGGGTGCAATCTACGTATTGTTATATGCCATTTAGTGAGTGCCTCAAGCTTGTGAAGTGGGCTACGCGCTGTTAATGTTCTTCCAATGCTAAATCTGTTATATCATGATGCCATGTTTGATTGATGCTACCATTTAATACATGCCTAATATGGAGATGCTTAGTTCACATGTTTTGATGTATATATTATGCTCTATCATGCCATGCCTTTTGATGCCCTATATGTGTCCAGTAGCAGACGTTTTCATTGCCATGAACATGCCTATATGTTGTTCCAGTTTTCCATAAACTTCATGATGACTTGTTTTGAGCTTGTTATTGATTGATCCTTGCCTATTTTGGAGATGCTCCAATTACATGCTTTGAAGTATGCTATGAGTACTATGTTCAAATTCCATGGTTGTTAATTTTGGACTTCATATGCCTCTGTTCCGTGCTTGCAAACATGCTATCATAATGTTGCTATTTTACACTAGCTGAAACTGTTTGAACATTCAATCTTGTCATATTGGTTCCACTAATCCGTGAGCCTTATATATATGATGCCATGATGTTATTTCCTCTTTGTTATGTTTACTTTGATGCCATGCCATTGTTTGCCATCTATAGTTGCTATAGCATCTTTGCTTCATGCCTCCAACATGCCATCATATTAACTCTGCTCATGCATATGTTCCTGTGTTATAAAGTTGCTTTTTTGCATTGGTCATATTGGTTTAATCTTGATGCCTATGAACTTGGAACTTAATTATAATGTGAAATTTGCTATATGTAAATGAAGTGCATGTCAAGTTTGTGCCTTTATGATTCCTGTAGCATGTTGTTTTGATGACTGCAAAGTGCCTTGTTGCTGTTTTGGCAAGATTGTTGTTATATCTTGTTTGGAGTGTATGTGTTGCACTGTTGGTCCGTTTTGAGCATGCTGTATATGAAACTTGATTATAATTGCATGTAGTTTCACCATGTCATGTTGAATCCTTGTTTTGAGGTGTGTGCTTGATGTTTGAATGCATTTTGCATCAATGCCATGTTTAACTTGTGTTGCTCATATCTTCTAGGTCGTAGCTCCGAATTAAATGAACTTTATAGGTAACTTGACAAAAAATTCATGTAGATCATCTTGGTGCATATTAACTTGCGTATTAAATACTTGAACATAAGGTTTATTCAGATCTGAACCAATTTCAAAATTTGCATATGAGGACTTACCGGATCTGTTATATGTTGTTTCCGACCTCATTTAAACTTGCTTTGATGTAATGTTCTTGTTTGCATCATCTCTTGGCATGAGTAGCATCATATAGCCTTGTCATGCATCATACTTGGTTGATCATTATGTCATGTTTATGTGTTGTGTGTTTACCGTGTTGTTTGCTTCTTTCCGGTTGTGCTTCTTCTCTATAGTCCATGTTCCGTTGAGATCGTGAGGATTCGTTCGTCTACGCTTGGTTTGTCTTTGCCCGCTCGTCTTCTTCATGGACTCGTTATTCTTCCTAGCTGGATTTCAGGCAAGATGACCGTTACCCTGAATCTCACTACTATCATTGCTATGCTAGTTGTTTTGATGCTATTGCTATGTCGCGCTTCCTACCACTTGTTTATCAAGCCTCCCAAATTGCCATGTCACCCTCTAACCTTTTTTCACCCTTCCTAGCAAACCGTTGTTTGGCTATGTTACTGCTTTGCTCAGCCCCTCTTATAGCAATGTTAGTTGCAGGTAAAGTTGAAGATTGCTCCATGTTGGAACCTGATTATGTTGGGATATCACAATATCTCTTATTTAATTAATGCATCAATATACTTGGTAAAGGGTGGAAGGCTGGGCCTTATTCCTGGTGTTTTGTTCCACTCTTGCCGCCCTAGTTTCTGTCATACCAATGTTATGTTCCTTGATTTTGCGTCCCTAACACGGTGAGAGGCATGGGACCCTCTTGACAGTTCGCTTTGAATAAAAGTCCTCCAACAAGGCCCAACCTTTTCCATTTGCCTAACAACCTATACCTTTCCCTTGGGAGTTATAAACCCGAGGGTCATCTTTATTTAACCCCCCGGGCCAGTACTCCTCTGAGTGTTGGTCCGAACTAAGCAGCCTGCGGGGCCACCTCGCGGAAACTTGAGGGCTGGTTTTACTCGTAGCTTGTCTCATCCATTGTGTCCCGAGAACGGGATATGTGCAGCTCCTATCGGGATTTGTCGGCACATTCGGGCGGTCTTGCTCGTTTTGTTTTACCATTGTTGAAATGTCTTCTGCACCGGGATCCCGAGTCTGATCGGATGTGCCGCAATGGAGGATTGTCTCCGCGGATCGTGAGCTTATAATGGGCTAAGTTGCGACACCCCTACAATGTTTAAACTTTCGAGACCCGTGCCCGCGAATATGTGGCATATAGGAATTTGTTAATATCCGGTTCTAGAGAACTTGACACTAGACTCGAACTAAAATGAACCAACCGCGTGTGTAACCGTGATGGTCTCTTTTCAAGTGGGTCGAGAAGAGAACACGGTGGTGTTACGTTTGAACGTAAGTAGTTCAGGATCACTTCTTGATCATTACTAGTTTGCGACCGTTTGCGTAGCTTCTCATCTTGTTCTTGTATTCGTAAGTTGGCCACCATATCATGCTTAGTCGCTGCTGCAACCTCACCACTTATCCATTCCATACCCTTTAAGCTTTGCTAGTCTTGATACCCATGGTAATGGGATTGCTGAGTCCTCGTGGCTCATAGATTACTGCAACAACAGTTGCAGGTACAGGTAATATGATGATCATGACGCGAGAGCGATGCTTACTTGTTTTGGAGTTCAGCTTCTGCTTCGTCGTTCAGGGGATAGGTTCCTGGTTGGCAGCCTGGGCTAGCAAGGTGGATGTCGTTTGAGTTTCTGTTTGTGTTTCATCCGTAGTCGGATGTTGCTCTTATGTATGATGTTGTTGTATTCATGTGGCATTGTATGCCTCTTGTATGTATCCCCAACTATTATGTAATGGTACGATGTAATGATATCCACCTTGCAAAAGCGTCTCCAATATGCGCTTCTACCCTTGGTGGAACTTCGAGTTCCTTTAGGATAGGATCGCATATTATGCATGACATCTGGCCAAGGCGTTCAACAACAGGGCAAGCAGACAAGTTTTCGGAGTAACCCTAAGTAGTTGAATAGCGGGCAATACCACATCTTCATGACTAGTACTGGCAAGAGGGACCGCAAGCTCCAGAAGCGTGTTGTCAACATGGTTGAACCGGCTGTTCCTTATTACTTAAACTGGTCAGATCAACCAGTCAGCTGGAGCAGGGTGGATCATCTTCCCTGGGTAGAGTATATGGGTTGTTTAGCCTTGGTGGTGGCACCTCAAGTTGATGGGTATAAGCTCATTAAGGTGCTTATGGATGAAGGAAGTTGCATCAACATCCTATACTATGATACCTTCAGACTCATGATCCTGTTAGAAAAACAACTCCTGCCCTCCTCAACCGTCTTTCATGGGATTTTTCCTAGAAAATTTGCTTATCCTATTGGGCGGATTAAGCTCGAAGTTGCATTCGGCAATGAGTATAACTACATATCTGAGTTCTCGATGTTTGATGTGGTCAAAATCAAGAGTCCATATTATTCCCTCTTTGGGAGGCCGACTTATGCCCGCTTCATAGGCCAACCCTGTTATGTCTATCTCAAGCTCAAAATGCCTATACCAAAGGGCACTATCACAGTTGATGGTGCAAGGAAAATCGCACGCGAGTGTGAGAAGGGGGACGCATCCTATGCTGAGTCGGCCTGTGCAGCAGAGGAGCTCAAATTTTATACATCCAATGTTGACCCGACCGACATGACGCCCTCAAAGAAGCCCACCATAGAATCTGACCCTCATCTCAAGTTCAAGCCGGCTGAGGTACCAAGTAGGTTGACCTCACCCCAGGAGATCCCTCCCAACAGTTTATGGTTTGGACCGGCTTGGACCCCAAATAGGATCGGGACATCCTTGCATGGAAACCTTCCGACATGCCTGGGGTACTGAGAAGACTCGCTAAGCACCATCATAATGTGGATCTTAAGATGAAACCTGTCAGACAATACCTCCGGCATTTTAATGAGGAGAGGCGCAAGGCTATTGGAGAAGAAGTGGCCCGACTCATAGCTGTCGGGTTCATCATAGACTTATTTCACCCTTAGTTGTTGGCAAATCTAGTGCTTGTTCTGAAGGAAAATGACATTTTGGCATATGTGTGTTGATTACATCGATCTTAACAAGGCTTGTCCCAAAGACCCATTTGCACTCCCCCGCATTGATCAAATCATCCACTCTACTACTGGTTGTGAGTGCTTATGTTTCCTGGATGCTTACTCCGGTGGCCGTCGAGGATCAAGAGAAGACAACCTTTATCACACCTTTTGGGGCTTTCTGTTATGTCTCTATGCCTTTTGGACTTAGGAGCACAGGGGCAACTTACCAACATTGTGGACACAATTGCTTTCACAAGAAGATTGGACGCAAGGTTCATGCTTATGTTGATGATATTGTGTTCAAATCTCAGAAGAAGGAAACCTTATTGGACGACATCAAGGAGACTTCTGGTAACCTTCTGGTTTATCGAATAAATCTCGACCTAGCCAAGTGCATTTTTGGTGTTCCCGCAGGCAAGTTGCTTGGTTTTTTTGGTGTTACAATGGGGCATTGAGGCTAACCCGGACAAGATCAAAGCAGTAACTTCGCTCTCTAAGCCGGACGACATCAATGACGTCTAACGCATGGTGGCTCGGATCACAGCCTTGAGCCAATTTATAAGTTTCCACGACAAGAAGGAGATTCCCTTATACCAGTTGATGAAAAAGACTAACAAGTTTATCTGGAGTGATGTTGCAGGTAAAGCTTTTGAATCCCTCAAGAAGTAGTTGCCTGAGCCGCCCATCTAGGTTGCTCCTACTGACAAAGAGCCTATGCTCCTATACATCACCGCCAATAACAAAGCGGTGGGTGTGGCAGTTTTCATGGAGCACAAAGAGGAAGGGAAAGAATATCCAGTCCAAAGGCCACTCTATTATGTCAGTGAAGATCTGACCAAGTCCAAATAAAGATATCCACATTGGCAGAAGCTGGTGTTTGGCATGTTCATGGCTAGTCCCATGCTCAAACATTACTTCCAGGAGCATCCCATCACTGTGGTCAACTTAGCCCCTTTCGGAGACATCATCCATAACAGGGAAGCCACAGGTCGGGTTGCTAAGTGGGCAATTGAGATTGGTCCACATCATCTTTAAATATGTGCCCCGAACAAACATCATGTCCCAAGCACTGGTGGATTTCATCAATTACTGGACTGAAGTTCAAATTCCCAAGGAGAAGCTGGACAATACAAATTGGACTATTCATTTGATGGTTGCAGGGAGCTGGAAGGCTCGGGGGCTAGAGTCATCCTGTCTTCTCCATGAGGTGATAAATTTTGTTATGTCCTTTGGATCAAGTTTCCTTGTACTAATAATGCGGTTGAGTATGAGGCCCTCCTCCATGGTCTTTGTATGGCTAAGGACATGAATCTCAGACGGGTCAGGTGTCTGGTGACTCGGATGTGGTCGCTCAGCAGGTTTCAAGAAAGTGGGAATCAAAGGACCACCTCATGGCAGCTTATCGGCAAGAGGTGACTAACATGCGTGGGACATTTGAAAGGTTATCAGGTTGACCACATCGATCATCGTGTTAATGAGGCGGCTGATGCATTGTCACGACTCAGCTCTCAGCGCAAGCCGGTTCATCCCAATGTGTTCCTTGATGTTTTTCCATAATCCTTCTGTCAAGCTACAATCAGAGGGTGATCTGGCTATAGATGACCCAGAGGCATAGTGGTGGATGCCCTTCGTGTTATAGAATATTGGATGGCTCCTTATCTGTTTTATCTGACTCGAGGCAAGCTCCCTGAGGATGAACTCATCGCTCGTCAGATGTTCCAAATCTATGACTATTGGCAATGGTGAATTGCGTAAAAGTGGCATCACAGGTGTTTTCCAGCATTGTGTTTTCTAGAAGAAGGGCAAGAAATTCCTAATGAGATATCATGCACCAGCTGGAGATCCCTGGTGGCAAGAGCTTTTCGAATAATTTCTATTGGCTCATGGAAGCAAATGTTGAGGATATCATGCGCAAGTGTGATGGATGCCAAAGGTTTGCGCGTCAGGCTCATGTGTCGGCTCAGGAACTACAGATGATTCTTATTATTTGGCCCTCTGCAGTTTGGGGGCTTTATATGGTTGGTCCATTCAAACCATCCAGGGACAAAAAGCTCACTTTTTGGTTATTGTTTATAAATTCAATAAGTGGGATGAAGTAGAGCTAATTAACAATTATGATGCAGCCACAACAGTCAAATTCCTGAAAATGTTGTTTTTTTGCTTTGGTTATCCACCTAGCGTCATCACTGATAATGGCACCAATTCGTCCAAAGGAGCTATGAAGTAATTATGTCAAAGGGAGCATATCCAGCTTGATGTAGCATTAGTAGCACATCCTTAGTCCAATGGCCAAGCATGACATGCTAACCAGGAGATTTTACGAAGTATCATGCCAAGACTCATGGTTCTTCTCGAGCGCACTCTAGGTTGTTGGATTGATGTCAGAATCGGGGCTCTGCGGACCCAACAAGATTCGAACTCTGGGGCGTGGCCTCAAGCTCGTTGCCTCAGGGCTTGGCCTCCTCGAGTTCGTGCGAGCGGGGGAAGAATGGACACAACAGTTTAGCCGGGTTCAAGGCACCTTGTGGTGTAAAACCCTACTCCTGCTTTGTGGTGGATTGGTCTCACGAAGAGGTTGAGTATGAGAAACTACGGTGGATGAGCTGACTCGCAAGGGAGCCTAGGGTGGCAATGAATCGATCTCTCTCTATGGTGGAGACTAGCCTATATTTATAGTGGCCTTGGTCCTCTTCCCTCATAGTTTAGGCGGGAAGGACTCCCACAACGGCCAATTTTGAGAGGGGACAATAGGTACATCTTATCCTGATGGAAGGTGGCCTTCGCCTATAAAGCTTCTGGTCGTGACGCAATGGTGGGCTCGACAATGACATCCGTCATGCCGAGCTCGTGGTCTTGGTCTTGTTTCACCGGAATGGAAACCTTTGGTGGATCCCAAGGGAACCCGCATACTTCCTTGCCTCCTTATAACCAAAGAGGAAACTGTCCTCCTCTGCACCCGCTAGCGCCTGCCTGGCCTTGGTCATCATGGCTCACGTCATCACGCGCCTCGCGAGGCGTGAGGCCTGGATAGAAATCTCGACTCCTCGGGAGGCAACCTGGGGAGACCGCTCCTCGGGAGGTCTTGGTGTCGCTCTCCTCGTGGCGCCAGGGGCACTCGCGAGGGTCTTTCCCCTGAGGTTCGTGAGATGGAACATATTGGGACGTCAGAAGCCGTGCGCTGGGTCGCAGGCAGGTAGGTCTGGCTACCCTCGATTCTAAAACGCCGAGAGTAGCCCCCGGGGCCAAGGCGCGCTCGGGCTAGCTTCGAGGGAAGCCGAGGAGTGAATGGCGAAGCGCCTCGGGCCACAATCGCCAACGGGCCATGCTTGACGTGTGGCACACGACGGGACGCAAATGCCTCTCCTTCCCCATGTCGCCTCGGCAAATGCCTGGGCTGACAGAAAGCTTGGCGCGTGCCACGAGGCCATCATTTCACGAAGGTGAGTGGGCGTCTGTTAGCCTCCTCCGATTGCCTATAAAAAGGTGAGGGGGCAGTGCCCCATCCCATCTTTGTCTTCTCGCCTGCTCGCCCCCAACCTCTGCCGCACTCACCATGGCACCAGTGAGGAGGTTCACCATCGAGGAGTAGGGCAAGGCTTCCCAGGAAGGACCGAGTTCACCACTGCCCAAGACAGGGCGCGACCACCCTTGCAACTATTCGGCCACACATGCAGCGTCATCCCGGGGGTGCGGGTGCCCCCCTCTAGTGGTCTGCACCGGCTCCGGCAGCCGTGGGAAGAACTCTTCCTACGGGAGTGGCCACGGAAGCTACGGTGGCCACGACCAAGGGGGGAGGCGTGCGACGGCCATTCGGCCACCTCGCCTGTTGGCCCACTCGGATGACATGGCCTCCGTGTTTTTGGTATGGATGGAGGGCCCGCCCCTCACTTGGATCCATCTTCCACGCTTCTTCATGGTGGAGTTGCTAGCCGAAGGGCCCGCTGGCCTGTGGCTGCAGCACGACGGCTGATGCAATAGGTGCTCATGGGAGAGGTCGAGGTTACCTCCGCGGGGTATGTGTTCTTGAACCCCGGGTGGTAGACCTTCGCCCGAGCCTGCGCCTTGTAGGGGAGGCACACCCTCCACTTCAGGTATGATGGGGGGGGCGATGCTCTTTGTCAAGTTCTTCGGGGAAGACACTTGGTGCCTGGGGTGCTTCCCAGAGGGTGAGAGCAGTGGCGGCAACCACCTCTCCGGTGACGACGACCATCGCGGCCGCGGTGTCCTCGGCGGTCAACTTGCCCTTGGCTACGGTCGGGTCACCTCCAGCAGCAGCGGCGCCTCCTTCGGGGGGAGCTCGAGCGACGATGACTATGATGAGGTGCCACGCTGCTGTGCCAGGGTCCAGGAGGAAGACGACCCCCCACGCGGTCGTGCTCGTGTCAAGGAGGAGGAGGACTCCGACTGAGCGTGGGCGGTGCAGGTGTCGGGCTTCAGGAGCAGCGGCCCTCGGGAAGCCGCTTCTTTTGTTTTGTTTCTTTATTTCCTACATCAAGAGTGGCCAAAAGCCCGACGGGGACGTGCAATGAATGGCAACGCTCGCGCCTTTATATTAGTGTTTCCTACTCATATTCTAGCATTATATTGCCATCAATTGAAAGGTTCCTTCTGGCGCGATTAGGAAAGCTTAGCTTGGTGCACTCATGGCCCTTGGTGGGTTCCTGCATTGCGGGGGAGCACTCCTTTGGAGCTTTTGATCCTATGCACGCCTCTCGTTCCAGCAACAATGCTGCTGGAGCGTCGGGGCAGCCGAAGGAGCATGCCGGGAAGGCTCCCTCCTCAAGGACCGGATGGCTCTAGAGCCTCGGGGGACTTGCTGCTCGCGAGGCCCCTAGGGAACTAGTGAGGGTTCAGGCATCGAGCCTCGTGGAGATGTAAAATGCACTTGACAAAGGATTCCTTAATGATGTGTCAGACCATGATTGTGTTTTCCCAGGCCACCCTTCCTTGGCGCCCATCCTGCGTCTAGAGCCCCGAGCAAGGCTCGATTGTCATTGGAATGCCGGGTCATGAAGCCCGGCAAGGCCAGGGGATGAGCGCTCCTGAGACCCGGGGCGAATGGAAACATGTGCCACTTTGCTCACACAAGAGCGTCGTGCGAGGATTCAGATGCCAAAGTCTTGGCGAGGTGTGCGCACGTGCGGACCCGTGGTAATCGTGGCCTGGGCCCTCAATGCAATTGGGGCTGGATCAAGCGTACACATCCTGCGTAGCCCCCACTCGCGGGATGCGTGAGAGGGAGCAACTAGCAGCTGTCACTTCCTTTAAAAGCGAGATTCAAGAAGGAAAACACTTCAAGGAGAAACTCTCGACACTTTTCGAATAAAGACGCGAAAACTTAAAACTTCATTCCAAGAAGTGGCAAATTTGGTTACAAGAGAATGAAAAAGGAGCCGTGTATTGCACCTAAGCTACTCTTCCCACTAGCACGGAGCATGGGGCCTCCACTTGGGCGTGGGCATAGTTGCTGTTCGACCGTGTCGTCCGCCAGCTCGGAGCAAGGGGCTTCCACTTGGGCATGGGCGGGAGCTCCCGTGAGGCCGAGGCGCGGTGCACCAGGAGACTCCCGAGCGTGTACAACCCCACTGATTAATACGTTAGAGTGTCACGGGTAGAACTTCTGGAGATGCCGGATGTTCCAAGCATTCTAGACGGGGACCATGTCCTCCGTATCTAGGCGTGCGACAATGGGCCTGGAGACGTCGGCGACCCTGAACGAGCCCTCCCAAATGGGCGAGAGCTTATGGAGGCCCTCCCTGGGGAGGACCCGCCTCAGGATGAGGTCCCCGGCCTCTAGAGTCCGGATGCAGATATTGCAGCAGTGGTAGCACCGCAGCGCCTGCTAGTACGTCGGGGCACGGGGAGAAGCTTGGCGACAGGCCTCCTCTCCGAGCACAGGATCAGTTCCCTGGGAGGCGTCCTAACGCGCTCGTCGAATGCCAAGACTTGCATCGAGCGATGCTTGACTTCGTGCGGGAGGACCGCCTCAGCCCCATAGACGAGGAAGAACGGGGTCTCGCCGTTGAGCTTAGTCGCAGTGGTGCGGACAAACCACAACATGGACTGAAGCTCATCGTGCCAACCCCTCCTGCAGGCCTCAAGCTTCTTCTTGAAACTCCTTGTATTGAGGCCCCTCAAGACCTCCGCGTTGGCGCTCTCAGCCTGGCAGCTACTTTGTGTGTGCGCCACCGAAGCGTAGCATATCTGCGTTCCAAGGTTAGCACAATATGTCCTTAAGTGATTGCTTATGAACTGGGAGCCATCGTCGGTAATGATGCGGTTGGGGACACGAAATCGGCTCACAAGGCCCTCGATGAACTTGATGGTCGAGCCAGCGGGGATGGTGCGCACGGGCTCCACCTCCGCCCACTTTGTGAACTTGTCGATGGCAACATAGAGGTAGCGGTAGCCACCGGCCGCCCGAGGGAATGGGCCCAATATGTCCAGCCCCAGGACTGCAAAGGGCCACGAGAGCGGGATGGTATGGAGTCCTTGCGCGGCCTGATGAATCTGCTTGGCATGGAACTGGCAGGCCCCGCAGGATCGGACCAGCTCGATGGCGTTGTGGAGCGCCGTGAGCCAGTAGAACCCGCTGCGGAACACCTTTCCCATGTGAGTGCGCGACGAGGAGTGGTGTCTGCAATCTCCACTGTGGACATCGGCCGAAAGCTTGCCTCAATGTTCCTCCAATATGCACCGTAGCGAGACATCATTGGGGCGCCTATAGTATAGCTCGCCATCCTGCAAGCAATAAGCAGTGGCCTGGCGAGCCACACGTTCTGCGTCCTGCTCCTTCTCTAGTAAGGCGTCGCAAAGCAAGTATGCCTTGAACTCCTCGGGATAGTCGCCTGCCTGAGGTTCCAACGCCAGCAGCAGGCGTGCTCCTGAGGTCAGGCCACAGGCTAGGGCGCCCGAGGACTGGGCCGATGGCGGCTCTTCGAGGAGCCGCATCGGGCCTGTAGCCGGGGGCACAAACGACGGCTTGAAGAGCCTCTCCGCTAAGACGTCGGGCTTCTGAGGCTCACAGCGAGATGCCCTCTTGGGGATGTTGTCTGCTTCCTTGTTCGCGCCACGTGGGACGTGCTGCAAGTCCAAGCCTAAGTAACACTTTTAACTTTTACGTACCTTTTCCAGGTATGCATCCATGTGCTCCTCCTTCAGTTTGTACTCCTCGTTGGAAAAGTTGACGAGAAGCTGGGAATCGCCCTTGATAGTGAGGCGCTTGACACCAAAAATGGCCGTGGCCTTGAGTCTGGCGATCAAGCCATCGTATTCCGCAATGTTGTTGGAGACCTTCCCGCCATCGTGGAAGCGAAGCTGCACGCTGTAGTAGAGCTTGTCCCCAGTCGGTGAAATGAGTACGACTCCAACCCCCACGCCCTGCCACGCAAAGGCACCGTCGAAGTGCATGGCCCATCCATCATGCACCTCATAACCAGGCATGGGGAACTGGCCCTCGCTCAGCCCCTGGTCAGGAGCATCCATCCACTCCACCATGAAATTGGTGAGGGCCGCCCCCTTGATGACTCTAGTAGTGTTGAACTCCTGCTGGAAAGCCTCTAGTTCGATGTTCCACTCTACAACTGTTCCAACAGTGTTGGGGCTATCTAGCACCTTCTCCAGGGGATATGCAGAGACAACCTTGATAGGGTGGCTCTGGAAATAATGGCGTGGCTGAAGTGACGAGGAGCGCAAGCAGGAGCTTCTGCTGCATAGGGTAGCGTGTGCGCGGATCCCATAGCACAGTGCTGACGAAGTACACTGGGTGCTCGACATGGAGCGGGTTGTCGGCGGTGTCCTTCCTCGTGCAGGGCGCGAAGGGCCCGGGTGCCCCGTTGGTTGGTAAAGTGGCGGGGGCATCAGGGGCACTGTCCTAAGGTGGCGAAAGCCGCGCAACCTCTCGCAGGTTGCCTGGCCTCGTGCCTGCGCTGGCGCGATCGCCCGGACCGCTATGAGCGTCGCGCTGGCCGAGTTGGGGGTGGCCGCCAGGTAGAGCACCAGGAGCTCGCGAGGGCGAGGCACCACCATAATAGGGGGCTCGTGAGGTATCTCTTGAGGTCCTCGAAGGCCGCCTCAGCCTCTGGGGTCCACTTGAAAGGGCCCTTCCTCTTCATCAACTTGAAGAAAGGGAGGGCGCGCTCGCCGAGCTTGGAGATGAAGCGCCCCAAGGGGGTCAAACAACCTGTGAGCTTTTCCATCTCCTTGAGGGTCTAAGGAAGCCACATATTTCAATTTCCTTGATCTTTTCGGGGTTAGCCTTGATCCCTCGATGTGACACAAGAAAGCGCAGTAGCTTTCTGGACGGGGCTGTGAAAATGCAAGTTTCTGGGTTAAGCCTCAGGTTCACTTTGCGCACGTTAGCGATCGTCTCCTCCAGGTCTATAATTAGGGATCCTTACTTCTCGTGACTTGACCATGATATCATCATCATACGCCTCAGCATTTCTCCCTAGATGTGGTCCCAGCACAATGCACATCAACAGTTGGAAGGTTGCTCTAGCGTTCTGCAGTCCAAATGGCATGCAGGTGTAGCAGTACACGCTGGATGCGGAAATGAAGGCCGTCTTCTCGACGTCCTTTTGTCACTGTCGGTGTCAAAACCAGCGGATCTCAGGTAGGGGGTCCCGAACTGTGCGTCTAGGCGGATGGTAACAGGAGACAAGGGACATGATGTTTTACCCAGGTTCGGGCCCTCTTGATGGAGGTAAAACCCTACGTCCTACTTGATTGATATTGATATTGTGGATGTTTACAAGAGTGGATCTACCACGATATCAAGGAGGCTAAACTCTAGAAGCTAGCCTATGGTATGATTGTAATGGTTGTTGTTGTCGTCCTACGGACTAGAGCCATCCAGTTTATATAGACACCGGAGAGGGCTAGGGTTACATAGAGTCGGTTACAACGGTAGGAGATCTACGTATCCGTATCTCCAAGCTTGTCTTCCACGCCAAGGAAAGTCCCATCCGGACACGGGACGAAGTCTTCAATCTTGTATCTTCATAGTCTTTGAGTCCGGTCGATGATGATAGTCCGGCCGACGATAGTTCGGCTGATGATGGTAGTCCGGCTATCCGGACACCCCCTAATCCAGGACTCCCTCAGTAGCCCCTGAACCAGGCTTCAATGACGATAAGTCCGGCGCGTATATTGCTTGGCATTGCAAGGCGGGTTCCTCCTCCGAATGATAGAAGATTGTGAACACCAGGATAGTGTTCGGCTCTGCAAAATAAATTCCACATTCCACCGTAGAGAGAATAATATATACACAAGTTCAATCTGCTGACGTTTTTTGCGGCATGATGTCACGCCACTACCAAGCCATTACTTGAATCATTTTTTACTCTACCACCTCAGCGCATTTAGCGAAGCGGTTTCCTTGGCACATCTTGTTGAAGCAGAGATCGTGTTCCCCCTTAATCCGGGATTCTCATCAATACGGACGTGGGTAACCCAACCGCGCCCGTTGCCACGCCCCCTCTATCAAAAGCGAGTTCCAAACGGTCACGGAGACGGCTCTTGGTATTCTCCCTCTTTATAACGGGACCAAGGCTCGTTTCTTTTCTTCAATCCTCCATCGAATCCTCTCCCCGCTCCAAGTTCTAGCACCTAGAGCTCCAGATTCGAGCGCTTCAGACTTTCAACGATGTCCAGTTTCGACCTCCAGGGCCGGTGGATGCCCTCCTCCGTCACGGAGGAGGACGTGCTAAAGCTGCAGGAGGCCAAGTACCTGGCTTATGAGATTTCGCACAGGTTGCCTGCCGAAGGGCAGGCCATCCCCACCCTCGAGCCCGGCGAGTATGTCCTTTTTGTATCCCACCTCCGTCGGGGTTTAGGCTTCCCGATGGATCCTTTTGTGAGAGGGCTCATGTTTTACTATGGGTTGGAGTTCCACGATTTGGCTCTGGAGTCCATCCTCCATATTTCCGCATTTATTATCGTCTGCGAAGCCTTCCTCCGCGTCACCCCTCACTTCGGCCTGTGGCTGAAGACCTTCAATGTGGCACCGAAGATGATAGGGGGGCGTCAAGCGGAGTGTGGCGGGGCGGCCATAAGTAGGAGGGCCGATGCCCCATGGCCCGCTGGCTCCTTCCAAGAGGAGCTCTTCCCGTGGCAGCAAGAGTGGTTCTATATTACCGTTCCAAGGGGCCGCAGACAAAAGTCGCCGCCCTTATGCCGCCCGGGACCTCCACGACGGTTGATGTCGTGGATCAACCAAGGGCTCAACTGGGGGTCGTCAAAGGACGTGCCCCTTCTGCAGGGCCGGATTCGAGATCTCCAAACGAGGGAGGTTGATATGGTGGTGGTAATGCAGGTTATCCTGATTAGGCGTCTCCCGCCCTGCAAACGCCACCCTCTCCGGGTGTGGGAGTTCAATCCGGAGGGCCAACGGATTCTTCAACACTTCATGGGTATGACACCCCTGGAGATGTACAAATTATTCTTCGGATCGCAAGAGGCGCGTCCGAAATTGACCGAGGATGCTGGCCTAAGCTGCAATCGCCTGGATACTCAAGTAAGTAGTTCCAAGTCCGGACATACTTTTTGTTTGCCTTCCGATGATTTGCCTTGTGACCAACTTCCTTCTAAACAGGAGTGGATAGCGGAAGCAAAATTGATATGGTGTCCGACCCCCCTCCTCGAGACCGCGCCGGATTCCGTGCTGGTCCGGATGCTTGAGGTTGCGCCTCCAGAGGAAGGCGAAGGGGAAAGCAGGAAAGCTACTGCCTCGCCTAAGGAGGCTCTTGAAAGAGGGGGGATCAAGAATCCCTCCCTCCAAGGGGAGAAGAGGACTGCCTCCGAGGACCCGGGGGCAAAAGCCCCTAAACGGGGGAAGAAATCTTCGCCAGAGGGTCCTGCGTCCTGGGAGGCCCCGGCCGCACAATCTCCCTTAAAGAATCAGCCCTCCAACAAGCCGTAAGTAGAAAGAAAGGAGTTTTATCATAAGGGACATCCCTATTTGTGCTTCTGAGGATAACTAAAGTTTTTACCTTGTAGTTCGGATCTCCGTCCTTCGCAAATGAGCTCGTCTTCGGGGGACCTTCATCCGGAGATGATGGAGAGCGAGATGCCTCCGTCCGGGGCGCCGTCGGATCGGGCGGACGAGCCTGAAGTGTCGTCACGGAGGGAGCCCCCTGGTTTGGCAAAGCCGGATAGTTCGGTGCCAACTGGTGTACAGCTGAAGGATCTGCTTGAGAAGGCGTCTATCTCAGAAGATCACTACGCATTGATGAGCATGGTGATTGAAAGGATTTTGTCCGCCGAAGGCGGGTTGCATAATGCCGTTAGGAATTTGCTGGCGGGGTTTGAGGTACGTAAAAATGACACACCTTTTAACAGTTTTGCATATAGAATGCGCCCTGTATAGATAGTAGCCCCTGAGACTCGGTAGGTTGTCGAAATCGACAGCGTGCCGAGGATCAAAATCGCAGGTTTAAATTCCCGTCGTGCCGATGCAGGTGGCGGGTCGTCCGGGGGCCAGCCGGACTGATGGAGTTGCTGAACTAAAGCGGCAACTCGCTGTTGCGGATGCGGACATCACGCTGGTCAACAAGCGACTTGATGGGTCGCAAGGTAAGTGTTTCTGTGCGGTCACTTGGTAAGGGAGCCGAAGCCAGGTCCTTACAACATGTGTGTGAAATGCAGATAGTGCCGCTGCTGTGGAGAGCCTTCGGGCCGAACTTGCTCAAGCCAAGGAGCAGGCCAGAAGGAGTAATGCGGCGGCCTCGAGGGCGGCCGAGGAGTTAGCGGCCGAAAGGGTCGCACACTGCCGGAGCAGGGAAGAGATGGCCGAAATGGCCGTGAAGTTAAAAGATGCTACCGACCGCAATGAGGCTCTTGGGAAGGAGCGCCTAGCGGGGCAAGAGGACCTGGGGAAGGCCACCGCCGAAGCCAAGGATGCCCGCTCTGTAATGCGGGCTATAAAGGAAGAGCTGCGCCAGGCCGGAGATATTGTAGCTGGCAAGCCTTTTCTGCTGCGCCGAAGGTTTACGGATCCAAAGTATGCTCAGCTGGGCCAACTGTGGGGTCCAGAGGACCCTTATATGGACTTAGCAGCGAGTGCGGCGGATGCCGTTGTGCATTTTCGAAGCCAGAAGGATCACAAGACAGAAGAGCTGTTTTGGTCTCAATTCCATAGTCCGGAGTGTTCACTTCCGCTGACCGACCGTTTGGCCGAGTGGGCTGAGCTAAATAGGTTATCCGGGCTTGCTATGATGGATATAGTGACCCATGTATGGCCGGATAGGCCCGAGCCGAAGAGTTACTTTGGCTTATTGCAGCAATTTCTTGGGGCGGTGCCGCATATCAAGGCGATGAAGCGGTCGGCCTGCATAGAGGGTGCGCGGATGGCACTCGCCCGTGTGAAGACACATTGGACAGAGATGGATGCCACCGCTATTGCGACCCCGGGTTCGGAAGATAACCGGTTACCCGCCGAGCACCATTTTGGCGAAGTGATGCGTGGTGCTCGTGTAATAGAGTCGCAGTGCTCAAAAAATGTTACGTTCGAATGAACGTTTTTATGATGTAAAACAATATTTATGATGTAAGCGCCTTTTATACTTGTGCGTTCAAGTAATAGAATATCTCCTATGCGGACGTTCATGTATACGTGTGTATAACCTGAAAGATGGCAGTCGTCGGCTTCAGCCCCCACGCACAAGGTGCGGGGGTGTTCACAAAAAATAGTGCGTTTTCACACTTAATCCGACGTATCAGTCCTGTAAAGGAGGTGGTAGCGTAGCAAACGAGGCAACCGGACTATAATGCTTTATCACTTTCACTTAGCCATGGAGTTCGAGGGTGGGGATACGACATAGCCCCGTGGGGCACCGCGCTCTCCGAATTTGGGGCGTGTATGTGCCTGATCGGGAAACGGCCCTTCGTCAAAGCGGAGGAATTCTAAACATTCCCATGGTCGATCGAGTGGTTGACCAGTCTCTCGCTGTATCATGACAGTCAGTTTTCGGCTTTCTCTACCGAGGTGCTCGCCCAGCTGGGGCACAATCGCAGTAGTTCTCCTGGTGCCGCGTTAGCCGATGATACGGAACATAAGGTAGCAAAACACAGGATCCGGGCAAACCCAACATTTGACCAAAGACATGATTCGGAGCTGATGCATATAAGGCCTAACTCGAGACGTCGAACACTCCCGAAGGTGTTCGGTCTTTACAATAGCGGGCAAAACAATGCCCTAAGCCCCTTGTGTCCAGGTACGGGCAAGTTCTTCTGGCGCGGCCGATGCCAAAACGCCAGTCTCCACTCTGGTTATAATGAGAAACCTGGGGATTATAGCAACAAGAGACAGTAAGAAAGGTTTACATAGGGTCTTAGTCTGAAAAGAGTCCTTGCAACGGGTCCCTACTGCACGTCTGCGCCTGTGTCTCCGTTGTGCCATATCCTGGACGGGTGTGCACGCTGTTCATTTGTAAAAAGAGAGAACTTAGTTTGAAAAGAAATCGTGCGAGAAAGTGCATAAAAAATTGAAATATAGATTAATAAAGCTGGGCCTATGCTAGCTCATTATGGCTTATATGTACAAACCCTTGTGAAGGGGTGTGCGGCTAGGTAGCCCCTAGCTTATTTATTCCGGACTCGTCCAGCCGTGTCCGGGGTCTCAGGCGACCTTTTAATGAAATGATGCCACGTGGACCGGGCATTTTAAGCATAAGAGACGCGTAATGTGGTATTGCATTGAAGCGGACGAAAGCTTCCCGTCCCAGTGATGCTTGATAGCTACTTTTAAATGGGGCGACATGAAAGGTTAGCTTTTCTCGTCGGAAGTTGTCAGGTGACCCGAACACAACTTCTAGTAATAATGAACCTGTGCACCTGGCGTAAGGGCCTGGCGCCACTCCTTTGAAGGAAGTGAGGCTATGCCGAATTGTAGTGGGGTCTATCCCAACTTGCGGATTGTGTCCGGATATAGCAGGTTTAAGTCACTGCCGCTGTCCATCAAAACCTGCGTGAATTGCAGTCTGTCTATTATGGGATCCAATATCAGGGCAGTCTATCCTGCGTTCCGGATACTTCCGGACTAATCCAGATGGTCGAAAGTGATTGGTTTTGACATCCAATCTCTGTGTTCCGCTGGGGTGGACCATGCGACACTTGTCTTAGCGAGTGCCGTGTTGGTTTTCCGTACTATCACATGAAGCGAGTTTACTGTTTTGACTTCTTGTGGGAAAGTCTTTTGACTTCCGGTGCTCTGCTGGTGGGGTTCGTCATCGTCCTTGCTTGGCGCATCGAGCCCCTTGTGTCCGGCGTTGAGTCTGCCGGACTGTTTAAAAACCCAACAATTTCGGTTGGTATGGTTTGCAGGCCTTCCGGACGTACTGTGGATTTGACATATCCGATCTAAAATTTTGTTTAAATTTGATAGCTCGTCGCTGTTGTCCTTAAGAGGCAGTGTTTTATTGTTTGGCCACGAGCTTTTGAATCCGGCGTTGACCGCCATGACCTTTGGGCTTTTTTCTTTATTCCGGCGATGATCTTTCCTGCACCGTGATTTTCCTTTTCCCTCTCTGATCTGGGATGTACTCAGGTCGCTGGTGCTGCATCTTGCTAGCCAGCTGTCTTCTCCTGCGCAAAAGCGCGTCATGAGGCTTGTTAGTGCGGCCATTGTTCTTGGCTTGTCTTGGCCGAGGTGTCTGGCGAGCCATTCGTCTCGGACGTTGTGTTTAAAAGCTGCTAAGGCTTCCGCGTCCGGACAGTCGACTATTTGGTTCTTTTTGGTAAGGAACCTGTTCCAGAATTTGCGCGCTGACTCTCCGGGCTGTTGGGTTATATGACTCAGATCGTCTGCATCCGGAGGGCGGACATAAGTCCCTTGAAAATTTGCTCTAAACGCGTCCTCAAGCTCTTCCCAACTTCCCACAGTGTTTTCTGGGAGGCTTTTGAGCCAATGCCGAGCTGGCCCTTTGAGCTTGAGGGGTAGGTATTTTATGGCGTGGAGATCATCTCCTCTAGCCATGTGTATGTGTAGTATATAATCTTCTATCCAGACTCCGGGGTCTGTTGTGCCGTCGTATGCCTCTATGTTTATGGGTTTGAACCCTGCTGGAAATTCATGATCCAGCACCTCATCGGTAAAACATAGCGGGTGTGTGGCGCCCCTGTATTTGGGTGTGCCGCTGTCTTCGAACACTTGTCATGTTGTGTTACTTCCTGGGGCCCTCTTTTTTGGCCCGTAGATGGACCTAGTTGGGCTGTCTGTTTTCCCAGGATCATAAGTCGGCTTGTGTGCGGCGCCGCTTGTCGCTTTTGGCCTGTCATCTGGCCATCTATCCGGCCAGGCGGCCTCTTTATTTTTTGACTGTGAGGGCTCTATGGCTTCCTCGTCAAATTCTGGCAGCAGCTTGCGCTTCGGGTAGCTCTTTGTTTGATGGCCATTGCCATATTTGTCTGCGGTCTTGAGTAATTTGCTCCACTTCATTCTGAGTATGTCTTCCGCTGTTTTGAGCTTCCGTTTTTCCTTCTTCAAACTTCTTGCAGTGGCGACGAGCCTTTTGTGAAGGTTCTTATGCTCCGGTGTTGTGTCTGGACTGTTGATTGCTCCGTGAAGGGGTTGATTATCCGGTTCGTCCTGTTCGGATGGTTGCTTGGTTGTATGTTCGTCGTCCGCTGGTTTGCCCTGCTCTATCGCTGGGTCATTAGGAATGCTGCTTTGTTCGAGGCGGGACTTAGGGCGGCGTTTATGTCGCTGTTTTGTTTGTTTATCGGCGGGATTATCCTCTGCCGCGTCCCGTTGTTCCTCGTTATAGCTTCCCTTTGGGGTGTCCACCATATATATTTCACGTGACGAGGTGGCCTTCCAGTGCCCTATAGGCGCTGGTTCTTGATCGTCTCCGGCATCGTCATCCATACCGTTGATGTCTTCGGAGTCGTAGTTTAGCACGTCGGTTAGATCGTCGACGGTGGCTATGAAGTGGGTGGTGGGTGGGCTCTGAATTTCTTCATTGTCCGCATCCCGACCATCCTGGCCATAGTTCAGCCAGGGCTCTCCGGATAGTGAGAGATGCTTCAGTGAATTTAAGATATCGCCGAAGGGTGAGTGCTGAAAGGTGTCCGCAGCGGTGAATTCCATGATCGGCGCCCAATCGGATTTGACTGGCAGGGGCGCAGGAGGTTTAGAGTCCGGCAGGGGGTCCGGCACCTTGGAGTCATGGGCTTTATGCGGGACAAGGTAAGTGTTCGGCTCCATCGCCGTAGAAGTTGCAGCTCCCGAGGCGGTGTCCAGCCATCCGTCCTCGATCTGAGCGATCGGCTCCGGACTATGGGTCGGAGCGGATTCGTGTGCGGCCTCCAAGGTGCTGTCCGGCGGCAGAGTTAGGTCGTGCCCATCGTGACAGCGCGGCACGCTCGGCTGTGGCTCAGATCCATCAAAGATCAAGTCCCCGCAGATATCGGCCGTGAAGTTTAGGCTTCCAAACCTGACCTGACGGCCAGGGGCGTAGCTTTCGATCTGCTCCAGATGGCCAAGTGAGTTGGCCCGCAGTGCGAAGCCGCCGAATACGAAGATCTGTCCAGGGAGAAAAGTCTCACCCAGGACTGCGTCGTTGTCAATTGAAGAGGCCATCAAGCCTATCGGTGACGACACAGAGGAACTCTCAATGAAAGCACCAATGTCGGTGTCAAAACCGGCGGATCTCGGGTAGGGGGTCCCGAAATGTGCGTCTAGGCGGATGGTAACAGGAGACAAGGGACACAATGTTTTACCCAGGTTCGGGCCCTCTTGATGGAGGTAAAACCCTACGTCCTGCTTGATTGATATTGATATTGTGGATGTTTACAAGAGAGGATCTACCACGAGATCAAGGAGGCTAAACCCTAGAAGCTAGCCTATGGTATGATTGTAATGGTTGTTGTTGTCGTCCTACGGACTAGAGCCATCCGGTTTATATAGACACCGGAGAGGGCTAGGGTTACATAGAGTCGGTTACAACGGTAGGAGATCTACATATCCGTATCGCCAAGCTTGCCTTCCACGCCAAGGAAAGTCCCATCCGGACACGGGACGAAGTCTTCAATCTTGTATCTTCATAGTCTTGGAGTCCGGTCGATGATGATAGTCCGGCCGACAATAGTTCGGCTGATGATGGTAGTCCGGCTATCCGGACACCCCCTAATCCAGGACTCCCTTAGTCACCATCTTGATTTTATGATAACCCAAGAATGCGTCTAGAAAGCACAACAGCTCGCATTTGGCGGTGGGCGGGGGGTCCATGATATGGTCGCTGTGTGGGAGCGCGAAGGGGTCCTGAGGGCAAGCCTTGTTTAGGCTCGTAATGTCAATGCCCATACGCTCCTTCCACCCTTTTTGGGGACAACGACCGGGTTGGTAAGCCAATCCGGGTGTCATACCTCCCATATGACCCTGGCTTCCTGTAACTTGCGCACTTGCTGGACGATGAATGCTTGCTTCTCCTGCACTTGGCGTCGCGCCTTCTGCTTCACCGGGCGCGCACTTGGGCATACCGCGGATGGTTCTCGGTCACCTCCCTTGGGATGCCAACCAAATCGTACGCTTCCCACGCAAATACGTCCTTGGTTTCTCGGACGAAATCAACCAGCACCTTCTCCTGCTCTCGGGGAAGGCCGGCGCTGATGGTGAAGGTGGGGTCCGAGCCCCCACTGTCAACAGGCACCTACTTTGTCTCTACTCGGTCCTAAGAGAACAGTTGGTTTTTCTTCGCGGGCGCAGCCTGCAGAACATCTGGGTGCCCCCAGCTTTCGGGCATGAGGCCGATGCGGCCCTGTAGACGAGCTTGAGGGCCTGGACCGCGTCCATTGTGTCCCCGGCCACGGTGATGACGTCGCTCCTACCCGACATCTTGACGATGTTGTAGCCCAAGTGGGTTTCCGCCATGAACTTGGCGAGGGCTGGATATGCCATGATGGCATTGTACGGGAGGCCACACTACAAAAAAATACACTTCCGTGATGATACGTGTTTGTCATAGTAGGTCATGTTTTCTGTCATGTATGTACATCCATGATGATTTTCTGACAGAATCAAGAT
Organism: Triticum dicoccoides; assembly: GCF_002162155.2. NCBI lineage: Eukaryota > Viridiplantae > Streptophyta > Magnoliopsida > Poales > Poaceae > Triticum > Triticum dicoccoides. The sequence continues at coordinate 312,843,201 of NC_041383.1, read as the reverse complement.
AGTCATACATGTGCTGTCGTAAAAGTGTTCCATGGAAATACCAAAATTATCATCATGGAAGTGTTCACTTCCATGATGATAAATGACGCATCATGGAAGTGCTTTCGTCAAGGGTAACGACATGTGGCATCTACCGTAACAGGTCGCCGTTAAGCTATCGGGTCCAGTTTTGGATCCGATAACCCGTTAACAGCACGGACCAATGGGGATTTTCCACGTGTAAAATTCTCATTGGCCGAAGGACACACGTGTCAGCTCGTCACTGGGTCAGATAGGCGCCTATGATATGTCGACACATGCGACGGCCCAACACTGGCCCACTTAGCTTACAAAGGCCGACCCGTTTGACTTGGTCAAAAGTTAGCGGGCCGGCCCATGAAAAGCCTGTTAATGGGTTGTTCGCATACAGCCCATTTCACGGCCCGATAAGTCACCGCCCGTTAGGGGCTTCCCCAAATCGTCCCAATAGCGTCATGTGGGCCGTCGAATATAACACCAGCTGGTTTCACTTTCGGCCCATGTATGGCCCATGACGTCTTTCGACCCATATGAGGCCTTCCGTATCTTTAGGCCCTTTAGTGGGCCACGGTGACTCTAGCCCATAATGAAAAGTAAATTTCTTTGTACCCATTAATGACCCATGATTCACATGGGCCGTTAACACCTCTTGTTAGCTTTTGGCCTACTGACGACCCATACGTTCTTGGACTCCTTTCCGGCCCTCGATTACTTCTGGCCCATTACTGGCTTGGTCCTCTAATGGGCCAAATTCGCCCGTGGTCAGAATCGGCCCATTTGTGGCCTGTTTACCTATTGCGCCATTTCCAGCTCCTCCTATTTTCTCGCCCATTAACGACCTGCTATGCATGTGACAAAATTAAACCTTTGCTAACTTCCGGCCTGTTAACGGCCCATTACCGTGCTGGCCCAATACCAATTACGCCCATTTACGGCCCATGTGGACCCATTTATCCGACGTCCCGAGGCCCACCGATTCTACGGCCCGTTGGAGGCCCATTTATCTGACATCCCATAGGATGCCCATAGATCCTACACCCTAATGCAGGATCAAGGTTACCACGGTCCGTATATGGCCCATGGTTGTTACGGCCACTAGCAAATCAGGGAAAAAGAAGACTAGGAATTAAATAAGCCCGAAAGTAATGCTAGGCCATTAAGGCGATTGCACAGATTTCATCCACTAGGCATCAAAGTTCGCCACCAGTGCAAATATAGGGAACACCCTATATTATACAAAAATGGCTTGTAGTTTTCTTTAGCCGGTGGCTGCACGTTAAGAACTAATTTTGTATCACAACAAAACAAATTACAACCATAAAACAAAAGGAAGGTTGTCATAAAAGTTAACTGTTTGGCAGATAAATGCACCACCAGAAGTTCAGAAGCTCAGTTCATTTGACCTGATTGTTACGTTTTCATGCTATACTGTCCGATGGTGCACCATAACCTTCGCCTTCATTTCTCCAAGGCTTCTGATCAACATAGCAAATGTATGATAGTTTGGTTTCAAAAACATGCATATCTTGACGACATCGAACAATGCTTGTCCTTGTTTCACAAAGGGTCTCTGTTAGGGAATCGACTTCTGCCTGGAGCGCAGATATAACATTCTTTTGAGCATGCATATCTTGATCATGAGGCAGTTTGGACGACATTTCCTTAACAACAAACCCAGTATTATGCAGGAACATGCACTGTTAGGGGACAGGTACTGACCCATTGCAGCAAGAGGTGACATTGCGGTTATAGTTGCCTTGTCACCTTCAGAAGGTGGCGGTTCCACAATTTTTCCATAGCTTACTGAAAAGTTGAGTTTTTACATTAGTAGTACCAGAACAAAAGATATTAAGGAGTCAGCAAAACCAAAGAAAATAGCTTTGTTCTATATACAGAACTTATTCTGGTGAACCCGTGTAAAATATTCTTTGTATTTTACTGCAAAGTGCATAATAAACCAGGTTCCAAACACATTACCTTGAACCATGGATAATTAATGTATTATCTATTTGTTCACATTGTATTGGCAACTAAGGATATCAGACAAAGTTTATAATATGGTAAGCATAGTATGACATCATTCATATCACAAAACAACTAAGAACACACAAACAGACAATTGAAACATTCTCTGGGCAAGTCCAGCACGGAACAAGATTACAGACCAAGATCAAAGGAACATCACTCCCCTCTTTCAAACCTTGTAAGGTGCGATGATAAGCTAAGAAAATTGTGTATAAAATTGAGAAGTGTAATAGACATTGGCTGCAAACTATGCAATTCAGTGCACGAGTCAGAGTAAGTAGTAGTCAAAAGGCACGAGGATTAAGGACTTACAACAATGGCTTTGAATGGTGTAGTCATGCCCTTCGTCTTGCTGGTGTGACAGTCCTTGAAGATTTCCACAGCATTTGGTTAAGGTACTTTTTGGTCCTTGCGGGCTTTCCTCTGCATTTGGAACAAGTCAATATAGATCTGATAATATGACACAGCGAAAAGAGTGAAACAATAGCTAATTACAAGAGCCTCACAATGTGCAATATAGCTACGAGATCATGTTGTCTATTGGAATTTTAGTTTCATACGGTTGGCCTAGTTATTTGAAAAATTCACCCACAAGAAGATAGATTCGTGAGGCACATGCATAAATAGGAGTTCAACATGTGATCTGATCACATACATATAACATACTTGATACTTTGGATCAGACCAGTGTTTAATGAGGCCTCTCCATTCTTCATCCGATATATTTTCCACTCGAGATGTTTGAGGAAGTTCATTGTTAGCCTTGCCTTCAAAGTGAGTTTTCCTCAAGTTATACCGATGCAGTCATAGAGAAGACTAGAAAACATGGGTTCAAGCTTGTCTGGTTGCATCATCTTTGCTATCCAACTTGAACCTCATCTGTTGAAAATTATGGGAGTCTTATTATCTGCAACCTAGAAAGTATGGGACAGAGCAAGACAATATTACTAGTTTCCATACATAACCATACTTACAGACAAATGTTCAAGGAAGGTGTTGAACTGGGTTTCGTCTTTGTCATTCCTGTACTGAATCAATGTTGGGAGGATACGTGCATGACACCTAACGACAAACACTACCTCTGATACTAACTTGGCTGACTTTGTAGCATCACGTGGCCTTTTTAAACCTGCCTAAAAATGGATCTCCATTCTTCCTCCTCTATATTTAGTTAGCCTATCAAGCATTATCCCTGATGTTTGTTTCCTCTTGCACCTAGGTTCTAGTCCAACAACGAACATAGGAAGTGTAGTGTACATAAAACTGTGAGACTACATATAAAGAAGCATGCAACTTTAACTTGACTCCAAAAACTACCTTCTTGCTATTGAAGCTCTCAAGGTTCATCTGATCTTTCCAACTCGTCTTATGTCAAGAATGCTTCAGAAGTAGTGTTAGGTGGCAAGGGAGCTTGGGAACGTGTTGCTAGCTGAGTTGACAAATGAGTAACTCATGCAGCTAGTGGTATTGTGGAAGGTGTTGCAACAACTAGGGTTCTCACTGCTTGTTTGGTGGCAGCTATTAGTTTCTGTTTGGCTTGTTTTGTAGCTTGTGTAGCATGGGATACCGTGTTTGTACAATTTTCTGCTGGACTTTGATCTTCTATTGCACCATCAGTACCAGCAGAATGTGCATAATTATTCCACTTCCGTGTCCATTTGTCCTTAATACTAACACCATCCCTTGTAATTATGTCTTCCTTCCTCTTTCTCTGGGCCATGTTAAGTCAAGCCGACAAGAAAAAGGAATAAATATTTAGTTCTTCAGAACAAATTGATGTGTGATACAGACGAACTAAACTTTGATGTTAGACACCCATATGATAGGAGCATGTAATATGTACAAAAAACAGGACGACATGAGATAATCAGAACTATGATGTGTAAACAAAGTAGAAGGCATTTCAATAAATTAGAAGCAATGCAATGGAATGTAGACACCATATAAGATGCTACAAATATCGCTCTGCTAAGTTAACAGTGTCTCATCATAGCTGGCGTTTAAATAAATGTGAAGCAGTACAAGAAATAAATCATATGCAAGATGCAAACAAGATCACGCTACAAAGTTAAAGGTATCTCATCATTAGTGCCATTGCATATTCACAGCTTATGATGTGTAGACTAAGAAGAAGGCATTTCAACAAATTAGAAGCAGTGAAAGCTAGACACCGTCTGTAAGACGCAATGAATATCAATCTACCAAGTTAAAATTGTCTTGTCATTAGTGACATTTCAACAAATTAGTAGTACAAGCTAGAGAATAATGCGAGATGTAAACTATATCAGACACCCAAGTTAAACATGTCTTGGGAAAAATGATTGTTGCAGGTTACACAACAATATTACTTTGATGTAAGAACATGGTGTGATAGACAGATATTTTATGTTCTAGAAACAGGAACACGTGTCTTATTCACTAGTATAATGTGTAAAGTAAGCAGATGGAATTCAACAAAATTAGAAGCAATACAAGCTAGACATCATACATAACATGCAACCACATATAACAATGTGTCACCGCACTAGCTTCGGCCTTGTCTGTCTTTGAATAAGATTCCCGACATCATGTTTAGGTTATGTTGAAAGTTGAAATGGGGATGACAAACCCTAGCACCAAAACTAAATCAAATAGGATCACCCATTTTTTTCAATGAACCCAGAATGCTCTTCAGAAAAGTTCATCATTTTTGAGTTGGTTGAAAACCTCTGACAAAAATGGTGCACATTTTTCTAGGACACTCTGGATTTTTGAATTATTCCATAAAGTATTTGCATTTGGACATCTAATTACTATAAATATTTTTACATGTCCAAATAATTCTGAAAGTATTTGAGGGATGTTGTAAATAATTTCACAAGTGCCCACAATTATTTCCAGTATTTTATCAAATGGTTTAGTTCTCAAACTAAATAAAAATAGACAAAAATAAATAGAAAACAGAAAAGAGACAGAGAAAGGAATAGACTTTACCTGGAAGCCCACCTGTCCGAGCCCGTCGCAGCCGCTACCGACTTCAACCTCCTGCCAGTAGGCAGGAGGGCATGTGCCAAACGCGCATGCGCCGGCCACCTCCTGCTTTCCTACTCACCGCTGGAAGCACCCGAGGGTGCCACACACTCCCCTCGACCCTTTGCACCTCTCCCCACCTCGCAACTCTCTCTCCCTTCCCTCTCTGCTCTCTTCCCGAGTGGAGCCCGTCGCCACCGTTTGCCATAGCCGCAGTCATCGTCTCCCCCTCATCCCCTTGACCTGTCCACGAGCTCCGCAACATTGTCCTCGTCATCTTCACCGAGCCAAGCGAGCCGGGACACACTACAACACCGCCATCACCGTCGTCTTCAACCTCCAGCGCCCAAGATCGCCGTTGTCATTCCGGCCGGACCAGATCTTCCCGAGCCTGCTGACGACGCCCCCGAGATCACTGTGAGCTCCACTACCTTTCCCCCTCCTCCCCAAGCTCGTTCCTGTCCTCTAGCCAACTCTTCCAGAGAAGCCGTGAGCTCCTTGCTGCCGGAGATGACACAGTTGCAGCCACGGTTCCTGCAGCCCATGTACGTGCACACCAGCATGCTCAGAACCTCTTCGTGAGCCCATAGCCACCACGAGTTCCTCCTCCTGTGCTCTGTGCCGTAGTTTCATAAACGCCAGAACTCCGGCCACCACCCTAATCTTGTTTCAGGCGAGCTCGATCCATCTCAGCCCTTTCCGCTCGCACAGGAAAATGCAGGGCACTCAGCTGCACGTAGATGCTCTCCGCCAACCGTTTGGTTGCCAAAGCAGTGAACCTGAAGCCCTCCGCCGTGTTCGGCATTGCCGGCTGCTAAACGCCTGCGAGTTTGACCCCACCGACCAGGGGTTTGAGCTCCCCTGGGTCGCTGACAAGTGGGCCTAGGCCCCTGCTAATTTTGGTTAAGTTTTAATGAAACTTAATTAGCCTTACTATTACAAACATGTGGGCCAGGCCCTTAACTAATCTAGATTAGGATTAGATTAGTGCTAATTAACTTAGGTGAGTTAGTTAGACACTAACGTTTGGGTCCCAGCCGTCAGGTTTGACCTGGGCTGGCGCCTTTGACCTGCTAACATGGTGATGATGTCATTCTGACATCATAAAGCCTTTTCTGGAATTCAAATAAATCTAAATGATTTATTTATTTTTAGAAAATTCCCAAAACATCAAAAATTCATAGAAAATAATCTATAACTCGAAATGAAATAATTTATCGATGAAAAATGATAATAAAAAATCCAATCTTTCCATCTGTACCATTTTCATGCAGGTTTCAGCAACTTATGCATGCTAATCAGGTCAAACCAACTAAATGGCATTTGAATATTTACATATGGAGTTTGAATTTGAATCTTGTATTCAAACGTACTCCATCTAAATCATTGCTAGCTACATTAGCTTAAATCACAGCATATGGACATGTCACATCATGCATCATATTGTTGTATTGCATTGGTTGTGTTCCCTCTTGTTTGCCGGTGGTTGTTCCCCCTCGGTAGACGTATGTTCCGACGATGAGTTCGATAACACCGATGAAGAGCTATATCATCTTCAGAAGTGCTAGGCCAGCAAAAACCCCTTGTTCATTCTGATACAACCCCACGTAGATGCTGCGGTAGTTGACCCCCTTTCCTCTGCCTGACCTATCATTGCCACAGTAAATAGATGAAACTCACTAGCATGATTAGGAGTTGTTTGAGCCATGATGTGCCTACTCATTCATGCTTGTTGTCATGCCTGTTACTTCTTAGAGTTGAGTCAGGTCTGATTCATCGGGGATGAATTGGAATGGGATGAACATGTCCTACTGTATGTGAGCTAAGTGTGTGAACACGATTTGGTAAAGGTACCCATGAGAGGCCATGCAGGAGTACATGGTGGGTTATTTCATTGGAACCGTCCTTAGGAACTGAGATTTGTGTATGTGATTTAAGATCAGCTACTACCACGTGTTGGGCCTGAAACCAATTGACCCTCTTGACTTATTAACCGCCCATGTCCTCTGTCTAGGAGTTGCAAGTTGTTTCTGGTCTTTGTAGTATGCTGGAGGCCGTGCACAGCGCTGACCCCATGGGTGTGATGTGATGTGGTAGGCACGTGGCATGGTGTAGCAGGACGCCTATTTGGTGCCTCAGGAACCCTGCACGCATTGTTTGGGGCCGTAGTGGAAACCTCGGCCTGACTCCCTGCGGATGGAACCTGAATAGGCGATAAACCTGGACTAAGGACTTGTGTGGTTAGCCAGGTTGTGGCCGACACCCTCGCCAGGCTTCCGCTTGAAGGTTGCCGAGATACATGACGTGTACATGGTGGTAAGTGGCGAGAGCGTGTGTGAAGAAGTACACCCCTACAGGGTTAACATCATCTATTCAAATAGTCGTGTCCGCGGTAAAGGACTACTTGGTTGCTTATACAGTTCATAGATAAGTGAAAGTGGATACTCTAAAATGCGCAAGACAAGCGTGAGTGCTATGGATGGCGTTCTTGCAGGGAGACGTGAGAAGATCCATAGTGGTGTGTTAATATGGTGAATATGTGGACTCATGTGCGCCACCTCAAAAGAGTTACTTGCAACTGTAGTTTAGGATAGCCACTGAGTCAAAGCTAGCTTTCTGCAGTTAAACTCCACCACCCCTTTGTTGATACTGATGCATATGTAACTAATTCTGATGTAAGTCTTGTTGGGTACATTTGTACTCACGTTTGCTTAACTTATGTTTTTCCATAGAGACTCCAGTCTCACTAGTACTTCCGATTGGACTTCGGCGCTTAGCTTGTTACCTCAGGTACGATCTTGAACCCTTGGGAGGGTTTGTAGATAGTCAGGCTTCTCAGCCCTTTTCACTTGTAGTCGTCTGTACTCAGACATGTTATGCTTCCGTTGCCTGTATGCTCTAGATGTTGGGTCATGTGACCCATCTTTGTAATACTTGGCTCCTCGGAGCCTATTGAATAAATAATTTGGGTCGTAGAGTTTTGTTGTGATGCCATGTTGTATTTGCACATATCGAGCATATTGTGTGTATGTTATTGAAATGCTTGGTATGTGTGGGATCCGACAACTTAGCTATTTATTCTTGGCAGCCTCTCTTATGGGGAAATGTCTCCTGGTGCTTCCACGGAGCCATGGTAGCTTCCTACTACTCCGGAACACTTAGGCTAGCCAGCATGTGTCCTTCTTTGTCCCTGTGTCTGTCCCTTTGGGGAAATGTCACATGTTGTTCCTTTAAGTCCTTGTAGCTTGCTACAACTTGGGTTCATACTTTGCTGATCGACATGTTCGTTGCTAGGTCATGTATGCCTGTCCCTGTAAGTTAGCGCCACCTTGGGTTTGTGACTAGTCATGTCGCGGGTTCTCTGTCATATGGATGCTAGCGACACTATCATATACATGAGCCAAAAGGCGCAAACGGTCCTGGGCCAGGTAAGGTGGCACCCGTGGGAATACCGTGCATGAGGCCGCAAAGTGATATGATGTGTTACATGCTAGATTGGTGTGACTTAGGATCGGGCTCCTGGCAGCTTTGGTATCAGAGCCTGACTACATGTAGGATTACTAAGCCAAACTGGTCCAAGTTGAGTCTAGAAATTCTTTAGTTATATAAGGGAATTGATTGCAGATGGGAACGTAAGGCTCTTTTACTCCTCTAACTTATGCCCTTCTTATACGAGTCATCCTATCCTTTCTACGGGGTTAGGGAACTAGGCTTTCTCTTCTTTTTATCAGGATCACATGTTACTAATCCTTAGACTTATAGGATTGCAGGATTCAAGTCTCAGTTCAGTTCCTGCTACTTATGTGTGTTGATAACTGGCCTCTGGACCTTGATATTGTGATGCTAAGTGGTTATGCCACCATTTTGTTGGATGTGTAAAATATATTTTAGCATTTACATTTGTTATGCTCTCCGAGTCATCCCAGGTTTCTAAACAATCTTATGCATTTGCAAATCCCCTCTTCCTCTTTTTGATGTCTTTTGTGCCAGATTAACCACACTAATCGGTGAGTTGAGGTACTCTATTACCTATATATATATGTTGGAGCTATTATTATGACCCTAGGTATCTCAGAGAACCACCAAATAATCTAGCAATGCTTTATATTACTAGTGTGATGATTTTGGCTGTCATCCCCGAAAGCATCCCGCGACGCCATTTAGTTAGTAGGTATTACATCTTTGGGTTCTTGAATCCAAGATTCACTCTACTTACTTCGTGTTGATAGTGTTTTCAAGTTCCTTTAGGTTTTTAGTAACCTTTGCGATAGTCCTCGAGGTCCGTGGTAAACCCTTCTTGCAATACCATGAACCAATATGGCGGAAGTTCTTGTGAACGAAAAGATCACAATCAGAGTACTCTTGAGGAGTTCTCCATTCATAATTGTGACTCTGCTAGTCCTTCCTCTTCTTCATGGGTTATTCGGAAGAAACATGTTGAACTTGTTCAACATACTAATCAATGCATCTAAAACTCGTAAAATCATATGTTCCTTTGAGTTGTCCCCCTTTAGTTGTTTCTGACCTTCGTCTTCCAACCGATAGTCAGGAGTAGTCGTGCATTCGTGTTCATCGATGACCTTTACTCTTGTGTTCCATCAAGCCATTATATCTCGGAATGACTAGGAGAAACAAACTCCAGTACCTTATCCATTTCCAGGATTGGGTCAAAGCAGTTGTAATCCGCAAATCAAAGTGCCAATCCAGCTTTTGATTATGTTTGACCCTGAAGTATTACCCACTTTATGTCAGGAATATCATGAGAATTGCACCAACTCTTATGAATTCATGTTGTAGTGATACGTCTCGCCATCATTATTCATTCCTCGGTTCCGTGTTCTCGCAACCGGAAGGCCAGCAAGTGAACTATGATGTGTGAATTCAATATTCCTGGCAACCCCGTTACTTGGTAGTTAATGGACAATAATCTCATTATTAGCGTGTTCGTTATTGAATCACCATTCTAAGGTTGATCATGCAACCTAGTATATTTTCCCTGGTGCACTCTTCGATCAAGAGTTAGGATTGTGTCAATCCTTGCTTAGTTGATCACATCATCTTGCTTCGAGAGAAAGATTGTTCTCGAGCTTAATAACATATCGGTGGTTTGTGATTTTCCTATTATCTTCTCGGAAGTATCACTAGGTTGTCCCATGACTTCTATGTTAAGCTCGTGATCAAGTTGGTTCTTGTCACCACCCCTTCTCCAAGAATTTGTGTTGAATACCCCTGAGCTAGTTGGTTAAGCCAAATAACAACTTGGATAGTTGGAAGATAAAAGCTTGTCCAACTTAGTTCAGTTTAAGGGATATCTTATCTGTGTATTGAAGGAAGATGGTATTTTGATCGATTGACTCTCGTGATCAGTTAATGGACCTATCACCTTATCCAATCTTTGATTTGGGTATGGGCTATCGGCAAATCAAATCAGAACCAACGATATTCATAATGTTGTCTTACTCGTGGTGGTTTCCTCGAGCATACACCATTATATCTTTGGGTCTCACTAATGCTATCACCTTGTTCACATAAATATGAAAGAAGTGACTTGTTGGTGAGCCCATCAGCAGCATTTTATCCTCTCCATGATTCGTGTCGAACATCCAGCTAGTGTTGGAAACTTTTATAATGATTATCTTCATGTCCCATTCTGGAAGCATATGTTAGATGAAAGAAGTGACTTCCTCTAATTCACGTGCACTTGGTGTAAGTTCCCGCCGTGGATCCAAGAAAGATTGTTTTTGCTTCGTTAGGAATCATCCGAAATTAGTCATGCATGTGCAAAGTATTCTATGGTTTGGTAGATTAATTTTTTCCATTCCATATATATTTCGTAGCACACCAAGCCACTTATTGATTTGTTCAAGGAGAAGAAGTTCCTTCTGAAGAGCTAATCTGGACTTATGAAAGGACTTTGATGTCCTCGTTGATAGTTCCCCACCTGAATTCGGTAATGTTTGATTATAAGGCTACTATGTGGTCATGCTTGTCTTGGACAACGTGTTAACATGTGTGTAGTAGAATCAACTCATATCTGGGAGCTTGCTATCGTAGTTCATTCCCCGAGAATCTCGTAACACCATCTGGTTGATTTGTGTTGTGAACTTTCATTTTTCTTTCTAGACTTGATGAGTTTGGAATATCATGTTACCAACCAGATCTGAATCTCAGGCAGATATGATGGTTGGATCTTTTCCAAGAGCTATGATGTAGGTCCCGACAAAGTTGATGTTTTGGCCGACACACCCAGCCAGAAGATCTATCATTGTAGTATCTTGATTGAGCTATTTGACCATCTTCTCCATGAGGATTTCCTGAAACTTATTCTAGAAGTTGTTCCTTAGGGGTGCTTGTGCTCTCGATTTCCTTGATTACGTTGTAACCATTCAAACAGTGGAATCACTCTCGACTGTTTAGTTTTTCCCCTAGTTACTAGAATTATTCCTAGCATTTGCATTTTTTTACCAGCTTGCACCCGCCATTGTGCCATTTCACAACGTTCTGCCTTCTCAGTAATTGTTGTTCAGGATCATCTTCAAAAGATGTCCTACCATGGGTCCCATCCATTTTCGATGATAAGTAGAAATCATTCATCACGTTGTCTTCAACAAGGTAGTTCACATCATCCGTCCTAGTCCGAGTATGCCATTCTATCGAACTCCTTCAAACGATCGTTTGTGAATTGCCTTAGCCTGGTATAGAAAATTTAAATGATCCCTAAATCAAAAGTAATTCTTTTTTCCACTTGAGGGAATAAATCCACGAGTCACTTCCCCTGAGGTGCCCTATTATGGGAGCATGGCAATTATTTCTTCGCTATTTTGAAACCATGCACAATCTTACCCAAGCATGGAATTATTGCCTACCAAATTGAACCTTGTCATCTACTTCTTTCCATTGCACCTGATGTGTGATTTAGTTCTCAACTCCCGAGATGTTCCCACATCTCACTCCATGAGTTGATCCTGAGTTGCTCGATCTTCAAGGAGATCGATTCCTATAGAGTTCCTTTCTGTCATCGTCACATGGATGAAGATCTCAAAGGCGAGGATTTCAAGAGCAACGTGATGCGATGAATCAACGTCCTTATGAAGTGCAGTTGGATCATGAAGTTTGTGATACTTAGTGTCCCCTCTGTCTTCTTACCGCATGTCTTGAATCTCGGGGCGAGATTCTTGTTTAGTGGGGTTGAGTTGTCACAGCTATAGCTTAGGCCTTGTATGTCTTTGCATAAGCTTCCCTGCATCATGTTTAAGTTATGTTGAAAGTTGAAATGGGGATGACAAACCCTAGCACCAAAATTAAGTCAAATAGGGTCATCCATATTTTTTCAATGAACCCAGAATGCTCTTTAAAAAAGTTCATCTTTTTTTAATTGGTTGAAAACCTCTGCCAAAAATGGTGCACATTTTTCTAGGACACTTTGGATTTTTGAATTAATCTATAAAGTATTTGCATTTGGACATTTAATTACTATAAATATTTTTACATGTCCAAATAATTCTAAAAGTATTTGAGGGTTGTTGTAAATCATTTCAAAAGCACCCACAATTATTTCCAGCATTTTATCAAATGGTTTAGTTCTCAAACTAAATCAAAACTTAGAAAAATAAATAGAAAACAAAAAAGGAAGAGAGAAAGGAACAGACTTTACCTGGCAGCCCACCTGGCCCAACTACTGCTGGCCCAGCCCACCACAACCACCACCGTCTTCAACCTCCTGCTAGTGGGTCGGAGGGCATGTATCTGGCGCGCGCGCGCACGCGCCGGCCACCTCTTGCTTTCCTGCTCTCCGCTGGAAGCACTCGAGGGTGCTACCCACTCCCGTCGACCCTCTGCACCTCTCCCCACCTCGCAGCTCTCTATTCCTCCCCTCTCTGATCTCTTCCCAAGCGGAGCCCGTCATCGCCGTTTGCCATAGCCGCAGCCACTGTCTCCCCCTCATCCCCTTGACATGTCCACGAGATCTGCAACATCGTCCTCGTCATCTTCACCGAGCCAAGCAAGCCGGGACACGCTTGTAGGATCGAACGTATGTCTAGAGGGGGGGTGATTAGACTACTTGGCCAAATAAAAACTTAACCTTTTCCCAATTTTAGTTCTTGGCAGATTTTAGCAACTTAGCACAAGTCAAGCAATCTATATACAATTCAAGCAAGCATGCAAAGAGTATATGAGCAGCGGAAAGTAAACATGCAACTTGCAAGAAAGTAAAAGGATGGGATTGGAGTGTGCAAACGCAATTGGAAACATGGATGTTTTTGGCGTGGTTCCGATAGGTGGTGCTATCGTACATCCACGTTGATGGAGACTTCAACCCACAAAGGGTAACGATTGCGCGAGTCCATGGAGGGCTTCACCCACAAAGGGTCCACGAAGAAGCAACCTTGTCTATCCCACCATGGCCGTTGCCCACGAAGGACTTGCCTCACTAGCGGTAGATCGTCACGAAGTAGACGATCTCCTTGCCCTTACAAACTACTTGGTTCACTCCACAATCTTGTCAAAGGCTCCCAAGTGACACCTAACAAATCTAGGAGACACCACTCTCCAAAAGGTAATAGATGGTGTGTTGTTGATGAACTCCTTGCTCTTGTGCTTCAAATGATAGTCTCCCCAACAATCAACTCTCTCTCGTAGGATTGGATTTGTTGGAAAGATGATTTGAGTAGAAAGCAACTTAGGGAAGGCTATAGATCAAGATTCATATGGTTGGATTGGAATATCTTGGCCTCAACACATGAGTAGGTGGTTCTCTCTCAGAAAGTGAATGATGGAATGGTAGGCACGTTCTAATCGCTTCCCTCGCGAATGAGGAGAGGGTGGATGGGTATATATGGCCTCCACACAAAGTCTAACCATTACACACAATTCACTAAACTCGGTGGGACCGAATCAGAAAACTCGGCCGGACCGATTTAGTTCATAATGTGACCGTTAGGCATTTTGGTGGGACCGTGTTAGTGTACAAAAGTAGGGGCTCTGCTTTTGACCCCTTTACTTGTGCACGAGCAGTAAGAGCCTCCTGCCACGACCACGCATAACATGGCAGGAAAGGGAGGCCGGAGAGAAGCCGAAGCCACAAGGCAAACAAAGCAACAATAAGAACCAACGCCACAAAGATCAGATGGATGGAGCAGGTTTCCCCGGCAAGGACCCTTGCCGGGGCAGCCTCAACGGCCCCGGCAAGACCCTTGCCAGGGGAGCTCGCCCCCGCCAGCCGAAGCAAGCTGCCCCTGAGCCCACCTCTGTGATGGCATGCAGATCTTTGTGAAGACAAAGAATAGACAAGATCAAATGAGGATAGGAAGGCAACCATCCTCACCGAAGAAACCCGCAAGACCCCCGGCAAGATCCTTGCCGGGGAGGCCAGCGTGCCACGGCAAGACCCTTGCCCGGCCACCCGGGAAGACCATTGCCGGGCCACCCGACAAGGCCCTCGCCAAGCGCACCGGCAGGGCCGCTGCCAGGCCCGCGCCAGCTAAGTCTTCACCGCCGTTCGCATGCAGCTGCCGACCGAACCAGCTGGGTAGGCACCTGCGTGGCAGCATGAAATCCTTCGTGGAGGCTCCACCAACGCGCCACCTCAGTTGCCTGTCTGCCTACATGGCACCGGATGCATCGCTGGCCAGGGCGCGTGTCGAAGCGAGGAGCGGCGGCGACGGACGGGACGGGCCTCGCCCCCGTCCCAGATAAAGTGAAGGGATACCTAAGCCTCACATTAAATGTGTCTTGTCCTATAATACTAGCAATAAACTCACAATGCTGTAGCACTTTCCACCTCATGTGTGCCACTGTGGCAGCCCCTTTCGCCTATAAAAGGAGGCCCATGGCACACAGAGAAGGGATTCGGCTCTTTCGAACCCCACAACACCCAGAGGTAGTTCAAGAGCTCAAGAACACTAAATACATCCAACAAAGCAGGATCTTAGGGTTTTACGCTTCTTTGCGGCCCGAACCTGGGTAAATCCCTTTGTGTTGTCTATTAGTCCCGCCCTTCTCACGATCTCCGCGCCCTGCAATCGTAGAAGGAATTCCAGTGATCCCATAGGTGTCATTTCCCACCGACATCTTTGGTGCGCCAGGTAGGGGAGCGCTATTGTGAGAATCTGGTCTAGCAATCGGCCTTGCCGTTCTTCACCGCCATGGCTCCTAAGAAGAAGGCGACCACGGCGATCGGTTCATCCGGGACCAAGTTGCCAGCACCGATGCGGACCAGTAGCGGGCCAGCTGCGGAGAGAACCCGTGGCGCGGCCCGCGAAAATCCACATCACCCTGGCGGTTCAGGCCTCGCGAGTGGCGCCGTTCACGCGCCAGGCGACGAGCCACCAGTCACGGGCTCCAGAGATAGAGTCAGGCCCCCCCGTAGGTGGCGCGGGGCCCTTCAGCGGCGCCTCCGTCCCGCCAAGCGGCGGCACGGTGACCTCCAAGACACCAACACCGGCGCCCACGGCGCGCTCCTCTTAGGTTGTGCGTGATGAGCAGCGTTGTCACGCCCAATATGCGACCCTATCCAAAACGAACTCGAAGGTCCCACCAAGGATAGACCCGCATATTGAAACGCTTTTGCAAGGTGGATGTCATTACATCAACATTACATAATAGATGGGGATACATACATAAGGCATACAATGCCACACGAATACAACAATACATAATCTTACATAAGAGCACCATCCGACTACGGATGAATCACAAACAGAAACTCAAACGACATCCACCCTGCTAGCCCAGGCTGCCGACCTGGAACCTATCCCCTGATCGAAGAAGAAGCAGAAGAAGAACTCCAAAACAAGTAAACATTGCTCTCGCATCATGATCATCGCATAAACCTGTACCTGCAACTGTTGTCGTAGTAATCTGTGAGCCATGAGGACTCAGCAATCCCATTACCATGGGTATCAAGACTAGCAAAGCTTAATGGGAAAGGAAGGGGTAAAGTGGTGAGGTTGCAGCGGCGACTAAGCATATATGGTGGCTAACATACGCAAATAAGAGCGAGAAGAGAAGCAAAGGAACGGTCGTGAAGCTAGCAATGATCAAGAGGTGATCCTAAACTCCTACTTACGTCAAACAAACCCAAAGACCGTGTTCACTTCCCGGACTCCGCCGAAAAGAGACCATCATGGCTACACACGCGGTTGATGCGTTCTAATTCGGATCTGGTGTCAAGTTATCTACAACCGGACATTAAAAAATTCCCATCTGCCACATAACCACGGGCATGGCTTTCGAAAGTTTATACCCTGCAGGGGTGTCCCAACTTAGCCCATGATAAGCTCTCGCGATCAACGAAGGATATTCCTTCTCCCAGGAAGACCCGATCAGTCTCGGAATCCCGGTTTACAAGACATTTCGACAATGGTAAAACAAGACCAGCAAAGCCGCCCGATGCACCGACAATCTCGATAGGAGCTGCACATATCTCGTTCTCAGGGCAACACTGGATGAGACATCCTACGAGTAAAACCAGACCTCGAGTTTCCCCGAGGGGGCCCCGTAGTCTACTTGGTTCGGACCAACACTTAGACAAGCATTGGCCCGGGGGGCTAAAATAAAGATGACCGTCGGGTTAATTACTCCCAAGGGAAATGTAGGTGGTGGTGAGGCAAATGGTAAAACCAAGGTTGGGCCTTGCTGGAGGAGTTTTATTCAAAGCGAACTGTCGAGGGGGTCCCATAAATCACCCAACCGCGTTAGGGACGCAAAATCCGGGAACATAACACCGGTATGACGGAAACTAGGGCGGCAAGATGTCACGACCGGCTTTTCAATAAAAATATTTATTGATAAAACCGATCTTTTAAGCCCAGTATAGGAAAAGTCATCCTTTCTGGTAGACAAAAGCTTGATCAATAGAGAACCAGTAGCATCAAATATATTACAGGGTTGAGCTGAGGCTGCTCAACAATTTATTACAAACTCGCCAATATCTTACATATGGGAGGTTATGACACAGGGGTGTGGTGGCATGCTACTAGCTCGAGGAAACGTGGTGGCGGATAACTTGACTCTACTGGCAGCTCATCGAGCGTCGAGGTGAGGCTCGATGAATTTATTTCGGGGTTGCGGAAGCGGATAATACAATGACCAGGATAGGATCGCACGGGACTGACTGGGACTCCTCTAGGCGTCGGACTCGCTATAAAACTCTTCATCCATGAGATCGCCTTCATCAACATCTGGCCAAATCAACAAGCCAGGTGAGTACTTGAAAGTACTCGCAAGACAGTTCGGACAAAAGATATAATCAATGAATGCATGGATGCGTCATGAATAAAGGATGATGCTCATATAACAACGGTAAGATTTGCAGGACTTGATAAATAAAATAAATAGCTAAAAAACCGATCGGGTGTCTGAAGCGACGCCTCGAAAGGTAAATAAATAAAATGCATGCCGCAGTCGGGCATCTAAGCGACACCACATAAAGGGCTTAAAAGAAATGCCACAGTCGAACGTCTGGGCAACATCACATAAAGGGCTTTAAAAGAAATGCCACAGTCGGACGTCTGGGCGACATCACATAAAGGGCTTTAAAAGAAATGCCACAGTCAGATGTCTGGGCGACATCACATAAAGGGCTTTAAAAGAAATGCCACAGTCAGACGTCTGGGCGACATCACATAAAGGGCTTTAAAAGAAATACCACAGTCGGACGTCTGGCCGACATCACAGACAGGGATTTAAAAGAAATACCACAGTCGGACGTCTGAGCGACATCACAGACAGGGCTTTAAAAGAAATACCACAGTCGGACGTCTGAGCGACATCACAGACAGGGCCTATAACAAAAGTAAATAACTGGTCTGCCACCGTCGGACGTCTCAGCGACATCGCATACGGGGCTTATAACAAAAGTAAATAACAGGTCTGCCACCGTCGGATGTCTGAGCGACATCGCAGACAGGGCTTATAACAAAAGTAAATAACAGGTCTACCACCGTCGGACGTCTGAGTGACATCGCAGACAGGGCTTGTAATAAATGTAAACAACAAGATTAGTCCATCCACAAGAACAATCTTTTAACCGGATTTATCACACATAAATCCCACCGGAGTTTTGTCACTGAGGCTGATACCTGACAAGATAAGATGAATATAGTACTTGAACAAAGTACAAGATAATTGAAAGATTTAGGACTCTGTAGAGTTTGGATGAAACTGACAACAACCAACGGATTTCCGTAGTCACGAAGGACTAGTTCCGTTTATGGTATTTCAGTAGAAACACATTTAACTAGTACACACCCATTTCACCTCACGATGCCAGGAATCACCCTGGACAACGTCCAAGAAAAACTTTGAGACAAGGAGGCCACAACCTCGAATAGCATGGGATCAAATTTCTATACGCGCGCTCTAAGGGGTGCCCCCCTCTCGGTCCCAACCGGAAACACCCATGCCCCCTGACCGGATGACGGGCTTTAATCCAGGGCCATGGAACCCTCACCCCGGGCTCTCTATTTGGTGTGTACCAGGAAAACGATTTGCAACTTACTAGGCCATATTCCTTTCGGAAAACATGTGACAGTAGGAAGGAATGAATGGAAATGTGATTTGTTTCACGATGACACGGAAGTCAAATAATCTGGAATAAGACTGGCATGTCACAACACTGCCATCTTATCCATCCTCATGCAAACACATGGCTATGCAAATATGTATCCAACAACATAATGCTTTCCGAAACTTACTTTCCGATTATGTGCGTGAAACATAACATTTAAAGTGATGTTCCTAAACATGCCATGACCATACTAAAATGCAAACATGCAACAACACTCATCATATCAAGAGTTCAAACATGCTTGCCTGGTTCGGAGAAGTCGGAGTCTAACTGTGCGAAGTTTGCAGCTCCGTCACCTCCTCCGGTATCTACGGTATAAGAAAAAATACGTACGCAACCAAAATACCGTGAGTGTACAGAAAAGTGTTCTAAATATTTTTCAAATAAATATGATAAAAAACTAGACAAAAATTTGAAGAGGACAGAAAAAGAATCACTCAAAAATTCCTTTTTGTTAAAAAGTTATAAGGGTTTTAACCCGAGGACCCATCTGTAATGAAACAGAAAACATCCAGGGGGCTTTGCAGAAAAATCCAGAAAAACGGTTCAGAGTGGAAGCGTATTTGTCAGAGTACGCTTTCAGTAACTGATTCAAAAAAACAAAGGAGAGGCTGACGGGCGGGTCCCACCCGTCAGGTTTGAAATCTCAAACGAGGGAGTCGGGGCTCGTCGGCGCCCGAGAGCCACGGTGGTCGCCGGCGGTGATCCACGGCGAGGCAGGGAGATCGGAGAGTACCTCCGTGTTCAGGGCGTCATTCCTCGTCTGTGGGAGGTGGTGGTGGTCGCCGGCGAGTACCACGTCGGCGGCGACGCTTACTCCGGCGGACGGCGATTCGGGTGGTCGTGGACCTCGTCGGAGAGAGCTGTGGAGGTGGAATTGGGGAGGGGGTTAGACTCGCTATAGCATGAGAAGGTATCTGATGAGGTTAGGGCGCCGGAGATGACCTCACCGGAGTAAACGATGCCGGCGCCCGAGGCGGACGGAGGTGGCCGGAGTCGAGGAGGAAAGGCCCCTCGAGGCTCGTTCAGTGTTTGGGCGGGGTCTGGTGAGGTGGTGGAGTCGTGCGGGGGCGAGAGCAAGCTCGGGGTGCTATATATAGCCGCCCCGAGGCGGTTGCCGACAACGGGGTTCTCCGGCGAGGTGATTACGGCGGCGCTGCGGTTGCACGGGAGGGTTCAGAGGTTGAGCGTCGTCGTGGGTGTCCCCTGGTTCCGTTTAGGTGCTAACTGCGTCGGGATTTGGTTGCTTAGGGGGAGCTCGACGGAACGGGGCGGTGCGGGCCCGTCGGCGGCAGGGAGCATGCTCTGTGCGTGTCGCACCACAGCGACGGTGCTGCATGCGTGCGCTGGCGAGGAAATGGCCACGCGGAGCCACCAGGGGGTTTGGGCGGCGCCGAACGGCGTTATGCCGCCTATCTGCTCCCTGTCGGCCGCTACGGTGATTCGGCCGCCGCAAAGCACGCCGGCGCAGGCGGGCCAGGGCGCCACCGATGCCAGGAAGGCGCCAAGCACGCGTGTGATGCTCCAGACAAGCAAGCTAGGCCGTGAGCAACGTGCCAAGTGCACTGTGAGCATGTGACTGAATTTCTGTCGAAAATCGACACTGAACTCTGAACTTAACTGAATATGAACAGAAACAGTGCATGCAAGGTGTTCGACAGAATGATCTAGGCATGTAGGGATTTTTCCCTGAGATGGTTATTGGTGGAGGGGCCTCTCATTGCATCTAGAGGCTGCATGAATATTTGTGGAATTTTTGGAGAGGTGTAGATATGAATTTCACCAAATTTGGCAAATCTGGTCCAAACTTGCAGTGAGTGAAATTTGAAATATTTGAACAGGAGAAGAGTGGATCAAGATGGTTCTGGGTTGTGGGTACAAAGGACTATCCAGGGGTGTTGAGTTGAGGTCAAAAGTCAAAAGCATTAGGGTACTTGCTTTGCAATCCACCTAGGCTCAAAAGAAAAGACAGAATTATTTTGGGAGGAGAAATAGTTGGAATAAAATCCAAAAATTGATTTTATTAGTTTGGAAAGAATGTTTGGGTTATACCAAAGTGGGAGGAGAGGTTTTGGGAAAATTTCACCATAGGAGGCATGGTAAAATTTAGAAGGGATCAAAACCAAATTAAAAGCCCAAAAACTAAGAGGGTTTTCTTTTTAAAAGAAACTAAATCCAAGAAAAGGATTTTTGAGAGGGCAAACTTAGAATATGGTTTTTTAGGAAGGGTTTAAGTGACCTTCTTTCAAACCAAGCAAGGCTCTTCTGAAAACAAAATCACAAAATTTTTGGAGTGTCACAACACCTACCCCCTTAGGAAAAATCTCGTCCCCGAGATTTCAGCTGATCCTTAAACAGGTGTGGGTGCTCTGTCTGAAGAAAATCCTCGCTCTCCCAAGTTGCTTCACCCTCGGTGTGATTACTCCATTGAACTCTAAAAAACTTGATGGTTTTCCGTCGGGTCCTCCTCTCGGACTCCTCTAATATTTTTATTGGGTGCTCCCGGTAAGTGAGGTCCGGTTGTACGTCAATATACTCATGTGAAACTTGCTTCTCTGGGTTGCTCATGTATTTTCTCAACTACGAGATGTGAAACACGTTGTGGATACCGGATAAGTCTACGGGTAGGTCTAGCTGGTAGGCTACCTTGCCTCGTCGGGCCATTATATGAAATGGTCCGTTGAATCTTGGTGCTAGTTTCCCCTTAATCCTGAATCGTTGCAGACCCTTCATAGGAGAAACTCTCAGGTATACCAATTCTCCGGGTTCAAAACTGATTTCGCGATGCTTTCGATCGTAATAACTCTTTTGCCGACTTTGAGCTGTTTTGAGTCGTTCCCTAATTGTCTTAACTTTCTCCTCGGCCTCCTTGAGCACATCTGGGCCAAAGATATGGGTGTCTCCGGTTTCTGACCAATTTAGTGGGGTACGACATCTTCTCCCATATAGAGCTTCAAAGGGTGCCATTTGCAAGCTGGCTTGATAGCTGTTGTTGTATGCGTACTCTGCATATGGCAAACTTTCTTCCCAACTGTTCCCGTAGGTGAGGACACAGGCTCTTAGCATGTCTTCTAGGATTTGGTTTACGCGTTCCATTTGCCCATCAGTCTGGGGATGGTATGCGGTACTGAAGGCTAGTTGGGTTCCCAGTGCCTGTTGTAGGTGATCCCAGAATGTAGAGACGAACTGTGTGCCTCTATCGGAGATGATAGTCTTAGGGACTCCATGCAGGCAGACGATATGGGCAAGATAAAGTCGGGCTAGTCTCTGAGTGGTGTAAGTTGTTTTTACCGGAATAAAATGTGCCACCTTGGTTAATCTATCGGTTATGACCCATATGGCATCGTTTCCGTGTCATGACCGTGGCAGTCCAACGATAAAGTCCATTCCAATCTCGTCCCATTTCCACTCGGGTATATTATTTGGCTGTAACAGTCCGGCCGGTTTCTGGTGCTCGGCCTTGATACGTTGACAAGAGTCACAGCATGCAATGAATGTGGCTATATCTCTCTTCATACCGTGCCACCAAAAATTTTCCTGAAGGTCTTTGTACATTTTTGTCCCCCCAGGATGGATTGAATACGGAGCTGTGTGACTTTCAGTCAATATCTGCTGTTTGAGGTCCTTGACATTTGGTACGCATAGCCTCTCTCCGTACCACAATATTCCTTGCTCATCTACGTTGAATTCTGAGGCTCTTCCCAAACTCACTTTTCTTTTTATGCCCTCAATGCTGGGGTGTCCGTGCTGGGCTTCCTTGATCCTTTCCATCAGGGTAGGCTGTATTTCTATATTTGACACACTGCCTTCGGTAACCATTATTAGATTGAGTCGTGCAAATTCCTGCTGAAATTCTGGCCTCAACTTTGGTATACTGTCGTCGTCCGTGCTGGGATTTCGACTAAGTGCATCTGCCACAACATTTGCTTTTCCGGGATGATAGTGGATTCCAACATCATAATCCTTCACCAACTCTAACCAACGTCGTAGCCGTAAATTTAACTCTGGCTGTGTGAAAATATACTTAAGACTCTTATGGTCTGTGTATATCTCACAACGATTCCCAAGTAGGAAGTGTCTCCATTCCTTGAGTGCATGAATGACCACTACTAATTCCAAGTCATGTGTGGGGTAATTTTCCTCATGCTTGCATAGTTGTCTAGAGACATACGCCACTACCTTGCCTTCTTGCATCAATACGCATCCGAGGCCTTTCCGGGATGCGTCACAATATACCTCAAAATTCTTGTGTATATCCGGCACAATTAGTACTGGTGCCGTTGTTAATTTGCTTTTTAGCTCTTGGAAGCTTTTCTCACATGCTTCTGTCCATTCAAACTTCTTGCCTTTCTTGAGCAATTGTGTCATGGGCTTCGCTATAGTAGAGAATCCTTCAATAAATCTCTGATAATAGCCTGCCATTCCCAAGAAACTCTGTACGTCCGTTACGTTAGCTGGTGGTTTCCAGCCAAGTACGGCCTTGACTTTTTCCGGGTCTACTGCAATACCTTCTTGGGTTAGCACATGGCCCAGAAAACCCACCTGTTTTAGCCAAAATTCACATTTGCTGAATTTGGCGTACAGTTGATGTTTCCTGAGTTCTCCTAGTACAATCCTGAGATGTTCGGCGTGCTCTTCTGGTGTTTTGGAATATATCAGAATATCATCGATGAATACCACAAGAAACTTGTCCATATACTTCATAAATACTTTGTTCATGAGGTGAACAAAATATGCAGGGGCGTTGGTTAGTCCGAATGGCATCACTGTGAACTCATATAGCCCATATCTGGAGGTGAATGCGGTCTTGGGAATATCTTATATTCGTACTTTTAATTGGTGGTATCCTGATCTCAAGTCAATTTTTGAGAAGACTTTGGCCTGTGCGAGCTGATCTAATAAATAATTTATTCTGGGCATTGGGTATTTGTTCTTGATTGTGACCATGTTGAGAGCTCGATAATCAATACACAACCTCATTGTTCCATCCTTCTTCTTGGCAAATAAGATTGGAGAACCCCAAGGTGAGGAGCTGGCTCGTATGTGTCCTTTCTCCAATAATTCTTTTATTTGCTTCTTCAACTCTACCAATTCGGATGGTGCCATTCTGTAAGGTTTCTTGTAAATAGGAGCGGTTCCGAGTGCTAGCTCAATGCTGAATTCTATCTCTCGGTCTGGTGGCATGCCTGGTAGTTCTTCTGGAAATACGTCTGGGAATTCACATACTACTGGAACCTTGTTCAGCTTAGAAACGTCCACCTTGTTTAATCTAGGTTGCCAAGGTGTTTGTCTCTCTTTGGCTGAAACTTTTATTTTCTTCCCATGATGGTGTGTGAGAATCACGGTACGGTTGAAGCAGTCAATAAAACCTTTGTTGGTGGTTAACCAATCCATTCCTAGGATGACATCCAGTCCTTTGCTTTCTAGTACAATAAGGTTGGCGTAAAACTTCAATCCTTCAAATTCAATAACCACACCTTGACAGTAACTCTGGGTCACTTGCTTAATTCCAGGGGACTTGATGATCATTGATTTTTCCAAGGGAAGCATTGAAAAATTATTTTGCAAAGCAAAACTTTTCGAAACGAATGAGTGAGATGCTCCAGAATCAAACAAAACCATGGCAGGTATTGTGTTGACGGGGTACGTACCGAGTACGATATCTGGGGCGTTCTGTGCTTCCTCTCGGGTCACGTGGTTCACGTGACCTTTCCGGTGGTGGTTGTTGGGGTTGAAATTGCTTCGCTTTGGTGCTGAATTATTTCCACCATTATTGAGCTTCGGGGTTGAGCTCCTTGGCTTGGGGCACTGCTTGGCATAGTGCCCTTCTTCTCCACAAGCATAACAGGTAACGCCTGGGCGATAGGTGAACTCTTTGTCTCTTGCATGGAAATTCTTGATTGGACGTGAATTATTCGTCGGGGTTTTGTGTGAATCCCCCTTCTGAAATTCCTTCTTGCTTCTGTGATTGCGAGCAAAAGTAGTCTAATCCCTTTTTCGTTTGCGGAAATCTTCCAGGCTACGTCGCTCATTTTCCAGGGTAATGGCCTTATCCACCAGTGTTTTAAAATCTGGAAAGGTAAGCACAACTAGCTGGCACTTAAGGGCGGGTGCCAGGCCTTCCAAGAATTTTTCCATCTTCTTGCTCTCGGTCATGCGTTCTTCATTGGCGTAGCGAGACAGCAGAGTTTATTGACTGTTGTATTCTGACACTGTCATGGCCCTTTGCTTGAGTTCATCAAATTCTTTCTTCTTGATTTTCATGACACTCTTAGGAATATGTGCCCCACGAAAACCTTCTTTGAAATTTTCCCAGGTGATTTCATTTTTGTTGGGGTGCATGTGCAGGAAGTTTTCCCACCACGATGCAGCTGCTCCTGTGAGATAGTGTGGTGCATACGATACTTTTTCACGGTCTGAACACTGTGCCATAATTAATTTTCACTCCATGTCCCGAAGCCAGTCATCAGCCTCAAGAGGCTTGTCAGTATGAGAAAATGTTGGAGGACGCGTCTTTTGTAACTCAGATAATTTGGATTGCGGTTGATACTGACCACGGTTACTTCCCATATTGATGAATTGGTTCATCATTTCCTAGTGTTGCTGCTGACTCTATTCATACAAACGACAAACTTGTGTAAAAGCTGTTTCACTGTCCTGTTGAGTTGTCTGACCCTGAGTGAAATTGTGGTTCTGTGGTGTGCCATAATTTTCTACTGGCTGAGTTGGCATGGAGCGCGTCCAAGGACGAGACATCTTTCACTCTGGGGATATATTTTGTGAACTCGTAAGATAAGAAAGAGAGTCGCAAAAGTCAATAAAATCACACACAAAGAACATTTTAAAACTCCAGGATATTTTTGGGAACACACGATTTCGTGCGGAGAAGAACTAGTGCATATCTTACACGCGGGCATAATCATACATTACATCACTCAGGATACGCGTACATAATCCTGACATGTTATTTAAACTAGTGCACTCCTCCAGATCCTACATGATGCGCAAACAGGCTACTTCTCACAGCCTATGTACATATAAACATATTACACAAGTCGATACATCGCATGGCGTCTATGCGTACTTAGTCGGAGATGGTGAGGATCTCCCTTGGCCTGCCGAGGGTGAGACGCAGAGACGATGGGAAATCAACCTCCTCCTCGCTAATAGGTTCCAGACGAGAAACGTTGTGCTGAGCTGATGGAGCAGGTGCCGTAGGCGGAATAACACGAATACGAGTGGGTGGAATAGGTGGAGTAGCACGTATGGGAGTGGGTGCAACAAGTGGTGCAGAGCGGACGGGAGTGGGTGCAATAGCCTGGTTAAACTCCTTTGTGGTAGGCAGACGACGAGCAGAGGCGAGTATGGTAGGTGAGTGAGAGGCTGCGGATGACACAAAAGTCAGTGGTGGAGCGGTGTGCAGGAGTTCCCTCCTGTTAGCAGTACAGCCATGAACTGAGTCCATGCGTGCAGCTACGAGGTCATCCACCATGCAGTCGAATGCTGCCTCCAGGGCTCGGAGGTACTCGACAAGCATCTCAAAGGCTTCATCTCGCTCTCCTCTGGGGCAAGAGAAAGAGTAGTGACAGGTGTAAGGCACATGGCATGGAAGGTAGCGGTAGCGACGGGTCTTCATTGCAGGAAGAACATCCCGAAGACGGGCTATCGTCTCGCGGGCAGCCATCTGCATAGCATGCCTTTCTGTAGGCATGGCTCTCCCCACGAATCGGAGGCGGCATATTTCAGCATGGCCTCCCCTGAACTGCACCGCGGCCTGGTGCATAGTCAGATTGTCGTTGATCTTGTGTGGATAAAGCGTGAAGACTGGGCGCACGGATGGCCCCATCACGACCTGAACGATGAAGGAGAGGAGTTTGACGAACCCCTGAGGCACGTTGGCGAACATTTGAGACTCGCAGTCATTGCCGGCCATCTACAAAAGTAGGCAAAAATTCTGAGTGATCAGATCATAAATTTTATGCTGACTGTCAGAAAAATGACTACATTTGTAAAAACATGAATAACTCTATCATGCCAATAACCAATTAGCGATCGCACCTAGTGGCTTCCTACAGTCAGCCTGGCTCTGGTTACCAAATCTGTCACGACCGGCTTTTCAATAAAAATATTTATTGATAAAACCGATCTTTTAAGCCCAGTATAGGAAAAGTCATCCTTTCTGGTAGACAAAAGCTTGATCAACAGAGAACCAGTAGCATCAAATATATTATAAGGTTGAGCTGAGGCCGCTCAACAATTTATTACAAACTCGCCAATATCTTACATATGGGCGGTTATGACACAGGGGTGTGGTGGCATGCTACTAGCTCGAGGAAACGTGGTGGCGGATAACTTGACTTCTACTGGCAGCTCATCGAGCGTCGAGGTGAGGCTCGATGAATTTATTTCAGGGTTGCGGAAGCGGATAATACAATGACCAAGATAGGATTGCACGGGACTGACTGGGACTCCTCTAGGCGTCAGACTCTCTATCAAACTCTTCATCCATGAGATCGCCTTCATCAGCATCTGGCCAAATCAACAAGCCAGGTGAGTACTTGAAAGTACTCACAAGACAGTTCGGACAAAAGATATAATCAATGAATGCATGAATGCATCATGAATAAAGGATGATGCTCATATAACAACGGTAAGATTTGCAGGACTTGATAAATAAAATAAATAGCTGAAAAACCGATCGGGTGTCTGAAGCGACGCCTCGAAAGGTAAATAAATAAAATGCATACCACAGTCGGACGTCTGGGCGACATCACATAAAGGGCTTTAAAAGAAATGCCACAGTCGGACGTCTGGGCGACATCACATAAAGGGCTTTAAAAGAAATGCCACAGTCGGACGTCTGGGCGACATCACATAAAGGGCTTTAAAAGAAATGCC
>NC_041383.1:312708265-312815354 GCF_002162155.2 Triticum dicoccoides | reverse complement strand
CTTTAAAAGAAATACCACAGTCGGACGTCTGAGCGACATCACAGACAGGGCCTATAACAAAAGTAAATAACAGGTCTGCCACCGTCGGACGTCTCAGCGACATCGCAGATAGGGCTTATAACAAAAGTAAATAACAGGTCTGCCACCATCGGACGTCTGAGCGACATCGCAGACTGGGCTTATAACAAAAGTAAATAACAGGTCTGCCACCGTCGGACGTCTGAGCGACATCGCAGACAGGGCTTCTAATAAATGTAAACAACAAGATTAGTCCATCCACAAGAATAATCTTTTAACCAGATTTATCACACATAAATCCCACCGGAGTTTTGTCACTGAGGCTGATACCTGACAAGATAAGATGAATATAGTACTTGAACAAAGTACAAGATAATTAAAAGATTTAGGACTCTACAGAGTTTGGATGAACTGACCACAGCCAACGGATTTCCGTAGTCACGAAGGACTAGTTCCATTTACGGTATTTCAGTAGAAACACATTTTAACTAGTACACACCCATTTCACCTCACGATGCCAGGAATCACCCTGGATAATGTCCAAGAAAAACTTTGAGACAGGGAGGCCACAACCTCGAATAGCAAGGGATCAAATTTCTATACGCGCGCTCTAAGGGGTGCCCCCCTCTTGGTCCCAACCGGAAACACCCATGCCCCCTGACCGGATGACGGGCTTTAATCCAGGGCCATGGAACCCTCACCCCGACCTCTCTATTTGGTGTGTACCAGGAAAACGATTTGCAACTTACTATGTCATATTCCTTTCGGAAAACATGTGACAGTAGGAAGGAATGAATGGAAATGTGATTTGTTTCATGATGACACGGAATTCAAATAATCTAGCATAAGACTGGCATGTCACAACACTGCCATCTTACCCATCCTCATGCCAACACATGGCTATGCAAATATGTATCCAACAACATAATGCTTTCCGAAACTTACTTTCCGATTATGTGCATGAAACATAACATTTAAAGTGATGTTCCTAAACATGCCATGACCATACTAAAATGCAAACATGCAACAACACTCATCATATCAAGAGTTCAAACATGATTGCCTGGTTCAGAGAAGTCGGAGTCTAACTGTGCGAAGTTTGCAGCTCCGTCACCTCCTCCGGTATCTACGGTATAAGAAAAAATACGTACGCAACGAAAATACCGTGAGTGTACAGAAAAGTGTTCTAAATATTTTTCAAATAAATATGGTAAAAAACTAGACAAAAATTTGAAGAGGACAGAAAAAGAATCACTCAAAAATTCTGTTATGTTAAAAAGTTATAAGGGTTTTAACTCAAGGACCCATCTGTAATGAAACAGAAAACTTACAGGGGGCTTTGTAGAAAAATCCAGAAAAACGGTTCAGAGTGGAAGCGTATTTGTCAAAGTACGCTTTCAGTAACTGATTCAAAAAAACAAAGGAGAGGTTGATGGGCGGGTCCCACCCGTCAGGTTTGAAATTTGAAACGAGGGAGTCGGGGCTCGTCGGCGCCCGAGAGCCACGGTGGTCGCCGGCGGCGATCCACGGCGAGGCAGGGAGATCGGAGAGTACCTCCATGTTCAGGGCGCCATTCCGCGTCTGTGGGAGGTGGTGGTGGTCGCCGGCGAGTACCACGTCGGCGGCGACGCTTACTCTGGCGGACGGCGATTCGGGTGGTCGTGGACCTCGTCGGAGAGAGCTGTGGAGGTGGAATTGGGGAGGGGGTTAGACTCGCTATAGCATGAGAAGGTATCTGATGAGGTTAGGGCGCCGGAGATGACCTCACCGGAGTAAACGATGCCGGCGCCCGAGGCGGACGGAGGTGGCCGGAGTCGAGGAGGAAAGGCCCCTCGAGGCTCGTTCAGTGTTTGGGCGGGGTCTGGTGAGGTGGTGGAGTCGTGCGGGGGCGAGAGCAAGCTCGGGGTGCTATATATAGCCACCCTGAGGCGGTTGCCGAGAACAGGGTTCTCGGGCGAGGTGATTACGGCGGCGCTGCGGTTGCACGGGAGGGTTCAGAGGTTGAGCGTCGTC
The DNA here is from genome assembly GCF_002162155.2 of Triticum dicoccoides. Lineage (NCBI taxonomy): Eukaryota > Viridiplantae > Streptophyta > Magnoliopsida > Poales > Poaceae > Triticum > Triticum dicoccoides. The sequence continues at coordinate 312,813,323 of NC_041383.1, read as the reverse complement.
GTGGGAGTCCCCTGGTTCCGTTTAGGTGCTAACCGCGTCGGGATTTGGTTGCTTAGGGGGAGCTCGACGGAACGGGGCGGTGCGGGCCCGTCGGCGGCAAGGAGCACGCTCTGTGCGTGCCGCGCCACGGCGACGGTGCTGCATGCGTGCGCTGGCGAGGAAATGGCCACGCGGAGCCACCAGGGGGTCTGGGCGGCGCCGAACGGCATTATGCCGCCATTCTGATCCCTGTCGGCCGCTACGGTGATTCGGCCGCTGCAAAGCACGCCAGCGCAGGCGTGCCACCGACGCTAGGAAGGCGCCAAGCACGCGTGTGAGGCTCCGGACAAGCAACCTAGGACGTGAGCAACGTGCCGAGTGCACTGTGAGCATGTGACTGAATTTCTGACGAAAATCGACACTGAACTCTGAACTTAACTGAAGATGAACAGAAACAGTGCATGCAAGGTGTTCGGCAGAATGATCTAGGCATGTAGGGATTTTTCCCTGAGCTGGTTTTTGGTGGAGGGACCTCTCATTGCATCTAGAGGCTGCATGAATATTTGTGGAATTTTTGGAGAGGTGTAGATATGAATTTCACCAAATTTGGCAAATCTGGTCCAAACTTGCAGTGAGTGAAATTTGAAATATTTGAACAGGAGAAGAGTGGATCAAGGTGGTTCTGGGTTGTGGGTACAAAGGACTATCCAGGGATGTTGAGTTGAGGTCAAAAGTCAAAAGCATTAGGGTACTTGCTTTGCAATCCACCTAGGCTCAAAAGAAAAGACATAATTATTTTGGGCGGAGAAATAGTTGGAATAAAATCCAAAAATTGATTTTATTAGTTTGGACAGAATGTTTGGGTTGTACCAAAGTGGGAGGAGAGGTTTTGGGAAAATTTCACCATAGGAGGCATGGTAAAATTTAGAAGGGATCAAAACCAAATTAAAAGCCCAAAAACTAAGAGGGTTTTCTTTTTAAAAGAAACTAAATCCAAGAAAAGGATTTTTGAGAGGGCAAACTTAGAAGATGGTTTTTTAGGAAGGGTTTAAGTGACCTTCTTTCAAACCAAGCAAGGCTCTTCTGAAAACAAAATCACAAAATTTTTGGACTGTCACACAAGAGTGGAACAAAATACCAGGCATAAGGCCGAGCCTTCCACCCTTTACCAAGTATATAGATGCATTAATAATAAAAGAGATATTGTGATATCCCAACATAACCCTGTCCACCATGGAGAAATCTTCAACTTCACCTGCAACTAACAATGCTATAAGAGGGGCTGAGCAAAAGCAGTAACATAGCCAAGCAATGGTTTGCTAGGAAGGGTGAAAAGGTTAGAGGCTGACATGGCAATTATGGGAGGCTTGAAGAACAAGATAGGTAGCGCAACATAGCGATAGAATGAAGCAACTAGCAAAGGAATGATAGTAGTGATATCCAAGGTGACGGTCATCTTGCCTGAAATCCCGCTAGGAAGAAGAACGAGTCCATGAAGAAGATGAAGCCACAAAGACGAACCAAGCGTAGACGAACGAATCCTCACGATCGCAACGAAATGGGAAAGATCGAGAAGAAGCACACAACATGGTAAACACACCACACATATACATGACATGATGCACAAACACTCATGATGCATGACAAAGCTAGATGAGGCTACTCATGGCAAGAGATGATGCATACAAGAGCAACATATCAAAGAAAGTTTAAATGAGGCCTGAAACAACATATAACAAATCCGGTAAGTCCTCGTATGCAAATTTAGAAGTTGGTCCAGATATGAATAAACCTTATGTTTAAGTTGTTAAACAACAAGTTAAGATGCACCAAGATGACCTACACGAGATTCTAGTCAAGTTACATATAAAGTTCATTAGATTCGGAGCTACGACCTAGAAGTTATGAGCAAAACAAGTTAAACATGGCATTGATGCTAAATGCATCCAAACATCAAGCAAACACTTCAAAACAAGGATGCAACATGATAATATGAAACTACATGCAAAAACAAGCAAGTTTCATATAGAGCACACACAAAACGGAGCAACGGTTCAACACATACACAATACAAGTTTAAAGGACAAGCTGTCGAGAATAGCAACTAGGCATATTGCAAGCACCAAAACAACATTCTATAGTACCACAATATGAAAACAAAAGACATGGACATGATTTACAGGTAAAGCACAACAAAACATGAACACTGAGCTATCTCCAAAAATCACTAGAACATGCTCCAAAACACATGGCAACATTGCAAATAATAACAGTTTACAGACTTGGCAGAAATAACATCAGGTTGCAATGTTTAGAGCTATCAAACAACATGCTACAAGAACTTAACATGGCAAACAAAGGCAGGGCATGAATCTACTAAACGCATAGAACAAATGTCCCTTAGTTAACAAGAGCCAAAAAGGAAGAGAAGATATGATGGCACCCATGTAAACATGGCAAGTTATATGACAGATTCAGACATGGCAGGAACAACAATAAGTAGACATGTTGGTGAGCTTGTACCACTCAACACAGAGCAATACATGGCATGTAAAGGCAAAAAACAGTAATAATACATGTTTGTGAAGCTAATCATGGCAATATCAAGTTCATAGCATGCTTGGATAACTAACAAAAATCATGGCAACATCGAACTTAATGTTAACAGGCTGACAGCAACATTATTTAGCAATTTGGGAGCAAGATAACAACATGTTAAAGCAGGCTATAGATGCAACCAGGGGCATGGATGGATAGGGCATGACATGTATAATAAAACATCCTTAGTGAACATCTCCATATTTTGCATAGAATGACTTGTAGCAGCAGTTTTACATAGCATCGGGATATAGCAGATTAAGCCTAGCAAAACAGTAACAGCAAGTACACTACTTCACGAGCTTCATGCATTCACTACAAGGCACACAAATATACATGGATGGCATCACAATAAAGATGCCATGACATAGTTCAAAACACATGTAGACATCAAGATCATAGGATGCACATACAAAATGCAACGAAAAAGATAAATCATCAAGTTCTGTTAACAGACAGCAGTTAACATCATATAGCACTCTTGCAATGACGATTCGGGCATCAAGATGAACTTAAACAAGCATGGCACAATGGAATGAAATGAAAAGCATCTCACAGCAAACATGTTGACATATTACACGCACAAAACAGAGCTACAAACATCAAGTTATGGCAGGACAAAGTATGCACCAGAATGACGAATTTCAGGGACTTGGCAGTTTTTATGGAAAAAACGAAACGCGCTATATTACTTTTCGACGCACGGGGCGGAGGATAAGGGGCTGCTCACCCTGGGCCTCGGCCCATGACGAGGGAGGAGGCAGGCCGGGGCTGGGCCGACTCGACGTGGGCCGGGGAAGGTGGACCGGGCCGGACGGAGCTGGGCCGTGGGGCCCACGTGAGGAGGGGGTCGAGGCACGGGCGGTCTCCTCGATCCCGAGCGGTCAAGGCCATGGCGGCGCCGGCGGGGAGCAACTCTAGCAAGGGCACGCGCGGGTAGGCCGAGAACGGCGCACAAGGGTCGGATCCGGCGGATCCGGTCGGCTCCGGGCTGGATCCGGCCAGAGGAGGCACGGCGGCGAGCTGAAGAGGTCCGGCGGCGGCGGATCTGCACACGGCGGGTTCGGGCGCAGTCGGGGCGAGCAGGAGGGAGCCGGACGGCGTCGAGGCCCGCGAGGGAGGGAGAAGGACGAGGCGCGGGACGACGGAGTTCGTCACCGGCGGCGAGTCCGAGGAGTGCGGGTGGCGGGGTCGACGGGAGGAGCTGCTGGCGGCGGAGTCCCCTCGATCCAGATCGGGATCGAGCGGGCGTAGAGGCATAGGGCGATGCGGATCGGGCCCGGGGCGGGCCTGGCGGGTTGCGCCCGGGCTTGGCGGGCCTACGGGGGAAGTAGGCGCTGAGGGGGCGACGTGGAGAGCACGGGTTGGGTGAGGGCGAGAGGTTGGCGTCGGCTGGCCATTCCGGGCACGCCAAGTGGCAGGAGGAGGTGGAGGGCGGCGGTGCAGGCGAGGTGGCGGCGACAAATGGCGGTGGGGGAGAGGGCCGGCGTGGAATTTGAGGAAGATGCGGTGGCTGAGTGGTGGGACGAGGGGTAGGGTAGGTTTAGGGGCTAGGGATGCCCAAATGAGCTATGTGGGTGTTTATATAGAGAAATGGCTATGATTAGTGGGGGTTTTAGAGCGTTTTCAGGCATCGGATCTCGATCGGATGGCTCCGGATAGAGGGGGAACTAGGTGGGCTGCAGGTGGGTTGTGTAGAAGGCCTCGGGCTGAGAAGAGAGGGTAGAAGTGCGGCCCGGTACGATTTCCGGAGACCGAAAACGTCCGACGAATGTACCGACAACGGTACCGCTACATGTTTAACGGTTGGGCTATCAAACGAGCTCCGAATGCGACGAAACTTGAGAAGCGCTCTGTCTACACTATAATAAGACTGCATGCCAACTTTCATCCCATTTCGAGAACATTTTGATGCCACTTATAAAATAATTTTTCAGAGGTGCCGCGGGCGCGTGCGAGTGTGTCTGGACTCTGAACGAACAACGGAGAGAACCGGGGGAACCCGAAGGAATGCAAGTTTTGAAAAACATGCAAATGAAATGCAGATGATGACATGGCAAAATGCAACACGCAAGCAATGACATGGAAACAACGGCGAATAGCTGGAACACACCTGGCGCATCGAATTCGGGGCATTACAACTCTCCTCCACTAACAAGAGATCTCATCCCGAGATCTTGGGACCGAGACGGAAGGGAAAAGGGATGAGGTGAAACAAGAACTCAAGAGAAGAAGTAAAGAATCGAGAGCACTCGAGAAGAAGAGAGGAACGACGAGAATGACGAGAATCGAAAGCTCACGGAATCAGATAGACTATGAAACCATTCCGGTTAGAATAAGAAAGAAAAGGAATAAGAGCGAAAGAATTTAGGCAGCACTCCAGTTGAACATGGATGGAATAGAACAGGATCTTGAGAAGATGGAATGATACCTGACGAGAGGAATAACGCAATGTCTTTAGAGGACTTGAAATAGTGGAATGAAAAGAACTTAGAAGTAAGGATTGAATGGAGTTGTTGAGAAAATGAACAACGAAAGAATAAGCTTGTTGTGGACTTATCAAAAGCATCTCAAAATTAGAGGTGAAATTATGCCACAACCAAATACGTAAATAGCTGAGAAGAACGAAGAATGCAAAAATCCACTTCAAAAGAAATACGGAGAATTAATTGCACTTCGAGAAGTGAGAAGAAAAGATACTTGAATTCCACCAACAAGGATCTTGATGAACTCTTGAAGAATGAATTAAATCATGAAGAACCACCACGAAGAACTCCGGTGACAAAAGGATAATGAGATAGAATGAAGGATGAAATAATAAGATTAAAGCTTGTGGTGATTTAGATGGAGGTTCCGACGAAATGACCAAGGAAATTTGAACTCCGGAAAAGAAAACATGAAAACACTTCGAAGCGTGAAATTACTCATCATGACCAAACTACGAAGGAAGGGATTAATCACTTTGAGGAAAATAAGAATAAGATTTATTGTATACTTACCCTTCATCAACTTAGATTGATGACAAACAATGGATTTAGCATACTACTTATTCTTCTTGAAAAGGGATTGAGAAGTGACATATCGCAAACTTGAGAAGGTCTTCATGAATCACCGATAGGATTGAAAGAACAAATGAATTGATATGATAATCAAAGAAAAGAATCTTGAACGAACCACTATAAGAATTCGAAAATGACTGACGAAAGAGAATGAATCACCGGGAAGAATTGGAAGAACAATATGCTAGAGGGGATTTAGATGCAAAAGAATAAAAAGATCATGAGCTGATTAAAGAACACTTGAACGGAGCACCGGGATAATTGGATAATGGTAGCTGAAATGTGAGGATGAAGAATTCTTTTGGAATGATGGCCTCCGGTGAAAAGGAATGGAAAAACAACTCCTGACATACTCCAGATGGGTACGAAAAGAATATCTGACAAATGGGATAATTCTCGAGGATAACAAGACATAGAACCACACATCCTCGAGAGAACGGGCAAGATTTAGAGAAACTCTTTTTTGATCTACAAAGCTGAGAGTGACGACGAGAAGCACCACCAAAATTACTGAGATACTCCGAGAGAATGAAAAAAACGAAGAGGTTGAGCCAACAATGAAAATGATTTGAAATTGATCTTGGAAAAGATCTGACTGATGGGCTCCATTCTTACGTCACACTTAAATAGAATTGAGAATAACTCCGAGATAATTAGAAGAGTCAGGTAAGATCCTCAGAAATGACCTGTGGGTTAGGGCCCACTAAAGAAAACACCGTTGGGAAGGGATGTTGAACAGATAAATGACGCACCGGAAGAAATGAAATATTTGAATGAGGTGACAATCTCGAATTACTTGGAACACAGACGAATCTCCTGAGATGTCCTGAGCACTCTGGAAGGATAAACTGGCGAGAGACGAATGAGGAGGGAGAACACTTGATCCAAGGAAAAGAATGTGATCAACCCGAAAAACTTGAATTGAGTCCACCGGAGAAGAAAAAGAGCTGAAGAATGTCCACCGAGACGAGAATTCACCAGTTGAAATGATTGAGGGAAGACTGAAGAGGCTCCACACGAATGAAATTGATGCTCAAAACAGACTCAGACTCCGGGAAGAAGAGGGTGGGAGGGCGGGAAAACAAAGGCAACTTGGAAGGGGGAATCGACGAACATCTTGAAGAGAAAACACCGTTGAAATCATTGAGGAAAGAAAGCAAAGACTTTGCACGAGTAGGATGGATACTCGATTACGGACTCCGGCTCCGAGAAGGAAAAGGGTGGGCGGGTGGGAAAAGAAAACAATTGAGGATTGAACTTGGCAAGAATGAAGAGGCTCGAGTCAACTTGGCGAGAAATGCACCGGATGAAAAGAGCTGAGAACCAACGATCGGAAAACTAAACTGTGTGATCCTAAAGAAAAATTTGAAGGGGAAGATTCCTTACCAGAGCGACGAAGGGGTAGAGGAGTAATAGAATTCTTACTCTCCGATATAACTAGACTCCGATAAGTTTTCTTCTAGACTCAACAACGGCCAAACTACACGATCAAACAAGGGGGCTCCTAAGGTTGGTCGAGGCTCTGATACCAACTTTTCACGCCCAATATGCGACCCTATCCAAAACGAACTCGAAGGTCCCACCAAGGATAGACCCGCATATTGAAACGCTTTTGCAAGGTGGATATCATTACATCAACATTACATAATAGATGGGGATACATACATAAGGCATACAATGCCACACGAATACAACAATACATCATCTTACATTAGAGAACCATCCGACTACGGATGAATCACAAACAAAAACTCAAACGACATCCACCATGCTAGTCCAGGCTGCTGACCTGGAACCTATCCCCTGATCGAAGAAGAAGCAAAATAAGAACTCCAAAACAAGTAAACATCGCTCTCGCATCATGATCATCGCATAAACCTGTACCTGCAACTGTTGTTGTAGTAATCTGTGAGCCACGAGGACTCAGCAATCCCATTACCAGGGGTATCAAGACTAGCAAAGCTTAATGGGAAAGGAAGGGGTAAAGTGGTGAGGTTGCAGCGGCGACTAAGCATATATGGTGGCTAACGTACGCAAATAAGAGCGAGAAGAGAAGCAAAGGAACGGTCGTGAAGCTAGCAATGATCAAGAGGTGATCCTGAACTCCTACTTACGTCAAACATAACCCAAAGACCGGGTTCACTTCCCGGACTCCGCCGAAAAGAGACCATCACGGCTACACACGCGGTTGATGCGTTTTAATTCGGATCTGGTGTCAAGTTATCTACAATCAGACATTAACAAATTCCCATCTGCCACATAACTCCGGGCACGGCTTTCGAAAGTTTATACCCTGCAATGGTGTCCCAACTTAGCCCATGATAAGCTCTCGCGATCAACTAAGGATATTCCTTCTCCCAGGAAGACCCGATCAGTCTCGGAATCCTGGTTTACAAGACATTTCGACAATGGTAAAACAAGACCAGCAAAAGCCGCCCGATGCGCCGACAATCCCGATAGGAGTTGCACATATCTCGTTCTCAGGGCAACACCGGATGAGACATCCTACGAGTAAAACCAGACCTCGAGTTTCCCCGAGGGGGCCTCGTAGTCTACTCGGTTCGGACCAACACTTAGACAAGCATTGGCCGGGGGGGCTAAAATAAAGATGACCCTCGGGTTAATTACTCCCAAGGGAAATGTAGGTGGTGGTGAGGCAAATGGTAAAACCAAGGTTGGGCCTTGCTGGAGGAGTTTTATTCAAAGCGAACTGTCGAGGGGGTCCCATAAATCACCCAACCGCGTTAGGGACGCAAAATCCGGGAACATAACACTGGTATGACGGAAACTAGGGCGGCAAGAGTGGACCAAAACACCAGGCATAAGGCCGAGCCTTCCACCCTTTACCAAGTATATAGATGCATTAATAATATAAGAGATATTGTGATATCCCAACATAACCCTGTCCACCATGTAGCAATCTTCAACTTCACCTGCAACTAACAAGGCTATAAGAGGGGCTGAGCAAAAGTAGTAACATATCCAAGCAATGGTTTGCTAGGAAGGGAGAAAAGGTTAGAGGCTGACATGGCAATTTGGGGGGGCTTGAAGAACAAGATAGGTAGCGCAGCATAGCGATAGAACGAAGCAACTAGCAAAGCAATGATAGTAGTGAGATCCAAGGTGACGGTCATCTTGCCTGAAATCCTGCTAGTAAGAAGAATGAGTCCATGAAGAAGATGAAGCCACGAAGACGAACCAAGCGTAGACGAACGAATCCTCACGATCGCAACGAAACGGGAACTATCGAGAAAAAGCACACAACATGGTAAACACACCACACATATACATGACATGATGCACAAATACTCATGATGCATGACAAAGCTAGATGAGGCTACTCATGGCAAGAGATGATGCATACAAGAGCAACATATCAAAGCAAGTTTAAATGAGGCTGGAAACAACATATAACAAATCCGGTAAGTCCTTGTATCCAAATTTAGAAGTTGGTCCAGATCTGAATAAACCTTATGTTCAAGTTGTTAAACAGCAAGTTAAGATGCACCAAGATGACCTACACGAGATTCTAGTAAAGTTACATATAAAGTTCATTAGATTCGGAGCTACGGCCTAGAAGATATGAGCAAAACAAGTTAAACATGGCATTGATGCTAAATGCATCCAAACATCAAGCAAACACCTCAAAACAAGGATGCAACATCATAATATTAAACTACATGCAAAAACTAGCAAGTTTCATATAGAGCACACTCAAAACGGAGCAACGGTTCAACACATACACTCTATACAAGTTTAAAGGACAAGCTGTCCAAAACAGCAACTAGGCATATTGGAAGCACCAAAACAACATGCTACAGTACCACAATATGAAAAAAAAAAGACATGGACATGATGTACAGGTAAAGCACAACAAAACATGAACACCTAGCTATCTCCATAAATCACTAGAACATGCTCCAAAACACATGGCAAGATTGCAAATGATAACAGTTTACAGACTTGGCAGAAATAACATCAGGTTCCAATGTTTAGAGCTATCAAACATCATGCTACAGGAACTTAACATGGCAAACAAGGGCATGGCATGAATATACTAAACGCATAGAACAAATGTCCCTTAGTGAACAAGAGCTAAAAAGGAACAGAAGATATGATGGCACCCATATAAACATGGCAAGTTATATGACAGATTCAGACATGGCAGGAACAACAATAAGTAGGCATGTTGGTGATCTTGTACCACTCACCATAGAGCAATACATGGCATGGAAATGTAACCAGTAGTAAGAATACATGTTTGTGAAGCTAATCATGTCAAGATCAAGTTCATAGCATGCTTGTATAACTAACAACAATCATGGCAACATTGAACTTATTGTTAACAAGCTGACAGCAACATTATTTAGCAATTTGGGAGCAATATAACAACATGTTACAGAAGGCTATAAATGCAACCAGGGACATGGATGGATAGTTCATGACATGTATAACAAAACATCCATAGTGAACATTTCCAGATTATGCATAGAATGACTTGTACCAGCAGGTTTACATAGCATCAGGATATAGCAGATTCAGCCTAGCAAAACAGTAAAAGCAAGTACCCTACTTCACGAGCTTGATGCACTCACTACAAGACTCACAAATATACATGGATGGTATCATAGTAAAGATGGCATGACATAGTTCAAAACATATGTAGACATAAAGCTCATAGGATGCACACACAAAATGCAACGAAAAAGACAAATCATCAAGTTCTGTTAACAGACAACAGTTAACATCATATAGCACTCTTGCAACGATGACTCGGGCATCAGGATGAACTTAAACAAGCATGGCACACTGGAATTAAATGAGGAGCATCTCACAGCGAACAATTTGACATGTTACACGCGCAAAACGGAGCTACAGACATCAAGTTATGGCAATTCAAAGTATGCACCAGAATGATGAATTTCAGGGACTTAGCAGTTTTTCTGGAAAAAAACGAAACTCGCTATATAACTATTCGAAGCACGGGGCGGAGGATAAGGGGCTGCTCACCCTGGGCTCCGGCCCATGACGAGGGAGGAGGCAGGCCGGGGTTGGGCCGACGCCACGTGGGTTGGGGAAGGTGGACCGGGCCGGACGGAGTTGGGCCACGGGGCCCACGTGAGGAGGGGGGTCGAGGCGCGGGCGGCGTCCTCGATCCCGAGCGGTCAAGGCCATGGAGGCGCCGGCGGGGAGCAACTCCAGTGAGGGCACGCGCGGGGAGGCCGGGAACGGCGCACATGGGTTGGATCCGGCGGATCCGGTCGGCTCCGGGCTGGATCCGGCCGGAGGAGGCACGACTGTGAGCTGAAGAGCTCCAGCGGCGGCAGATTTCCACAGGGCGGGGTCGGGCGCTATCGGGGCAAGCGGGAGGGAGCCATATGGCGTTTAGTCCTGTGAGGGGGGAGGAGGACGAGGCGCGGGACGGCGGAGTTTGTAGTCGGCGGCGAGGCCGAGGAGTGCGGGCGGCGGGGTCGACGAGAGGAGCTGCTGGCGGCGGAGTCCCCTCGATCCAGATCGGGATCGAGCGGGCGCAGAGGCGCAGGGCGACACAGATCGGGCCTAGGGCGGGCCCGGCGGGTTGTGCCTGGGCTTGGTGGGCCTGCGGGGGAAGTGGGCGCTGAGGGGGCGACATTGAGAGCACGGGTTGGGCGAGGGCGAGAGGCTGGCGGCGGCTGGCCATTCTAGACGCGCCAAGTGGCAGGAGGAGGTGGAGGGCGTTGGTGCAGGCGAGGTGGCAGCGACAAGTGGCGGCGAGGGAGAGGGCCGGCGCGGAATTTGAGGAAGATGCGGCGACTGAGTGGTGGGAGGAGGGGTATGTTAGGTTTAGGGGCTAGGGATGCCCAAATGAGCTATGTGGGTGTTTATATAGAGAAATGGCTATGGTTAGTGTGGGTTTTAGAGCGTTTTCAGGCATCGGATCTCGATCGGATGGCTCCGGACAGAGGGGGAACTAGGTGGGCTGCATGTGGGGTGTGTAGAAGGCCTCGGGCTGAGAAGAGAGGGGAATAAGTGCGGCCCGGTACGGTTTCCGGAGACCGAAAACGTCCGATGAATGTACCGGCAACTGTACCGCTACATGTTTAACGGTTGGGCTATCAAACGAGCTCCGAATGCGACAAAACTTGACAGGCGCTCTGTCTACACTATAATAAGACCGCACGCCAACTTTCATCCCATTCCTAGAACATTTTTATGCCACTTATAAAATAATATTTCGGAGGTGTCGCGGGCGCATGCGAGTGTGTCTGGACTCCGAACGAACAATAGAGAGAACCGGGGGAACCCGAACGAATGCAAGTTTTGAAAAACATGCAGATGAAATGCAGATGATGACATGGCAAAATGCGACACGCAAGCAATGACATGGCAACAACGGCGAATAGCTGGAAGACACCTGGCGCATCGAATCAGGGCGTTACAAGCGTCACCCTGCCGGTGACCCTGCGCGCCGCCCTGGGAAGAGTCCCGTGCGTCTATCACATGAAGAGGAGGGCCAGCATGCGCGCCGAGGTGCTGACGGAGCTGGCGAAGGGCTGCGGAGCCCTAACGCAACTCCTTCTAACATGGGTAGGAGTCGAGGCGCATCGTGTTCCACCCAGCTTTCGCTGCCACCCACGCCAGCGGAAGCCCTAGCGCGTGTAGCTGCTCCTCGATTTTCCTCCCGTCGCGGAGAAGCTTGACGAATGGAGGGCCACCGTCCGGAGCCTCGTCGGCATCGCCAACAACGATGGGCTGCGGCCAGCGAAACCCGCCGGCCGTCGCTCCGCCGGGCTGCCACGTGCTAGCGGAGGCCACGACGGAGGCGACGCAGCCACGATGTACTCCCCACCTCCATCCCAACCGCCCCGGGTGTCGGCCCATCACGACGATGCTCATGATGATATCTCCATCGTGTCGTCTGACCCGCGAACCAACCGCGATCAGCACCAAGTCCTTCAGGAGCGGGATCATGAGGACGCCTGAACTAGGATTGAGCGCCGACGTGATGCGCGCCACCAGTCGGACAGGCGGGCCGAGCCCGCCACGGACCACCCAACGCCGGGAGGCTACGGTGGCCTACCTTACAAGGTGGGTTGTCCGGCCTTCGCCCGTGAGTGATACGTCTCCAACGTATCTATAATTTTATATTGTTCCATGCTATTATATTACCCCTTTTGGATGTTTATGGGCTTTATTTTACACATTTATATCATTTTTGGGACTAACCTACTAACCGGAGGCCCAACCCATATTGCTGTTTTTTTTTGCCTATTTCAGTATTTCGAAGAAAAGGAATATCAAACGGAGTCCAAACGGAATGAAACCTTCGGGAGGGTTATTTTTGGAACAAATCTGATCCGGAGAGCTTGGAGTGCAAGTCAAGAAGCCTCCGAGGGCCCCACGAGATAGGAGGGCGCGCCCCCCCCCTGTAGGAGCGCGCCCCCTGTCTCGTTGGGCCCTCAGGCGGCCACCGACGTACTTCTTCCTCCTATATATACCTACGTACCCCGAAAACATCGAGGAGCACCACAAAACACATTTGCACCGCCGTAACCTTCTGTATCCGCGATCCCATCTTGTAGCCATCGTCGGCACTCTGCCGGAGGGGGGATCAACCACGAAGGGCCTCTACATCAACATCCTTTCCCCTCCGATGAGTTTTGAGTAGTTTACCACAGACCTACGGGTCCATAGTTATTATCTAGATGGCTTCTTCTTTCTTTTTGGATCTCAATACAATGTTCTCCCCCTCTCTTGTGGAGATCTATTCGATGTAAACTCTTTTTGCGGTGTGTTTGTCGAGATCCGATGAATTTTGGGTTTATGATCAAGTTTATCTATGAATAATATTTGAATCTTCTCTGAATTCTTTTATGTATGATTGAGTTATCTTTGCAAGTCTCTTCGAATTATCAGTTTGGTTTGGCCTACTAGATTGGTCTTTCTTGTCATGGGAGAACTGCTTAGCTTTGGGTTTAATCTTGCGGTGTTCTTACCCAGCGACAGAAAGGGTAGCAAGACACGTATTGTATTCTTGCCATCGAGGATAACAAGATGGGGTTTATATCATATTGCATGTGTTTATCCCTCTACATCATGTCATCTTGCTTAATGCGTTACTCTGTTCTTATGAACTTAATACTGTAGATGCAGGCAGGAGTCGGTCTATGTGTGGAGTAATAGTAGTAGATGCAGGCAGGAGTCGGTCTACTTGTTATGGACGTGATGCCTATATACATGATCATGCCTAGATAATCTCATAACTATGCGCTGTTCTATCAATTGCTCGACAGTAATTTGTTCACCCACCGTAATACTTACGCTATCTTGAGAGAAGCCTCTAGTGAAACCTATGGCCCCTGGGTCTATATCTTATCATATTTGCTTTCAATCTACTTTATTTGCATCTTTACTTTTTGCATCTATCTTATAAAATACCGAAAATATCTATCTTTATTAGATCTCACTTTCGCAAGTGGCCGTGAAGGGATTGACAACCCCTTTATTGCGTTGGTTGCGAGTTCTCAGTTTGTTTGTGTAGGTGCATGGGACTTTTGAGGAGCCTCCTACTGGATTGATACCTTGGTTCTCAAAACTGAGGGAAATACTTACGCTACACTTTGGTGCATCACCCTCTCCTCTTCGAGGAAAACCAATGCAAGCTCAAGACGTAGCAATGAGCTGCGGCAGTTCCAGTGGCCCTCCCACTGTATGTTCAAGCCCGACATTGGCGAGAATACAATTGCAAGACTCACCCATCAGAGTTCCTCAGCATCTACACCATCGTGATGCAAGCTGCTGTGGCCCGCGACGATAAGGTGCTTGCCAACTACTTCCCGTTGGCACTCAAGCCTAATGTTATGTCGTGGTTGATGCACTTGCCGCTGGATTCCATCTCATGATTTTGTTGGTGCCTTTACCGGAGGTCACCAAGATCACGACCAGGTGTGTGATTTACACATCATTCCCCAGAAGGAAGGAGAAAACCTGCGCAAGTACATCCAAAGGTTCAGCCGGGTGCAGTACAACATCACCGATGTTCATCCCGCCGCCGTGATCAAAGCGTTCCATCAGAACATGCGCAATCACAAGATGCGTGAATAACTGGCGTTGAACAAGGTTAAGGATGTGGCTGAGCTCTATGTTCTAGCCGATCGGTGCGCTCGTGCCGAGGAGGGAAGGAAGTACCCCGGCGAAGATGTCGGTGTGGAAACCGACTCCACTGGCGATACCGCCACCCCAGCAAAGAAAGGTCGACGTCATAATAGGAAGCGCAAGGGTAAGGCCGTGCTTGTCGTTGAGGGATCCGATGACACTGGCACTACCAAGAAGACCAAGGCGAGTGACCACGGCAAGGAGGTTGCTGGGTGTGACGCTTGCCGGGCCTTGGTGGTTGCCGACAAGCCAGGAGGCTCCGACAAGCAGTACTGCAAAATCCACTGCACCAAGGGCCACGATCTCCAAAACTGCCGGCAGGTAGAGCTGCTCGCCGAGAAGCAGAAAGCCGAGTATGAGCGGTGGGACAAGGAGAAAGGCCCAGATGGCGCCGAGGG
Source organism: Triticum dicoccoides (assembly GCF_002162155.2). Taxonomy (NCBI): domain Eukaryota; kingdom Viridiplantae; phylum Streptophyta; class Magnoliopsida; order Poales; family Poaceae; genus Triticum; species Triticum dicoccoides. The sequence goes on along the minus strand of NC_041383.1, from coordinate 312,798,154 downwards.
ATCCGGCAAGAAACGTGGCGGCCAAAGAGGCCGCCGCGGCAAGGAGAATCAGCAAGAGAGGCCCGCTCAGGGCCGCGACAAGAAGCAGGAATACTATGATCATGATGAGGAAGACGAGTCCGGTGAATACGAGTTTCAAAAAGCCACAAAGGCCATGTGCGTCGATGGTGGCGCCTCGCTGCATACATCCCACCGCCAACTCATGCAGTGGGCGCGTGAGGTCACAGCGCTGGAGCCATTGTTTGATGCACGGAAGCTGTTGAAATGGTCCGGCACGCCCATCATCTTCGACACCGAGGACCACCCTGACCGCACCACTGCGGTCGGGTGCTTGTCGTTGTTGGTTTCACCAACAATCCGTAACCTCAAGGTGACAAAGATATTAGTTGACGGCGGGGCCGGCCTGAACTTGATCTCGCCCGTTGTGGTTAGAAGGCTGCAGATCCCTGATGGAGACCTCGAGGAGACGGCTACGTTCCAAGGGGTTAAACTGGGGAGGAGCCAGCCAAAGGGAAAGATCATGCTGCCCGTGACATTCGGAGGCGAGCTGAACCACGGGACGGAGAGGATTGTTTTCGATGTAGCCGAGATCCCCTTGCCTTACAACGGGATCCTCGGCCGCCCGGCGCTAGCAAAGTTCATGGCGGCTTCACAGTACGCATACAACATGCTGAAGATTCCCGGGCCGATGAACATCATCACCGTCCCCTCCGACAAAAAGATGCACTAATCTGCGCCGACCAACTCTATCGGGAAGCAGTTGCAGCAGCTGCTGGTAAGGCGCCTCCTCTTGCCGACGGAGCCCCGGGAGAGAAGAAGACCGGTGATACCCCTCGCATCCACTCCAGCAAGCGCACCTCTTCGGGGTGTTATGCTTCTGTTGAGAACATGCCAGAGAGCTCCGCCAGCAAGAGCAAGAAGTCCAGGGCTGCACCACCAGAGACCAAGAAGGTGCCCGTGAAGGAGAATGGTACGGGAGGAGCTTTTACCATAAGCTCCACCCTCGATGGCAAATAGGAAAGCGAGCTCGTCACTTTCCTGCGGGCGAATGTCGATGTCGATGCGTTCCCAGGGAGGTGATTGAGCACCACCTTGCTGTCTGTCCTCATGCACGGTCCGTCAAGCAAAAGGTCAGGAAGCAAGCTCTAAAGAGGCAAGAGTTTATCATGGAGGAAATCAGAAAGCTAGAGGCGGCAGGCTTGGTGAGGGGAGTACTCCATCCGACGTGGTTGGCCAATCCGGTAGTGGTGCGCAAGGCAAATGGGAAATGGAGGCTGTGTATTGACTACACAGACATCAATAAGGCTTGTCCAAAGGACCCTTTCCCGTTGCCGCGCATCGACCAGATTGTTGACTCGACGGCTGGGTGTGACCTCTTATCGGTCCTCGACACCTACTCGGGATACCACCAGATCTTCATGACAAAGGAAGACGAGGAAAAGACGACATTCATCACACCGTGTGGTATGTATTGCTTTTTATGGATGCCTTTCGGGTTGAAAAGTGCTGGCTCAACCTTTGCAAGAGCAGTCCAAATTGGTTTTGAGCCCCAGCTACATAGAAATATGGAAACTTATATGGATGACATAGTGGTCAAAACCAAGAACAAAGCAACACTTGTGCAAGATCTGGAGGAAACATTCGGGAACATGCACAAGACCAACCTCAAATTGAACCCTAAGAACTGTGTCTTCGGCGTCCCGTCCGGCAAGCTTCTCGGGTTCTTTGTGTCCCAGCGTGGGATTGTAGCAAACCTAGATAAGATCAAGGCCATCGAGCAGAATGAGGCACCCAAGCGAATCAAGGACGTGCGTCGGCTCACTAGCTGCGTTGGCGCCATGGGCCGGTTCATCTCCAAGTCCGCGGAGCATGCCCTTCCTTTTTTCAAGATCTTGAAGAAAGCAGGGCCAGTAGAGTGGACCCCAAAAGCCAAGGCAGTGCTGCAGGATTTGAAGAGATACCTCTCCTCCACCCCAGTCCTGGTTGCGCTGAAACCACAAGAACCATTGCTGCTCTATCTAGCAGCAAGAAACCAGGTGGTTAGCGCTGCACTAGTGGCGCAGAGAGAGGCCGACAAAAAGGCAGCGACAGCGGCAGAGCCAACAGATGGCAGGCCGAAAACCTCTCCGGCAGGGCTCGATCCCGGCAAGACCGAGTCCTCGGCAGGGGCTGACGGCAGCACGACTGGACCCACGCAACCGGGTGAAGAGGCGCAGAAGAAGAAAATGGTGCAGCACCCAGTGTACTTCGTCAGCTCCCTCTTGCAGGGGGCTAGGTCGAGGTACTCAGGTGTGCAAAAGCTGCTCTTCGGCCTCCTCATGGCCTTGAGGAAGCTGCGCCACTACTTCCAAGCGCACGAGATCACGGTGGTCACCCGCCTCCCATTGCAACGGATACTATACAACCCAGATGCAACGGGGAGGATCGTGGAATGGCCCTAGAGGTGTCAACTTTCGGTTTGAAGTTCGAAAGTACCTCGACGATTCAGAGCAGAGTCTTGGCGGAGTTTGTTACGGAATGGACCTCGACGCCCGACGAAGAAGTACAGGAGACCACTCTCCCCGGCAAGGAAACGAGCTGCAACTGGATCATGTACTTTGATGGTGCCTTCTCGCTGCAAGGCGCCGGTGCTGGTGTGCTGCTTGTCGCACCCACCGGAGAGCACCTCAAGTACGTCATACAGATGCACTTTCCACGGGAGATGTCAACCAACAACACCGCTGAGTACGAGGGTTTGCTTGCCAGTCTCAGGATCGCGGCAGACCTCGGAGTTAAGAAGCTCATCGTCAGGGGCGACTCGCAGCTCGTCATCAGGCAGGTCAACAAAGATTATCAAAGCCCATTGATGGAAGCTTACGTAGATGAGGTGAGGAAACTGGAGGAGTGCTTTGACGGTATACAAGCGGAGCATGTCCCTCGGGCGGAGAACGACATCGCATACTACCTGTCAAAGCGCGCTACCCTCAAGCTACCTGTGGAACCAGGTACCTTCATGCTTTAGTTAAGCCAACCAGAGCCCTTGACTGGGCAGAACAAGCGGAGGAAGCTAGGCCCCGGCAAGTACTTCCCCACCGAGCTCCCTAGAGCCGCCAGCGAAGGTGTTGCCGTGGACGCCGATCCTGCTGCAGGGCAACCAATTCCAACATGACCTCAGGTCATGGCCGTGAAGGCGGCCGCTCCCGTTGCAGAAGAGATGCCTTTGGTCCTTGTCGTCGAGCCCCAGGCTTCGGCATGGGCGCAGCACACAGTCTTGTTCCTTCAAAAAGGAGAGCTTCCTGAGGAGCAGGAAGAGGCAGAAAGAGTAGCCTGCCGGTCTGCTCTATACCAATTCGTTGATAACGTATTGTACAGAAGAAGACCGAATGGGGTGAAATTGATGTGCATCTCCCGGGAGGAAGGACTAAAGTTGTTGGCAGAGATACATGGAGGCATATGTGGCTCCCACAAAGGGTCGAGGGCCCTTGCCGGCAAGACTTTCCGGCAAGGTTTCTTCTGGCCCACCGCCCTCCAGGATGCGATGGCACTAGTAACCAAGTGTGAAGCGTGCCAGTTCCATTCGAAAAAGCTTCATCAACCAGCTCAAGCCCTTCAAACTCTCCCTCTCTCCTAGCCCTTCTCGATCTGAGGGCTCGACATATTGGGCCCTTTCCCCCATGCCATCGGGGGCTTTGAGTACTTGTACGTCGCAATCGACAAGTTCACAAAGTGGCCGGAAGTGGAAGCAGTGAGGAAGGTGACAGCGCAGTCAGCCATCAAGTTCTTCAAGGGGCTAGTGTGCTGTTTCGGGGTGCCCAACAGGATCATCACCGACAGCGGCACACAGTTCACAAGCCATGCCTTCATGCAACACATTGAAGATCTCGGCAGTAGGGTCTGTTTTGCTTCCGTGGCACACCCACGGAGCAACGGCTAAGCGGAGAGAGCAAATGCTGAAGTCTTGCGAGGCTTAAGGACGAAAACTTTTGACAGGCTGCGCAAGAGTAGAAGGCGCTGGATTGATGAGTTGCCGACAGTTTTTTGGTCGATCAGAACGACGCCAAATCGATCCACAGGACAAACACCCTTTGCCCTGGTTTACGGGGCAGAAGCAGTTCTCCCCACAGAACTCATATACGGGTCACCTCGAGTGCTCTCTTATGATGAGCTTGAGCAAGAGCGATTGCGGCAAGAAGACGCGACGCTCCTTGAGGAAGATCGTCTTCGGGCGGCTGTGAGAGCAGCATGCTACTAGCAAGCCTTCCGCCGCTACCATAACCGCAAGGTTCATTCCTGGAGCTTTGAGGAAGGCGACCTTGTTCTTCGGCACGTTCAGTCGGCCAAGAATTCCAACAAGTTGACGCCAAAGTGGGAAGGCCCTTATCGGGTAACACGAGACACCAGGCCCGGCGCAGTCCGGCTGGAGACCGAAGATGCCATTCCAGTAAGCAACTCCTGGAACATTGAACATCTCCGCAAGTTCTACCCATAAGGCGCGGCTACCTGGCCTCCCGGCAGGCCACCCTTTTGTACGAGCCTTGCCGGCAAGGCATGTAACCCTTTGTACAAAGCCAGGCGCAGACCCTGAGCATAAATAAATGAAGCGCTGGCGCCCTAAGTTATAGCATGCATGCTAGATTGAGTCTCTTCCTTGGTTAGGGTTAAGAGTGCTTAGCGGTGGCTAACCCCTAGCTTAGAGGTCGAGTACGCGTCTCTCTGTTCCTCTCTGTCTTCTTTGGTTCGCAGGGCACGCAAGTATTCTTGCCGAGCTGTTTTGGAAGAAAGGGAACGGACCAGCGCCTGGACCCCGGCAAGCCAGGGTGGCCGGAGGCTACAAGAACAAGGGTCCCTTCACAGCAAGCCAAGGTCACTAGGGGCTGCAGATCCAGATAAGTCCTTCATCCTCTATCATGCATTTCATTATGGATTGGGATACGTGAAACCCCGTTCTATCTCTAAGCTGCCGTGCTCCACCTTTTCGGTACCCAACGATTATCCCCTAGGTCCGAATTTGGTCGTAACTGCGGCAGCAAAGAAGGGGAGCAGGGAGCCTAAGCCTTCCTCTCCAAGAGCGTGAGAAAGGTTGAGCAAGGTCAGGAGACGGCAAGGCCTGTTGCCGGGCGAAAAAGCATTTGTCTTAAAGATAATAAGGATTCACTCCTTGTCGTGGATTCCTCCCACGAACGAAAATCCTGGCAAACACCCCTTTTTCATTAAAAAATATCCCGTACACGTACAGTTCATACGAAATGAAAAACATGAACAAGGGGATTACAAGTTTTAAAGCTAACAAAGGCCCGAAGGCTTACAAGACTAAAAAGATATAAGGTGCGGGTAATCCCTTTCTTGTCCCTCTCCTCGGGAAATGGAACAAGAGAGCACAAGGGCAAAAGGGGTGCCTATGCGAGCTACGAGTGGCAGAAGACACCAAGAGAACATCTCGGTGGTCGTCCAAAGGCTGGATGGTGATGGTGGCACCGGAGGCAGAGCTCGAAGACGAGGCGGCAGGACGTCAACACGCGACGAAGGCGTCGGTGCCCGCGTACTCCGACTTGACGGCCCACCCTTGGCCAATCCGGCTCGTTGAAGTGACAGCGAGCAGGGCCGTCGACCGTCCTCCCCGCTCCATTGAAGGCATGTGGGAATCGACCCGCACGCGCGCGACTTCCCACGTCCCACGCGCCTGCCATGCGCTCTGCATTATGCATGCAGCGAACGTGGCGCAAGGGGCGGGCGCAGTGGGACGCATGGAACGGCGGTTCCCAAAGCGAAGGCAGTAAATGGGAGGCGGCCCTGCGGTCACCAAGAGACACGCGAGCCACCTCTTTACTGTCCACCATAAGGTGACGCCAGCATCCTTCCATCATGCACGCGCGCACGACCCCCACGTCGCGCGTTCAACGTGGGTCATGGGGAAGCGTAGTGGACGGAATACTGGCCGCGGTAAAAATCCGCCCCAACTTCCCGCGCACCGTTCTGGGCCTGGCCCAACAACGTCCAGGTCCGGGGGCTCCTGTCACTGTACAAAAGTAGGGGCTCTGCTTTTGACCCCTTTACTTGTGCACGGGCAGTGAGAGCCTCCCGCCATGGCCACACATAACATGGAAGGAAAGGGAAGCCGGAGAGAAGCCGAAGCCACAAGGCAAACAAAGCAACAACAAGAACCAAGGCCACAAAGATCAGATGGACGGAGCAGGTTTCCCCAGCAAGGACCCTTGCCTGGGCAGCCTCAGCGGCCCCGGCAAGACCCTTGCCGGGGGAGCTCGCCCACGCCAGCCAAAGCAAGCCGCCCTTGATCCCACATGCGCTCAATAAACGCATTGGGGACAACGCTTGGGAGGCACCTCTATGATGGCATGCAGATCTTTGTGAAGACAAAGAATAGACAAGATCAAATGAGGATAGGAAGGCAACCATCCTCACCGAAGAAACCCGCAAGAACCGCGGCAAGATCCTTGCCGGGGAGGCCAGCGCGCCACGACTAAACCCTTGCCGGGCAACCCGACAAGGCCCTTGCCAAGCGCACCGACAGGGCCGCTACTAGGCCCGCGCTAGCTAAGTCTTCACCGTCGTTCACACGCAGCTGCCGACCCAACCAGCTGGGTAGGCACCTGCGTGGCAGCATGCAATCCTTCGTGGAGGCTCCACCACCGCGCCACCTCAGCCGCCTGCCTGCCTACATGGCACCGCATGCATTGCTGGGCAGGGCACGTGTTGAAGCGAGGAGGAGCGGCGACGGACGGGACGGGCCTCGCCACCGTCCCCAATAAAGCAAAGGGACACCTAATCCTCGCATTAAATGCGTCTTGTCCTATAATACTAGCGATAAAATCGCAACTCTGTAGCACTTTCCACCTCCTGTGTGCCACTGTAGCAGCCCCTTTCGCCTATAAAAGGAGGCCCATGGCACACAGAGAAGGGATTCGGCTCTTTCGAACCCCACAGCACCCAGAGCTAGTTCAAGAGCTCAAGAACACTAAATACATCCACCAAAGCAGGATCGCAGGGTTTTACGCATCTTTGCGGCCCGAACCTGGGTAAATCCCTTTGTGTTGTCTACTAGTCCCGCTCTTCTCACGATCTCCGCACCTTGCAACCGTAGAAGGGATTCCGGTGATCCCATAGGTGTCGTTTCCCACCGACAGACCGACACGTCAACTCGGTGGGACCAATATCATTAAGGTTAGGGCAAAACGTAATCTCGGTTTGACCGATTACACAAAGTCGGTTGGACCGACTTTGGTAATAAGCAAACTTGGTGGGACCGATTCGCTCTTCTTGATGGGACCGAAAGGTTACAAAAAGGAAACAGGGAGTTTACATTGCAGACTCGGTGGGACCGATCGGTCATCTCGGTTAGACCGAAGTGTTACGAAGGGAAACAGGGAGTTTGCAATCCCATCACGGTGAGACCGAGATCCCTATCGGCGAGACCGAAGTGACTAGGGTTTCTAGCAGTGGCTATGTCAAATGAACTCGGTGGCGCCGGATGGATCAAATCGGTTGGGCCGAGTTTGACTTTTGGTTTGGGACATATGTGGATATGAGAAAGTGATTGAGGGCTTTGGAGCATATCACTAAGCATTTTGAGCAAGCAAGCCATTAAGCAACACCTCATCCCCTTTTAATAGTATTGGCTTTCCTATGGACTCAATGTGATCTTGGATCACTGAAATAGAAAATGTAGAGTCTTGAACTTTAGAGCTTGAGCCAATCCTTTGTGCTTAGAATTTTGAGGGGTCCACATTCCTAATCCATGACATGCCAATCATTGAACTTTCCTGAAATATTTATCTTGAAATAGCATTAGTTCAATGAGCTATATGCTGTTAATCCCCCTTTTGGTAATTGATGACAACATATAGATCGAAGCTTCGAGAAATGATAATAAGATAGAAATACATCGTCGTTTTGAGAAGTATGTGATAAGCAAGAGCTCCCCCTAAATTTGTGCATTATTTAAAATTTTCTTTGGACTACAAAGGCACAATCTGTTAAGATCATGGGTCACTCTTCCATGTCACATACATCTTGGTGGAGCGCTCAAAATGATAACAATAGAAAACATGCACTCATCACCAAGCAAAGTGAATGATCATAAATGGATATAAGGGATAATATCATTCAAGAACACATTAAAGTAGCATATGATCAATCACATGATCATCCAAGTATCTCACAAAATGACATAAAGTATCAAGCAAACATACAATAAAGTTCAGCCCAATAAAGTGCAAAGAGATTCAAAAAATAAAACAACTCTCTCTCTCTCTCTCTCTCTCTCTCTCTCTCTCTCTCTCTCTCTCTCTCTCGAAGACTATGATCTATACATATTTCTCCCCCTTTGGCAACAAGTTTCCAAAAAGTTAAAAATATGCATAGTGTTATGCATCTCTCAGGCTTGGTCTCCATGAGGTGGTGTAGTGATGACTCCCAGGACGAAAGCTTCTGTTGATGTAGCTGGAGCTGGTGCAGTGGTTGTTGGAGGTGGCACTGAAGTTGTGGCTCCTAGAGCAGATGTGGTTGCTCTAGTGTCAGGAACATGCACTGCATCAGACCACTGACCTCTTGGACATGCACTCACTGAAAAACATTTGTTTTTGTCTTTCCCTTCTTCTCCTCTGCTTCCTCCTGGAGCTGCTCTACTGCTAACTGAATCTCAGTTACTTTAACATCAAGATCAGAAAACTTCTGCTAAATGATTCTCTCCAAACTTTCCTGATTTTGAGCTAGGGTGGCCAAGCCCTTCTCAATCCTCCAGGTGGATTGGATCAGATATCCAAGCTGATCTTGTTTTCTCTGTAGGAACACCTGAGATGCCTCTTCAGCACTTGGCATCTTTGCAGCTTTCTCTGCCCTTGCCTTTTCTCCCTTCTCATGTGCTTGCACTGATGAAGGATCTTTCTCATCCATGACCACAGTGTTATCGTCAAAATCTGGCTTGAGAGGTAAGTGCTCCTTGTCCAACAAATAAGTGCATGTGCCCATCTTTGAGTCAATGAGCACCTGAATCTATGGAGCATACCCACAAGACCTCTTCTGATCTGCTGTCGTCCTCTTGATTGTTTCCACAATTAGACTCATCACCTTCATTTTCTGAGGGACATAAAAAATGTGCAGCAGGTTGATGGAATGTCCTCTTATCATTCTGTGAACTCCAGACTTGGGCAAAAGGGTATGCCTCAGGATAGTGTTGATTGTAGGCAGACCAGACAACAGAAACTTCACTGAGCCCAACTTATGTGTTTCCAGTGCATCATCAGGAATTTCCTTGTACATCTTTCCATAGAGTTGTGATCTTTCTTCTTCTTGACAGACACATCCAAGTCATCCTCATGAGCTGTTGGGGCATTTATCAACCTGGCCCATTCATCAACAGTATATTGGTACCTAGTACCTTCTGACATTCAGCCAAACCTACCATTAGGATAGAAGTGAGCAGGAGAGTAGAATTGCATGATCACCTCATCATTCCACTTAGGGAGCTTCTGGACAACAAACTTGTCCACTACACAAGCCTTGAAGCTATCAAAGACACCTAGGAAGTGATCTTCATTCTCTCTGATGTATGTCCAGTCAACCCATCTCATGTCATAGACAATTGGCTTCTTTTCAAGCAGAATGGTCTCACAAAAGTCTTGATGTTCCTTCGTATGAAACCTTTAATCCACAGGAGTCCTCCTTCTCATAGCATAAGGGTCACTTTTCCTCCAAAGTCTCAGACCTGCATCCTTGCTGATGCTCATGTCCTCTGCCACTGGATGTGTGTCATTATGGTCTGGGATCTTTGGTTTGAGCTTTCTTAGCACTTGAGCTTCAGCGTCTTCTTCTTCTTCAGCTTCAGGCACCAGGGCCTTGTTCTTCTCCTCAGCGGGGATGTTTCTTGTGCTCCTCTTGGATGAAGACTTGGTGGCTGGAGCAGCAGCTTTGGGAGCAGGTTTGGGCTTAGGAGCAGCCCCTCACTTGATTGCATCTCCCATAAGATTTTGTGCCTTAGGTGCTAGAGCAGCATCCTCTTCCTCTTCCTCTTCATCAGAAGATGGATCTCTCACCATAGTTGATTTTCGAAGAACTTTAGCTGTAGTGGTTCTTGCCATCTTCTTCTTCTTGTCCTCACCATCTGCCTCTCCTTCATCAGATTCTATTGTGAATTTCATAGTTTGTCCCGTGGCAACCTTTCTTGGCTTGGAGGTTGGAATTCTCCTAGCTGGTGCCTTCTTGTTCGTGCCTGGCTTTGTGGATGCAGCATTGACAAACTCCTTCTTCACAACTTTCCTCATTGAGAAGGCCTCATCCTCAGCTGCAACATAATCTTCATCTTCAGAATTTGAGGTTCTCTTATTCCTTGCTCTAGTGGCTGCCTTGGGCAAGTTACTAGGTGTGCTCATGTTGCCCTCATCATAGCTGCTTGAGGGACTAGTCCCCTCACTCATATGCTCTTGCTCTTCAGATCTGTTCTGGCTGTCACTCTTGTCAAACATCTTGGTAGGCAACTGACAACAAACCCTATGAATAGATTATAGATGAGGTAGAGTAGATGAGCATCACAAAGTACAGAGGTTTTGCAAAACAGATGAGTCAAAAACTTACTTTTAGTTTTCTATAGAAATAATCTCAGAGCTACCGAATTGACAAACTCGGTGATAGCGAAGCAACACTTGGAACCTAACTAGTGAACTCGGTCATACCGAGTCACAGTTTGGTGGCACTGAGATTGCTAGGGTTTCACAGAATATTGAACTCGGTCACACTTATTTGCAGTTGTCGGTCACACTAGAAAGCGCATGTGCAATGGCCAAAGCCAAATCGGTCAGACCGATACGATTTGGTCCGTCCGAGATGAGTTCTGCGGAGAGCTAACCCTAAAATTTTCGAATCAACTAAGCCTAAGGAAGATTTAGCTAGAGAGATCGATCTCATTCGTGGCAAGAATCATGGCATTTTCCTCGTTCTAGGTCTCGGAGTTAAAAGGACAGCAAAAGGGGTCGAACACATACCCTAGTTCGGCGGGTATTCGCTACAGCGGTGACGGTGGAGCAGATTGTGTCGATGGCGGCAGAAACCAGCGGCGGGAGGTCGTTGGCGGCGAGGAGGCGATCCAGAGGACCGAGGAGGCAGAGTAGGACACGCGCGGGCTGAGGGGTTTTGAAGTATTTTCCAAAAGCTCGCTCGCGGGTATTTATATCCTGACCCTGTTGGTGTGACCGACTGGAACAACTCGGTGGCACCGAGATTGCAGAATCGCAAGCGGTTGTTGTAACTCGGTGTGACCGAAGTATTCAAATCGGTTTGACCGAAATGGATGTCTCGGTCAGACCAAAATGCACAAAGAGGTTTTGGAAGTTTAAGTCTATGACGAATCGGGGACTCCAAGTGCTCCTCACAAAGAGTGGTTCGAATCTAACTCGATCAACCTTTGTGATGTAGCATGAATAGAGTTTGAGACGAGAAAAGCATAGACAGCTAGAGAAGGTTCTTAGGCATTCTTGTCCATCCACTTGGAAAAAGAAAAAGAGACAAGCAATCAAAGCAACTAGTGGATGTCCTAGAATGAGTAAAATATGCAACCAACATGCTCACACAATAAAATGGCAAATGAAATATGTGGCAAAGCATGCATAATCATTCTAGCATCTATCAAGAAATTTGTGATGACTAGGTCATCTATATATGAGTATGTTGACTTAGGAGTCAAATGAGAACATTTGATCATAGCTCATACTCATCGTTTAAGCACAAGTGGGGTTACCACTTTTACATAAAGCATTGTTGTGTTCACACCATTAGAGTTGCTTTAGCTCAATTCTTAGAGTAAAGCTCCCCCTAGATGTGATATCCCCCCTAAGAGGGATGAACTAACCTTGAGTTTTGTCGATGATGACTTCATGTAGGTTTTGAAGATCTAGATGCTCAATGTTGATGTAGATCTTTTGGAGCTATCCATTAGAGTGAGTTGCACTTTCAATACCTACACGGGTTAGTCCCACAAGGAACAAACAAGGATATCCATAGACATAGAGTGAAGCACACACAAGATGATGTCCATGAATACATTAGGTTACCGTGTCCCTTGTCTTACCAACAAGAGGGTTTGTGCTCCTTGAACTAGTGCAAGATGTGGAAGTTGATTGCACATGTCCTTGCCAAAATGATACGAGTGAATTGTGTTGGCGAAGTCACCCTCAAGAACTCTCTAGTTCTTCTTCTTTGGGATCCACATCATCTTGATGGGAATCCTTGGGGTTGTAGTAGAACTTGATGAAGTAGAACTTGATGAAGTCTTGGGAACCCACTTGACCAAGGCCCTGGGAGCTTCTTCAAATGCATCAATCTCCTCTTGAAGTTTGTCGTTGCATTTTTGCTTGTGGTCTTGTGGTGGAAGATCATCTTGAGCTTATGTCCTTTAAAAAGAAGTAGGTTTATACTTCTCTTGTTGGGGAACAAAATTTGTCTTGGGGTATTGATCTTCTTCCCACTCAACTCCATTGGCATTGATCTTTCGTTCAAAACCAACACCTTGATTCTTCCAGTGCCTTCCTTGCTTGCTTACAATTTCCTCAAATTGCTTACTTCCGGTAAGGCTCTTGTAAACACCTTTCTCTATAATTCCCTTCAATAAGATATTTTCTTGCTCAAGTGTAACTTGGCTAAGAGGATCATTAGTGGAATCAAGACAACTACTAGAAGCAACAACATTGGATTTAGCATGATTATTGTTACTACTAGAGGAAGAATCTTTCTTACTCTTGTTGCTAGATTTTACTTGTGGCATGTAAGTAGATAAGAGTAAACGCTTGGCAATGTAAGGAGAACCTTTCTTGCGAATATCATCATTGATTGCCTTTAAAAACTCATGCTCTTGCTCAAGGTTGAGCTTTTCAAAGCGTAACTTCTCATGAGTCTTTAAAAGTTCTCGATGATCTTCCAAGGTAGTTTCATGAGCTAACTTAAGAGTGTTTAGTTCTTTAGTTAGATGCTCAATCTTCTCCTTATCATTGTCATTCGTTTTATCTTGATTAGCATGATTAATTGACGTTTCATCATAGTATTCGTCACTAGAGTTGTCAACAAGTAAATCATCATCACCTAACAAGTCATCTTCATCACTATTGAAATCAACATAGTCGGTGTGTGATACCTATGGGCCTTTAGCCATGAAGCATCTTCCAGTTCCTTCATTTGGCGAGTAAAATATGTCGTAGGAGTTGGTTGACAAAAGTGCTCGACCGGCAACACCTTCATCTTGAATATATTTGGAGTCGGAGTGATAACTTCTCCTGGAGTGATGGTCGGAGTTGGAGCCGGATCACCAACATGAGCTTGATGTCTTCTCTTTGTGTAGCTCTTTGATGATTTGTCCTTCCTTTCTGAATCCTTGCTTCTCCGGGAGGTTCTTCGTTCATAACGATCATCTCTACTACTCCTCTCTCTTGGTGGCGATTCTTCTCTTCTACTCCTTCTTTTAGGTGAATCTCCTCTTCTTTTGTAGGGAGCCATACACTCATTGGAGCAGTGTCTGGGTCTTCCACAATTGTAGCAATTACGTTCACAACTCGAAGATCTTTTGTCATTTTAGAACCTTGACTTGGAACTTCTTTCCTTGCTTCTACTCTTGTAGAACTTGTTGAAGTTTTTCACCATTAGGCTCAATTCCTCATTGAAGGTTTGTTTCTCACTTGATGACGTAGGAGCATCACATGAGGCTTTGTAAGCACCACTTGACTTGTTGTGAAGCTCTTTCTTATCCTTGAGTGACATCTCATGAGCAAAAATTCTTCCAATGACTTCCGTTGGCTTGAGCTCTTTGTAATTGGGCATCATTTGGATCAATGTGCACACGGTATCATATTTTCCATCCAAGGCTCTTAGGATCTTCTTGATGATGAATTTATCGGTCATCTCTTCACTTCCTAAGCCTGCAATCTCATTTGTGATGAGATCAAGACTAGAATACATTTCAGCGACACCTTCACCATCCTTCATTTTGAACTTGTCAATTTGAATTTGAAGCACATCCAATTTGTACTCCTTGACGGAGTCGGTACCTTCGTGCATATCAATCAAAGTATCCGAAATTTCCTTTGCATTCTCAGGGCAGCTGATTTTGTTGAATTCTTCGGGGCACAATCTGTTGAAGAGGATATCACAAGCTTGAGTGTTGTATTGAAGCATCTTCAACTCTTCGGCGGTAGCTTCACAGTTCGGTTCTCTCCCATCAAAGAATTCACCTTGCAAACCAATACACAAATAGCCCAAACGGCGGGGTTATGTCCAAGAATATGCATTTTCCTATTATGCTTCCAACTAGCAAAATTAGTACCATCAAAGTAAGGACCTCTACGGTGGTAATTTCCCTTGCTAGACGCCATATGCTCCTAGGTTGTGAAACCAAGGCTATGATCACCAAAAGCTATGGGAATCAAGGCAAATGGGGACCAAACTCTGATACCAATTGTAGGATCGAAAGTATGTCTAGAGGGGGTGATTAGACTACTTGGCCAAATAAAAACTTAACCTTTTCCCAATTTTAGTTCTTGGCAGATTTTAGCAACTTAGCACAAGTCAAGCAAGCATGCAAAGATTATATGAGCAGCGGAAAGTAAAGCAAGCAACTTGCAAGAAAGTAAAAGGATGGGATTGGAGTGTGCAAACACTATTGGAGAGACGATGTTTTTGGCGTGGTTTCGATAGGTGGTGCTATCGTACATCCACGTTGATGGAGACTTCAACCCACGAAGGGTAACGGTTGCGCGAGTCCACGGAGGGCTCCACCCATGAAGGGTCTACAAAGAAGCAACCTTGTCTATCCCACCATGGTCATCGCCCATGAAGGACTTGCCTCACTACGGTAGATCTTCACGAAGTAGGCGATCTCCTTGCCCTTACAAACTCCTTGGTTCGCTCCACAATCTTGTCGGATGCTCCCAGGTGACACATAACCAATCTAGGAGACACCACTCTCCAAAAGGTAATAGATGGTGTGTTGTTGATGAACTTCTTGCTCTTGTGCTTCAAATGATAGTCTCCCCAACACTCAACTCTCTCACACAAGATTGGATGTGGTGGAAAGATAATTTGGGTGCAAAGCAACTTGGGCAAGGCTAGAGATCAAGATTCATATGGTTGGATTGGAATATCTTGGCCTCAACACATGAGTTGGTGGTTCTCTCTCAGAAAATGAATGCTGGAAATGTAGGCACGTTCTGATGGCTTCCCTCACGAATGAGGAGAGGGTGGAGGGGTATATATAGCCTCCACACAAAATCTAACGGTTACACACAATTCACCAAACTCGGTGGGACCGAATCAAAAAACTTGGTCGAACCGATTTAGTTCATAATGTGACTGTTAGGCATTTTGGTGGGACCTGCACGTCAACTCGGTGGGACCAATATCATTACAGTTAGGGCATAACGTAATCTCGGTTTGACCAATTACACAAACTCGGTTGGACCGACTTTGTTAATAAGCAAACCAGGGAGTTGGTCAGGAAAACTCGGTGGGACCGATTCGCTCATCTCGGTGGGACCGAAACATTACAAAAAGGAAACAGGGAGTTTGCATTGCAGACTTGGTGGGACCGATCGCTCGTCTCGGTTAGGCCGAAATGTTATCAAGGGAAACAGGTATTTTGCAATCCCATCTCAGTGAGACCGAGATCCCTATCGGTGAGACCGAAGTGACTAGGGTTTCTGGCAGTGGCTATGTCAAATGAACTCGGTGGTGCCGGATGGATCAAATCGGTGGGGCCGAGTTTGGCTTTTGGTTTGGGACATATGTGGATATGAGAAAGTGGTTGAGGGCTTTGGAGCATATCACTAAGCATTTTGAGCAAGCAAGACATTAAGCAACACCTCATCCCCTTTTAATAGTATTGGCTTTCCTATGGACTCAATGTGATCTTGGATCACTGAAATAGAAAATGTAGAGTCTTGAACTTTAGAGCTTTAGCCAATCCTTTGTGCCTAGAATTTTGAGGGGTCCACATTCCTAATCCATGCCATGCCAATCATTGAACTTTCCTGAAATATTTATCTTGAAATAGCATTAGTTCAATGAGCTATATGTTGTTAATCATTACCAAAACCACCCAGGGATAGTTGCACTTTCAACACTGCAACGCCACCATCGCTATCTCCTTCAACCTCCAGCGCCCGACATCACCGTCGTTGTTCCAGCCGCACCAGATCTTCCCGAGCCAGTTGATGACGCCCCCGAGATTTCTATGAGCTCTGTCGCCTTCCCCCTCCTCCCCGAGCTCGTTCCTGTCCTCTAGTCGCCTCTTCCACCAAAGCCGTGAGTACCTCGCTGTCGGTGATGACACAGTCGCAGCCACGGTCACTGCAGCCCGTGTACGAGCACACCAGCATGCTCAAAACCTCTCCGTGAACCTGTAGCCACCACTAGTTTCCCCTCCTGTGCTCTGTGGCCTAGTTTCATCAACGCCCGAACTCCGGCCGCCGCCCCAAGCTTGTTTCCTGTGAGCTCTGGTCGTCTTAGCCCTTTCCGCCCACACAGGAAGACACGGGGCACTCCCAGCTGCATGTAGATGCTCTCCGCCGACCGTTTGGTCGCCGAAGCAGTGAACACGAAGCCCTCCGCCGCGTTTGGCCTCGCTGACCAGGGGTTTGACCTGCCCTGGGTCGCTGATAAGTGGGCCCAGGCCCCTGCTAATTTTGGTTAAGTTCTTAGTTAAACTTAATTAGCCTTACTGTTACTGACATGTGGGCCCAGGCCCTTAACTAATCTAGATTAGGATTAGATTAGTGCTAATTAACTTAGGTTAGTTAGTTAGACACTGACATGTGGGTCCTAGCCATCAGGTTTGACCTGGGCTGGTGCCTTTCACCTGTTGACGTGGTGATGATGTCACTCTGACATCATAAAGCCTTTTCTGGAATTCAAATAAATCTAAATGATTTATTTATTGTCAGAAATTGCCCAAAACTTCAAAAATTCATAAAAAATAATCTATAACTCCAAATGAAATAATATATATATGAAAAATGATTAGAAAAATCCAATCTTTCCATTTTTACCTTTTTCATGCATGTTTGAGTAACTTATGTCTGCTGATCAGGTCAAACAAACTAAATGGCATTTGAACAATCACATATGGAGTTTGAATTTGAATCTTGTATTCAAACCAACTCCTCTAAATCATTGCTAGCTGCATTAGCTGAAATAAAAGCATATTTCCATGTCACATTCATGCATCATATTGTTGCATTGCATTGATTGTGTTCCCTCTTGTTTGCCGGTGGTTGTTCCCCCTCGGTAGACGTATGTTCCGACAATGAGTTCGATGACACCGATGAAGACCTATATCATCTTCAAAAGTGCCAGGCAAGCAAAAACCCCTTGTTCATTCTGATACAATCCCACTCTCTAGCTCCTGCTCTCTTTTACTACATTAGAACAACAATGATTCATCTGTTACATGTTGCGGTAGTTGCACCCCTTTCCGCTGCATGACATGTCATTGCCACAGTAAATAGATGAAACCCACTAGTATGAGTAGGAGTTGTTTCAGCCATGATATGCCTACTCATTCATGCTTCATGTCATGCCTGCTACTGCTTAGAGTTGAGTCAGGTCTGATTCATCGGGGATGAATTGGAATGGGGATGAACATGTCCCACTATGTGTAAGCTAAATGTGTGAACACGATTTGGTAAAGGTATCGATGAGGGGCCATGTAGGAGTACATGGTGGGTTGTTTCATTGGAACCGTCCTTAGGAACTGAGATATGTGTATGGGATTTAAAATCAGCTACTACCATGCGTTGGGCCCGAAACCAATGGACCCTCTCGACTTATTAACCGCCCCTATCCTTTGTGCAGGAGTAGCAAGTAGTTAATGGTGTTTGTAGTATGCTGGACGCCGAGCGCAGCGCTGACCTGAGGGGTAGGTTATGATGCGGTAGGCAGGTGGCACGGTGTATCAGGATGCCTGTTTGGTGCCTCGGGAACCTTGCACACATCATTTGGGGCCATAGTGGAAACCTCGGCTGGACTCCCAACGCATGGAACCTGAAAAGGCGATAAACCTAAACTAGGGACTTGTGTGGTTAGTCAGGTTGTGGCCGACACCAACGCCAGGCTTCCGCCTGAAGGTTGCCGAGATACACGACCTGTACATGGCGGTAAGTGGCGAGACCGTGTGTGAAGAAATACACCCCTGCGAGGTCAACACCATCTATTTGAATAGCCGCGTCGGCGGTAAAGCACTACTTGGTTTCTTATATATTTCATCAAAAAGTGAAAGCAGATACTCTAAAACGCGCAAGATAAGCATGAGTGCTATGAATGGCGTTCTCGTAGGGAGACAGGAGCAGATCCATAGTGGTGTATTGATATTGTGAATATGTGGACTCGTGTGAGCCACCTCAAAATAGTTACTTCCAATCATAGTTTAGGATAGCCACTGATTCAAAGCTGGCTTGCTGTAGTTAAACTCGACTACCCCTTTGTTGATACTGATGCATATGTATCAAGTTCTAATGTAAGTCTTGTTGGGCACATTTGTACTCACGTTTGCTTAATTTATGTTTTTGCAGAGAGACCCCAGTCTTACTTCTAGTTCCGAGTGGACTTCAACATTTAGCTTGTTAGCTCAGCTATGATCTTGAACCCTTGGGAGGGTATTGTAGATAGTCAGGCTTCTCAGCCCTTTTTCATTTGTACTTGCCTGTACTCAAACATGTTATGCTTTTCGTTGCCTCTATGCTTTGAATGTTGGGTCATGTGACCCATGTTTTTAATACTTGGCTCCTCGGAGCCTATTGAATAAATACTTTGTCATAGAGTTTTGTTGTGATGCCATGTTGCATTTGCACATATCGAGCATATTGTGTGTATGTTATTGAACTGCTTGGTATGTGTGGGATCCGACAACCTAATTGTTTATTCTTGGCAGCCTGTCTTATGGGGAAATGTCTCCTGGTGATTCCACTAAGCCATGGTAGCATGCTAATGCTCTGGAACACTTACGCTAGTCGGCATGTGTCCTTCTTCGTTCCTGTGTCTGTCCCTTCGGGGAAATGTCACATGTTGTTCCTTTAAGCCCTTGTAGCTTGCTACGACTTGGGTTCATACGTTACTGATCGACATGTTCGTTGCTGGGTCATGTATGCCCATCCCTGTAAGTTAGCGTGTAACATACCAAATTTTCAATTTGGAATGTTATACATTAGATCATCTTTGCATATCATATTTTCTTGCACTTTGGCTTGATCCTAGAAATTCTACGCAACTCAAGGACCCACGTAGAGAGTTGGGGATTTCGTTATTTTCATATTTGGGTTTTCTCAAATTTTGAAAATAGGATCATTTGATTTTAATTATTTTATCTTCAAATATTTCAATTATAGAAATAAGAGAGAGGGAATAAAATGACTTTCCCAAAATAAAAAAATATTGAAAATCAAATAAGATTTTATTTTGGAGTTGTATCGCTATTTTATTTGAATGAGGAAAAATGTGCGTTTTTCAAAATTGCATTTAGGCCCCAAATAAATGTTCATCTTGTCCGGCTTATTTTTAAAGGACGGGAAAAATTTATTTCGGGATTTTTGGAGTCCATTTAGTATTTCTTTTATTTGTTTTTCTGTGTGAAATTATTAAAAAAACGGACCGACCTACCGGGCCGTGTCCGACTAGGACTCCTGGCCCGGCCGGCCTTTATAAGCCGGGAGGCCCGAGCTGACCCCCCCGAAACCCAAGCCCCGCCCGATCCACCATCGCCGCTAGTCACCCGCCGCCGCTGCCGAGTCCCGCCGCCGCCGCCGAGCCCCGCGCCGCCAGCCCGCACTGCCGAGCACCGCCGCCACCCAAGCGCCGTCGCCGCTATCGGCCATCGCCGGAGCTGCTGCCGTCCCACCGCCACCGGTCCCACCGTTGAGGTATCCACCGGATCCTCCGCCGGTTTTCGCCGATTAACTGCCCAGTTTTTTTATAAACCGTGGTTGTTTTTTTAATAGATCGGTTTTTATTTTTTTCCGGTTTAGTTTATTTTGCGGACGTTCATCCGTACGCTCGTTTTAACGAATGGTTTTCATTGTTTAGCCGCAGACAGCGAACGTTCGTTCGTTAGCCTGTTCGTCCGTTTTTCTTTTTCTTGGATTTTCCGCGATTATTTCTGATCGCGACTTCTGATCCGATTTCCGTTCTAGTATAACTTTTAACTCGTTTATCGGAATCAGTCGATTCAAGCGCCTAGAGTTTCATCTCAAAACCCTCTTTCCATTTAACAAACTCAAACAAGTTTTTGCTACTGTAAAATTTGAATTAGGTCCAGATTAGTAAACGAAGCTTGTTTCTTTCGCCGTTTGAGTTTCGTTGCTTCGTTTGATTTGATTATTTTTGCAAACCGGAGTTCTTAAGTTGAACTTTCTGGTTAGATCTCTTATTTGAGTTTTACCTATGCATTATATGGGTGCTTATTGTATGCTTGTTTGTTTTTGATAGAGTACCCGAAGTGCGCCGCTTGCTACTTCAAGTCTCTAGGTTTCACGGATCATCAGCAAGGCAAATAACACTTTGATCATACTTCTTTCCTACCCAGTTTTATTGTATTAGATCAATCCTCAAACAATTGCATGATCAGGATCTGATTAATATGTGGGTATTGGGAAGTAGAAGAGGTAGTACCTTTTACCTGTTTTATTATCAAACCTTTGGGAGTTACTTCTACATTTGCTTATATTGCTATGCTATGCTAGTAGACGTGGATTGGGTGAGTGTATCCATGATAGATGTGAGATTTTTATTTAATGGTTTACTTAAGGTGGCAACTTAAATTCACACCTGGGTGGATTGAGGCACCTGGGGAACCCAGTGTTGCCTGTGGACCGCCACCCAGGCTCAAAGGGATCATGAGATTATTCATGCTAGAAACTTCCGTGTGCAGCCGCAAGCTACTATGGGCTCTAGCATAGTGGAGTATGTTGTGTGAGCTCTTGAAGAGGTAGACTAGCAGATGTAGGCGATGGAGGTGGTACTGTCTACCCGGAGTAGAGAGTTAATGCTTCTGAAAGACTATGTCTTGGTCATCCGTTTCTCAAACACCTTGTAGTGCGAGAAAACAAGCAGAGGGGATAGAGTCTTGCAGGGAAAAGTGCACAAACCTCTGCAGAGTGTATAAAGTAATCATGGTTAGTTGTGTCCCCAGTTATGGACGTTTTGAGTATCTATTACTTGGATTATCACGTGAATCTCATCATGTTACTTAATTTAATTCTGTTGGGAATGACGATGCTTAATTGGGATCGAGTTGGAGGAACCTTCTCAATGTTTAACAACCACCATGATAGTTAAATAAAATTTATTCCTTTGTTGTAGGGAAAAATTGGCTTTATGCAAAACTGTAACCATAGAGCTTTCCACCAACCATATATGCATGTAGTGATAGCATTATTCTGTTCATTACTCTCTATGTGTTACAGTGCCAGCATATTCCATGTGCTGACCCATTTTCGGGTTTCAACGTTCATGTTGCAGAATTTTCAGACGACGAGTAAGGTGCCTTAGGTCGTGGTCTTATACTCAGTCATGCCATTGGAGTTGATGGACTCGCTTATCTTCCAAGCCTTCCGCTATTATCCTTATTGGATGGCCTTAAGCCATATTTATTGTAATAAGTTCTCTTTTGAGACATTCGATGTAATAAGTGTGTGATTGCTACTCTGTTATAAATCCTTCGAGTACTGTGCGTGTCAGCATTACCGATCCAGGGATGACACTGATGCACAGAGATCAGACTGTTTGAGGTCTGGTCGCTACAAGATGGTATCAGAGCACACGCTGACTGTAGCCCACGACCACTAAGCTAAATCCCTAGATCACTACTCTCTTCTCATTTCTGACTCCTCTCCTTTTCTACTCTTTTAGGATGGCGGATGAAATGAACAAGTTCATGCAACCGGATGAAGATACACCCTTCGAACACCACTTGAAGGAAGTTACTAGATACCTGAACATCGGAGTGCCAAGTTTCATCGGGACCTACATCACCACTTTACCCGAAGAGTAGCGTTGGATGATTCAAGTTCAAGTTACAGGAAGGATGTTCATGCCAGTCACTGAGCCCATAGAATTCTCCTTTGATGCACCGACCTAGAGTCTAGGAAAGAGCATGGCCGCCCACGTCACAATGGGACGCATTGGAGAAGTTTACCACAAGGATCTCAAGGATACTATTTACCAGATTTGCGGGCGCCTAGATGAGCAGTGGGAGATGATCAGTACTAGGAAGGATAAATCAATTGCAGCTTTCATCCAGGAGTTAAACTAGCACATTCGTCGCCAGGAGAACTAGATGTGTGCAGGCATGATAGATCTAAAGAAGGCATTAACCAAGATCATGGAGCTAGAAGAGGAACTCAAGTCTACACGCGATAGATATGAGGAGGAAATAACAACACTCGTAGAGAAGAATGATGATCTGAAGAAGAAGCTAAAGGTATTTATGGGATTCCCCGCGACTCGAGGAGAAGACGGTGATTGCACTTGCCCGGAGAACTACATCATCATTGACGACACTGACTCGGACCCAGACGATAGTGATGATGACTTTGTTAATGAAGCTGGAGTAGATATCATGCAGTCTTCGAATGATCAATTTTTTTAGTCGACCACCATAACAGTAGTAGTATTCCCCCATCTATATAGTATAGTCCGAGCACTTTTGTAACGATAGTTAGACCGTTGTATGCCCTTGTTTGAATTGATTGAAGTGATATTGTTTGTGTTTGTTTCATGTGCATATGGGTAGTGTTTTTCTCTATAGACCTCATTCTATTCTGTATTCTCATCTCTTCTAGAACCTCAGATGCCTCTGAGACGTGACAATGGATTTGCTTTCCCACCGGAGCTCACTCAGTTGATCCAGCAGAAGAATGCATTGATGCAGATGCTAGTCGAAAATCAAAATCAGGGGAACAACAACAACAACAACCCACCACCACCACCACCACCACCTGTTGATCACTTGGCCCGTTTCTTGAGGTTGAATCCGTCGGTGTTTTCTAGTAGCACCGAGCCGATAGTTGCAGATGATTGGCTTCGCAAGATGGGAAGGGAGTTGACCACTGCAGGATGTACAGATGCGGAGAAGGTGCATTTTTTCGCACATCAACTTGATGGACCCGCAGCATCATGGTGGGAGAATTTCACAACCACTTATCCCATTGACACTGTCAGATGGGATCAGTTTCAGCAGGCTTTCCGTACTGCTCATGTTTCAGCAGGAGCTATGGCCATGAAGAAGCATGAGTTTCGCAACTTACGCCAAGGAGGACGTACTGTTGGCCAGTATGTGGATGACTTTAGTAAGTTAGCACGTTATGCCCCAGATGATGTTGCTACGGATGCAGCTAAGCAAGAGAAGTTTCTGGAAGGACTGAATGATGAGCTGAGCATGCAGTTGATGGTAGCAACCTTCAACAACTACCAGGAGTTGGTAGATAGAGCTCTCATGATTGAAGGGAAGCAGAAGCAGATTGACAACCGTAAGAGGAAGTATGGACAAGGGAAGTACAATTCTGGAGCTCAGCAGAAGCCTTGTTTTACCCCAAACTCGGGAGGACCTTTTCAGCATACCCATGGAGGAGGGAGTTCGCACAACCATAGTGTCCCCAAGAATGGTAATGGGAATGGAGGAAGCAACGGACAGAATCGTGCCAACCCATCAACACCAGCCAAGAGGGATCTAAGCCACATTACCTGTTACAAATGCCATAAGACCGGACATTATGCCACTGAATGTCCTGACGCAAAGAATGGAAAAGGCAATGGGCGCTCTGGGAAGAAGCCTAACCCTTTCAACAAGGGACAGGTGAACCACGTTAGCATGGAGGAGGTTGAAGCCCAGCCAGATGCAGTAATAGGTAAGTTTTTGGTTAAGTCATTTACTGCAATCATTCTTTTTGATACTGGTGCATCGCATTCATACATATCAAGGGGATTTGTGGATAAGTATAAACTGCCAACCCAAGCCCTTAGGTCACCCATGTTAGTAACCTCGCCAGGAGCAGAGTATATGGCTAGTCTATGGTGTGATCCGTTACCATTAAGGATTGGTAACTATGTGTTTCCCTCAGACCTAATATTTTGGGAATCGCAAGGACTGGATGTGATATTAGGCATGGATTAGTTATCAAAGTATGGAGGGAACATTGAATGCGCCAGTAAGTCAATTTTGCTTACCACGCCAGAAGGAAGAAGGATCAAGTATGTATCCCAGCATGTGCCGAAGAGGACTCAAGTAAATTCCTTATCAGGAGTTGTACAGGAGGAAGTACCAGTGGTGAAGGATTTTTTTCCTGACGTATTTTCAGAGGAGTTGCCAGGCATGCCACCGGATAGAGACATTGAGTTTTTGATCGAGCTTTTGCCAGGCATAGGGCCGATATCTAGGAGACCGTATAGGATGCCCACAAAAGATTTCGAGGAAATTAAGAAGTAGATTTAGGAGTTACTAGATAAAGGCTATATTCGCCCAAGTTCTTCACCTTGGGGATCGCCAGTGCTTCTAGTGGAGAAGAAGGATGGATCATTAAGGATGGTTGTTGATTATCGAGGATTGAATGAAGTAACAATCAAGAACAAGTACCCGTTGCCGATGATCAATGATTTGTTTGACCAGGTGCAAGGAGGTAAGGTATTTTCCAAGACCGATATGCGATCAGAATACCACCAGTTGAAGATTCGAGAGCAGGATATACCTAAGACGGCTTTTACTACCTGGTACAGGCTGTATGAGTATACCGTTATGTCATTTGGTCTGACTAATGCACCTGCCTATTCCATGAACATGATGAACAAGGTGTTTATGGAGTTTCTGGATAAGTTCGTCGTGGTGTTCATTGATGATATTCTGGTCTACTCAAAGAATGAAGAGGAGCATAAGGAGCATTAGCGTTTGGTACTTGGGAAGCTCGAAGAACATCAGTTATACACCAAGTTCAGCAAATGTGAGTTTTGGTTAAAGGAAGTTGGATTCCTCGGACATGTTATATCCGGAGAACGAATAGCAATAGACCCCACCAAGGTTCTCACTATGACAAATTGGGAAGCCCCGACGTCAGTTGGAGAGATCCAAAGTTTTCTTGGACTCGCAGGATACTACCGGAGGTTCATTGAAAATTTCTAGAAGATTGCAAAGCCCATGACGGAGTTGTTGAAGAAGGACACCAAGTTCAAATGGAGTGAGGAAAGTGAGGCCAGTTTCCAGGAGTTCAAGAAACATTTGGTTACATCACCCGTGTTGATTCTGCCTGATCAGCGCAAGGATTATGAAGTATATTGCAATGCTTCTCGTCAAGGACTTGGAGCAGTACTTATGCAGGAGGGAAGAGTTGTTTCGTATGCCTCACGACAACTTAAGCCCCATGAGTTAAATTATGCAACCACATGATTTCGAGTTAGCAGCCGTAGTGCATGCATTGAAGACATGGAGACATTTTCTCATCGGAAACCATTATGAGGTGTACACGGATCACACGAGTTTGAAGTACATCTTCACGCAGAAGGAGTTGAATCTTAGGCAAAGGAGATGGTTGGAGCTCATTAAGGATTATGATATGAGATTACATTATCACCCCAGAAAGGCTAACTGTCAGGACCCCGACTCAATGGCACACCGATCTAGCATGTAACACCTCATATCACAGGCCTCAAGCACGGTATTCCCACGGGTGTCGACTTACCAGGCCCGATACCGTTTGCGCCTTTTGGCACACGTATATGATAGTGTCGCTAGCATCCATATGACAAGGAGCCCGAGCTGACATGGCTAGTCGTGAACCCAAAGTGGCACTAACTTATAGGTACAGTCATACATGACCTAGCAACGAACGTGTCGGTCATTAGCGAGTGAATCTGGGATGTAGCAACTGGGCTAGCAGGACTCCGATAAACACCGCGTGACATTTCCCTGAAGGGACAGACACATGAATGAAGAAGGATACATGCCGGCCAGCCTAAGTGTTCCGGAGCAGTAGCAAGCTACCAAGGCTCAGTGGAAGCACTAGGAGACATTTCCCGGTAAGAGAGGCTACCAAGGATAAACAACCAGATGGTCAGATCCCACACATACCAAGCATTTCAATAACATACACACAATATGCTCGATATGTGCAAATACAACATGGCATCACAACATGACTCTAGAACTCAATTTTTTTATTCAATAGGCTCCGAGGAGCGAGATATTACAAACATGGGTCTCATGACCCAGCATTCAGAGCACACAAGTCAAGGTACAAGCGGAAGCTTAACATGTCTGAGTACAGACATCTACATATGAAAAAGGCTGAGAAGCTTGACTATCTACCAGATCCTACCGAGGGCACAAGATCGTAGCTGAGGTAACAAGCTAAACGTCGAAGTCCACGCAGAACTACTAGCGAGACTGAAGTCTCTCTACAAAAACATAAATTAAGAAAACGTGAGTACAAATGTACCCAGTAAGACTTACATCAGAACTAACTACATATGCATCATTATCAACAAAGGGGGTGGTGGGGTTTAACTGCAGCAAGCCAGCTTTGACTCGGTGGCTATCCTGAACTACGACAGCAAGTAACTCTTTTGAGGTGGCGCACACGAGTCCATATATTCACCATATCAATACACCACTATGGATCCGCTCCCGTCTCCCAATGAGAACGCCATGCATAGCACTCACGCTTATCTTGCGTATTTTAGAGTATCCACTTTCACTTGTCTATGAACTGTACAGGCAACCCAGAAGTCTTTTACCGCAGACATGGCTATTCGAATAGATGATGTTAACCCTACAGCGGTGTACTTCTTCATACATGTTTCCACTACTTAGCGTCTGCACACGACATGTGCTCGGCAGACATCAAGCGAAAGCCGACGTGGGTCTAGACCACGACCTACCTAAACACTCAAGTTTCTAGTCCAGGTTGAACGCCTATTCAGGTTCCATCCGCAGGGAGTCCGACCGAGGTTTCCACATACGGCCCCGAACGATGTGTACAGGGTTCCGCGACACGAAATGGGAGCCCAGCATACCCGGCCACATGCCTACCACATCACAGCCCACCCCTCGGGTCAGCTCTGCCCACGGCCTCCAGCATACTACAAACACCAGAAACTACTTGCAACTCCTGGACAAAGGACAAGGGTGATTAAGAAGTTGAGTGGGATCATATTTCAGGACCCAATGCATGGCAGTAGTTGTTTCATGGATCACAAACACAAAACTCAGTTCCTGAGGACGGCTTCAATGAGATAACCCACCATGTACTCCTACATGGCCTCTCACTGATACCTTTACCAAATCGTGTTCACACACTTATCTCTCAAAATTAGGACATGTTCACACACCTCCAATTCATCCCCGATGAATCAGACCTGACACAACTCTAAGCAATAGCAGGCACGACAAACAAGCATGAATGAGTATGCACATCAGGGCTCAAACAACTCCTACTCATGCTAGTGGGTTTCATCTATTTACTGTGGCAATGACAAGTCATGCAGAGGATAAGGGGTTCAACTACCGCAGCAAGTAACACATGATTCGTTGTTGTCCTAATGCAGTAAAGAGAGCAGGAGCGAGAGAGTGGGACTGTATCGGAATGAACAAGGGGGTTTTGCTTGCCTAGCACTTCTAAAGATAGTATAGCTCTTCATCGGTGTCATCGAACTCATCGTCGGAATGTCTTCTACTGAGAGGGGAAAAATACCGGCAAACAAGGAAGAACACAATCAATGCAATGCACAATATGATGCATGATCATGACATGTCAATATGCAGTGATTTGAGCTAATGTGGCTAGCAACAGATTAAATGGAGTTGGTTTGAATCTGAGATTCAAATTCAAACTCCATATGTGGATATTCAAATGCCATATGATTTGTCCAAAAAGTAGCTATAAGTTGTTCTAACATACATGAAAATGGTACAGATGGATAGATTGGATTTTTCTGATCAATCTTCATATATAATTTATTTCATTTGGAGTTACAAATAATTTTCTATGAATTTTAGAAGTTTTGGGCATTTTCTGGAATTTCTAAATTATTTTAAATCCAGAAATCAAATACGGCGTCAGCATTGCGTCCGGGTGACATCAGCAGGTTAGCTGACCCGGTCCCAGTCAAACCTGACCGGTGGTGTCCACTGGTCAGTGACGCAGTCAACTAACAGGGTTAATTAGTACTAACTAAAAGTTAATCTAGGCTATTTAGTCCCTGGACCCACACATCAGTGACTATGGCATTAAACTTAAGTTAATTTAACACTTGGCTTATTAACAGGGGTTGGGGCCCGCATGTCAGTGAGAGAGAGGGGTCAAACCCCTAGGCAGACGGGGTCAAAACCCGCCGGTCAAAGCAGTCAACCCGCCGGTGTTTAGCCGTCGGCGAGGTTGGACGCGGCGGAGTGCGTCGGGATCCATCTACAGGGGCTCTTTTTGCGTGCAGGGAGCAGCTACGGGAAGAGGGTGGAGTGGCGCATCCAACGGTGGCGGTGGCGAAGGCTGGGGTGGCCGGAGTTGTCCCTGGCGACGACCTCTGCGGTTGCCGGAACTCGGGTGAACTCGGGGTCGAGGCTACAACGGACATGTCGGCACGTGCGAGGCATCTACATTCCCTACGAGATGTGGCGAGTTTAGTGGACAGGACTATGGGGCCGTTGCATGGCTGAAGCCACGTCGGCGGCAAGCTCGCGAGGCGGCGGGTGTGGGTGTGCTTGCTGCGACGGCTACGACGAGCGGTAGAGAGAGCGGAGATGGGGGAAAGGCTTAGTGGCTCACGGTGGTTGCAGCATGCGTCGAAGCGGGCCCGAGGACGGCCGGACGGCGACGAGTCGACGGTGGAGATCCGCGGCGGCCGACGATGAAGAAGAGGTCGGAGACGATGTTTTGAGGCGTCTAGCGTCGGGTGAGTCGACGGGGAGGACGGGGGCGTCGAGGCGGAGGCCATGGACACGTCGGCGAGGCGAGGGAGGGCCTGTGGCCATGGCGACGGCGAGCGGTGGCGATGGCAGCGCTCGGGTGCGCTTGGGGAAGAGAGGGAGAGGGGGCCAGAGGAGGGGATGACCACGGAGAGAGTGAGAGAGAGTCGAGGGGAACGCGTGGCGTCTCCTGGGGGGTCGAGGAAGCGAGCAGGGAGGCAGGAAGTGGCGGGCATGTGCAGGCGCGCGGCGAGCACGCGCCCCTGCCTACTGGCGCGAGGAGGAAGGCGACAGAGGGGGCTGCGGTGGCGGGCTGGGCTGGCTTTGCCCAGCTGGGCTGCTACAGTGACGGGCCAGGCGGGCTTTACCAGGTAAGTTCCCATTCTTCTTATTATTTCCGTTTTTCTATTATTTCTGTAACTTCAGGGCTTTATTAAAAATGTCAGGGCATTTCCAAAAATCATGAAACTAATCATGACTACTGTTTGGAATATATCCAACAGTAAACATTTTAGTTTATGATTATTTGAGCATTTAAAATATTTAATAGCATTTGAATGCCCAAATGCAAATACTATAAGATTTAATTCAGAGCCCAAATTTGTCATGGAAAACTGTGCGACACCTCTGGTATTGTTTCCAGCATTTTCCTGAAATGATGAACATTTTTGAAAGCCATTTGGATTCACTGAGAATATTTTAGTTGAACCTGGTGAATTCCTTTGATGCTAGGGTTTAGGCAGTCCCCATTTCAAGTTTCTTTCAAGATTAAACATGATGCACACATGAGACTAGCCTAGTGCATTACCAGAAGCTAGGGATGTGACACTAACATACTAGCCGATGCATTGAGCCGCAATAGCCATGTCAACACACTCATGACCAGAGAGTTACCGAAGGAGTTAGCTGAGGATCTTCGCGAACTATGTTTGGATATAGTTCCGAGAGGCTATGTAGCAGCATTGGAGATTCAGTCAACCTTGATGGATAATGTCAGAGAAGCTCAGAAGACAGACAAGGAGATTGCATAGATAAAGGAGAAAATGAGCAAAGGAAAAGCCAAATGTTTTTGTGAGGATGAGCACGATACCCTATGGTTTGAGGACCGTGTTTATGTGCCTAATGACTCGGAGATCACGGAGTTGATTCTGCAAGAGGCCCATGATTCTCCGTATTCGATTCACCCAGGAAATACCAAGATGTATCTGGATTTGAAGGACACTTTCTGGTGGAACAGAATGAAGAAGGATATTGCGGATTATGTAGCAGTATGTGATGTATGTCAGAGAGTGAAGGTAGAGCATCAGAAGCCAGCAAGGTTGCTACAGCCATTGTCGATACCCGAATGGAAGTGGGATAAGCTAGGCATGGATTTTATCACGGGATTACCCAGGACACGTTTAGGCTATGACTCGATATGGGTTGTAGTCGATTGTTCGACGAAGGTAGCTCATTTCATCCCAGTGAAGACCACTTACACCAGTGCTAAGTTGGCAAAGATATACATGACCAGGATCATATGTATGCGTGGAGTTCCGAGGAGCATTGTATCAGATAGAGGAACCCAGTTTACTTCAAAGTTCTGGAATCAGTTGCATGAAACTTTGGGTACCATGCTAGAGTTCAGTACAAGCTTTCATCCGCAGACAGATGGATAGACCGAGAGAGTTAATCAGATTCTGGAGGACATGCTAAGAGCTTGTGTGCTAGATTATGGATCAAGTTGGGACGACAATTTGCCGTATGCTGAGTTCTCTTACAACAACAGTTATCAAACCAGTTTGAAGATGGCCCCTTTCACAACTCTATATGCAAGGAGGTGCAGGACACTGTTGTTGTGGGATGAAGTTGGAGACCGCCAGTTGTTTGGACCAGATTTGATTAAGGAGTCTGAACAGAAGGTGAAGTTGATTCGCGATAGGCTCAAGGTAGCCCAGTCCAGGCAGAAGAGCTATGCAGATTCTAAACGTAAGGAGAAAGTTTACAAAGTCGGAGACGGAGTTTATCTTCGTGTATCCCCACTTCGAGGAGTTAAGGGTTTTGGAGTTAAGGGAAAGTTAGCGCCACGTTTTGTAGGACCATACAAAGTTCTAGAGCGTATGGGAGAAGTTGCTTACAAGTTGGAATTACCCGAAGGATTGTGAGGAGTTCATGATGTGTTCCACATTTCCCAGTTGAAGAAGTGCCACACAGAGATGGCTGATATACCGCTGAGAGATACCGTGCCACTGGAAGCGATTCAATTGGATAGTGATTTGACCTATGAGGAGAAACCAGTCAAGATTCTCGAATATGCCAGCCGAGTCACGCGCAGCAAGGTTATCAAGTTTTGCAAAGTTCAGTGGAGCCACCATACCGAAGATGAAGCCACCTGGTAGCGAGAGGAATATCTACTAAAGGACCACCCTCACCTATTTTCTAGCCAACCCGAATCTCGAGGGCGATATTCATCTTAAGGGGGTAGGTTTGTAACATCCCAAATTTTCAATTTGGAATGTTATACATTAGATCATCTTTGCATATCATATTTTCTTGCATTTTGGCTTGACCCTAGAAATTCTACGCACGCAAGGACCCACGGAGAGAGTTGGGGATTTCGTTATTTTCATATTTGGGTTTTCTCAAATTTTGAAAATAGGATCATTTGATTTTAATTATTTTATCTTCAAATATTTCAATTATAAAAATAAGAGAGAGGGAATAAAATGACTTTCCCAAAATAAAGAAATATTGAGGATTTAATATTAAAATCAAATAAGATTTTATTTCGGAGTTTTATCGCTAATTTATTTCGGATTTAATATTAAAATGTGCGTTTTCCAAAATTGCTTTTAGGCCCCAAATAAATGTTCATCTTGTTCGACTTATTTTTAGAGGACGGGGAAAATTTATTTTGGGATTTTTGGAGTCCGTTTAGTATTTATTTTATTTGTTTTTCTGTGCAAACTTATTTAAAAAAAACGAACTGACCTACCGGGACGTGTCTGACTAGGACTCCTGGCCCGGCCGGCCTTTATAAGCCATGAGGCCCGAGCCGAGCCCCCCCGAAACCCTAGCGCCGCCCGATCCGCCGCTACCGCCCGCCCTCGCCAGCCGCCGCCAAGTCCCGCCGCCGCCGCCAAGCCCCGTGCCGCCAGCCCCGCCGCCGCCGGTCATCGCCGAAGCTGCCGCCGGTCCCGCCGTTGACGTATCCACCGGATCCGACGCCGGTTTTCGCCGGTTAACCGCCCAGTTTTTTTATAAAACCGTGGTTGTTTTTTAATAGATCGGTTTTTATTTTTTTCGGCTTAGTTTATTTTGCGGACATTCGTCCGTACGTTCGTTTTAAGGAACGATTTTTGTCGTTTAGCCGGAGACAACGAACGTTCCTTCGTTAGCCTGTTCGTCCGTTTTTCTTTTTCACCGATTTTCCGCGATTATTTCTGATCGTGATTTGTGATCCGATTTTCGTTCTAGTATAACTTTTCGCTCGTTTATCGGAATTAGGCGATTCAAGCGCCTAGAGTTTCGTCTCGAACCCCTCTTTCCGTTTAACCAACTCAAACAAGTTTTTGCTACTGTAAAATTTGAATTAGGTCTAGATTAGTAAATGAAGCTTGTTTCTTTCGCCGTTTGAGTTTCGTTGCTTCGTTTGATTTGATTCTTTTTGCAAACCGGAGTTCTTAAGTTGAACTTTCTGGTTAGATATCTTATTTAAGTTTTACCTGTGTATTAGATGAGTGCTTATTGTATGCTTGTTTTTTTGTGATAGAGTACCTGGAGTGCGCCGCTTGCTACTTCGAGTCTCTAGGTTTCACGGATCATGACCAAGGCAAGTAACACTTTGATCATACCTCTTTACTACCCAGTTTTATTGCATTAGATCAATCCCCAAACAATTGCATGATTAGGATCTGATTAATATGTGGGTATTGGGAAGTAGAAGAGGTAGTACCTATTACCTGTTTTATTATCAAACCTTTGGGAGTTACTTCTACGTTTGCTTATATTGCTATGCTATGCTAATAGACGTGGATTGGGTGAGTGTATCCATGACAGATGTGAGATTTTTATCTAATGGTTTACTTAAGGTGGCAACTTAAATTCACATCTGTTTGGATTGAGGCACCTGGGAAACCCAGTGTTGCCTGTATTTTTGGAAATCCCGGGGTACCGTGTGATTCTTCTATGGACCGCCACCCAGGCTCAAAGGGATCATGAGATTATTCATGCTAGAAACTTCCGTGTGCAGCCGCATGCTACTATGGGCTCTAGCATAGTTGAGTATGTTGCGTAAGCTCTTGAAGAGGTAGACTAGTAGATGTAGGGGATGCAGGTGATACTATCTACCCGGAGTAGAGAGTTAATGCTTCTGAAAGACTGTGTCTTGGTCATCTGTTTCTCAAACACCTTGTAGTGCGAGAAAACAAGCGGAGGAGATCGAGTCTTGCGGGGAAAAGTGCGCAAACCTCTGTAGAGTGTATAAACTAATCATGGTTAGCCGTGTCCCCAGTTATGGACATTTTGAGTATCTAGTACTTGGATTATCATGTGAATCTCATCATGTTACTTAATTTAATTTTGTTGGGTTAATGATGATGCTTAATTGGGATTAAGTTGGAGGAACATTCTCAATGTTTAACAACCACCATGATAGTTAAATAAAATTTATTCCTTTGTTGTAGGGGAAAATTGGCTTTATGCAAAACTGTAACCATAGAGCTTTCCACCAGCCATATATGCATGTAGTGATAGCATTATTCTGTTCATTACTCTCTATGTGTTACATTGCCATCATATTCCATGTGCTGACCCGTTTTCGGGCTGCAACGTTCATGTTGTAGACTTTTTAGATGACGAGTAAGGTGCCTTAGGTCGTGGTCTTATACTCAGTGATGTCGTTGGAGTTGATGGACTCGCTTATCTTCCAAGCCTTCCGCTGTTATCGTTATTAGATGGCCTTAAGCCATATTTATTGTAATAAGTTCTCTTTTGAGACATTCGATGTAATAAGTGTGTGATTGCTACTCTGTTATAAATCCTTCGAGTACTGTGCGTGTCAGCATTATCGATCCAGGGATGACACTGATGCACAGAGATCAGACTGTTTGAGGTCTGGTCGCTACATAGCGGCACCTTGGGTTTACGACTAGTAATGTCGGCCAGGGTTCTCTATCATATGGATGCTAGCGACACTATCATATACGTGAGCCAAAAGGCACAAATGGTCACGGGCTAGGTAAGGTGGCACCCGTGGGAATACCATGCGTGACGCTGCAAAGTGATATGATGTGTTACATGCTAGATTAGTGTGAATTATTATCGGGGTCCTGACAAAGTGCTAAGTTAGAGGGAGTAGATGTGATGGTGCACTAGGGGAGACGTCCTCATCATCAACACAGCTACATTGGGTGTCGATGCATGTGTTGTCTTCCAAATATTCTTGGGGGTGGCGGAGTAGACTCTGTAGAGACCTTTCATTTGGAAGAAGCACTTTTATCCACTGCCTTGCTAATTTCCTTCTTTTTTATTTATTTTGCATTGTCAAGTAAAACCGACAATAAAAAGCAATAAAATTCACTCTTCAAACTCATTCATGCATGATACTAACAATCACTGCCTCGATGTAATGTAAACACATGATACGACGATGGAATATGTACGAAAAACATGATGGCATGGCATATTGTCAACTATTTGTGTAAACTAAGCAGAAGTAATCTAATCAAATGACAAGCAATACAAGTGATATATCGTATGCAACATGCAAGACAATATCACACTGCCAAGCTAGAGAAAGCAATTGGGATGCCGCCGGAAGACTACCATCAGTCCCTGCCTTATTTTTTTCCTTCCTATTTATTAATTGTATTGCCTTGTCAAGTCAAACCCACAAGAAAAATGAAAAAAAATGCTTTCCAGAACTCATTGATGCAAGATGTTGACGAGCACTACTTTAATGTTAGGCGACCGCATGATAGGAAGATTGAATGTGTAAGAAAAAAGGACAACATTGCATATTCACAGCTATGATGTGTAAACTAAGAGAAGGCATTTCAACAAATTAGATGCAATGAAAGGTAGACACAATATTAAAGATGAAACGAATATCACTCTACCAAGTTAAAACTATCTTGTCATAAGTGCCATTTCAACAAATTAGAAGTAGTGTAAGCTAGAAAAGAATGATAGATGTAACCTATATCACACTCCCAAGTCAAGCGTGTCCTATGATATGTGATTGTTGCAGGTTACACAACAATAGTACTTTGATGTAAGAACATGATGTGATAGATATATATTGTATGTTCTAGAAACAGGAACACGTGTCTTATTCACTAGTATAATGTGTAAAGTAAGCAGATGGAATTCAACAAAATTTGAAGCAATACAAGCTAGACATCATACATAACATGCAACCACATATAACAGTGCCAGGTTAGAGGGAGCACCTGTGATGGTGCACTATGGGAGACGTGCTCATCATTAACACAGCTAAGTTGACTGTCTATCCATGTGTTGTCTTCCAAATCTTCTTGGGGGTGTGGCGGAGTAGAATCTGTAGAGGCCCTCCATTCGGAAGGAGCACCTTTATCCACTGCCTTGCTAATTTCCTTCCGCTTTATTGATTCTGAATTTTCTAATAAAACCGACAAGAAAGAGCAATAAAAATCACTCTTTAGAACTCATTCATGCATGCTACTAACAGTCACTACTTTGACGTAAGGCAAACACATGATACCAGGATGGGATATGTACGAAAAACAGGACGGCATGGCATAATCACAACTATTTGTGTAAACTAAGCAGAAGCCATTTCAACAAATAAGAAGCAATGCAAGCTAGACACCACATGAAAGATGCAACCTATATGACTCTACCAAGTTAAAAGTATCCCATCATAAATGGCGTTTCAACAAATTAGAAGCTGCGCATGCTATATTTCATAAGATAGATGCAACCAATATCACACTGCATATACGAAAGGTGTCTCATCATATTGATTGATGTGGGATACAAAAACTATAGTTTTGTGTAATGACATGCTTAATAGACAGATGTACTATGTACTAAAAACAGGAAGGCATGTCACATTAACATGTATAATGTATAAACTAAGCAGAATAGCACATGCAATTTAACCAGATTGGAAGAATTACAATGTAGAAACCATATGCAACATGCAACCACATATCACGCTGCCAAGTTAGAGCAAGCACCTGCGATGCTGGTGTAGGGTAAATGTGGTCATCAACTATAGAGCTACGTTCACTATCTTTTTCTAGCCTTGTTGTTTCTTGAGAATCATGTCTGTAGGCTGACACTACATTCTTTAAAAGAGCATATTCTCTCATAGTAACCCACTGGCATGACTGTCTCGTCATAATTGTTTGATGAGGGATACACAAGAACATTAGTTAAATGGGAGAACATGGTTAATAGACATATGTACTAGTATGTACCAAAAACAGGAAGGCATGTCATATTCAAAGGTACAATGTATAAGCTAAGCAGATGGAATTTAACCAAACTGGAAGCAATACAAGCTAGACACCATATGCAACATGCAACCACATATGACACCGCAAATTTAAAGCAAACACCTGGGTTGGTGGTTCTTCGCATGCGAGATCATCAACTCTGGAGCTACGTTTACTGTCTCCATCTGTTGACACTGCACACGTTATAACGCTGAAACGTGTCTTGCCTAAGCTCGAAGAAAGCTGGAGTTGCTTCTCTCTTTTATTTCGTGCTTCTATTAACCGATTGATAGAGTCTGAAATACCCTTGCATTAAAAAATAATAGTGAGAGTATGGGTGAAACGTGTGCAGAACAAGTGCACTTTAAAACTAGTAGATAGCAGGTGGCTGAAAAATAAATGACAGGAGACATATGATAAATCTACAACATTGCATGGCAAACAAAATTAGATTCTACTCCGTATGATTTTGTAATATATGAGCACAGGGATTGCTTGGAAATGCAGGTACTCCTCCAGCACAGCAGCACATGTGGTCCTATCAAAATAACTGTCGACTGAAAATAGATAGGTCAATCAATTTTTTTATGAACCGTCTGATCTACAAGGAACTGGCAGATGGCCTTCGTCTACCTCCCGTCAGTAACTGTTGACGATCTTTCTCGAACAACCAGCGACCACCGGCCCAGACCCCTGCCTCCTCCGCCCCGCCCTACCCTCGACCTCACACCACCCCGCCGTGCTTGGCAGCGCCCCCTGGCCATCACTTTAAGCCCGACTGACCTCCAGATGGAGTGCCAGCAGCTCCTAGGCCCCACACACCCCTAATATAAACACTGAAGTACTGCTTCCCCGGCATAATAGGCGGACTAGCGCCTGTTATGCCAGGGAATGCTTGCTTTCATTGGGAATCAACTGACCGGGAATTGAAATCCAGGGGGGCGACGGACCTCTAGCTAAGGTGAAATAGTATATGAGGAGAAACCTTGTGCATTACAAGTTACTAGGAACATCTAGTATCAGGAAGAAGGTGTAGGAAGAAGAGGTCAACTAGTGCCTTCTGTGGGATGAATACCGTGCAGACAGACATGTAAGGGAAGTGAAATACCATTTCCGGTTGCAGTGATGTGTCCTACGGATATCGCAGCAATGTTCTTCCTTTTACCGGGGGAACCGATGTTTTGGAGGAGGGTGGAGCCTTGGACGAACCCATGGCCAAATTGTTGACTGTGTTGCGGTGGCCGTCTGTCAGCAGAGGGGAAGCAGATACGAGGCGGCGAAGGACGGCGTAGCGGGAACAACTATGGTGCGGTGGACGCTGGCGATGTTGGAGCGGCAGCTGTGAGGCGCATGACGTGATG
Source organism: Triticum dicoccoides (assembly GCF_002162155.2). Classification (NCBI taxonomy): domain Eukaryota; kingdom Viridiplantae; phylum Streptophyta; class Magnoliopsida; order Poales; family Poaceae; genus Triticum; species Triticum dicoccoides. Next base: position 312,760,427 of record NC_041383.1, on the reverse strand, counting down.
GAGGAGGGCGGTGGTTGATGGGTGGGATGGGGTGGTGCATGGAGGATGTCGGGGTTTCGCGGCTGGTGGAGAGGTAGTTTTCTCGCCCATGGAGTATGAATGGGTGATCGTATGGGGGGGCAGGGGGTCTAAGGGAACCATGTTTCGGTCTAGGAATCGTTTTTTTGTTTTTTTTCAATAGATGGGACGCGCTTGTTTGAAATTTGGGGAAAGTTCACACTTTGCCCCCCTCTTAAAGTTTGGACCTACTGTTGGTCGGGGGTAGGACGGTAATCGCAGGTGTCCCAAATAGTGGGCGGGAGCGATTTCGGCCGAGTGCATATGTGCTTAGGCGGTTATGGTGTATCAATGTTTTTTGGAAGCGGTTGCATGGCGTCTAGATGAAGCTCAAACCTTTGGGCGTCGGGCAGGTAGGTTTCACGGGTCGGAGTTAGAAGTAATTTCCTTCTACCAAACATTGGTGTCACGCGGTTTTCGGACAGTAGAGGCTCTTTTGGCACTTCGTTCAAGATTTTGAAATAGAAGCATTCACGTTCACAGTACTCCCTCCGTTTTTATTTACTCTTCATATTAGAGTTGATTGAAGTCAAATTTCATAAAGTTTGACCAAGTTTACAAAAAATAATATAAACATTTATCATAACAAATCTATATGATGTGGAAGTACATCCAATAATATAACTAATTTTATTTATTTGTTATTGCTTATGTTAATATTATTTTATAAACTTGGTTAAAGTTTATAAAAGTTGGCTTTTACCAATGCCAATACGCGGACTAAATAAAAATGGAGGGAGTATTCTTGAACTCTGAGGATTGACCTAAATAGACAACGTTAAATTTGACCTTTTATTTTTGAAAACCTCATTAAATTATGTGCTTCTTTTTGAAATTTCGACACTTGAAAATCCTATAACTACGATTATTTTGGAATGGAGGAGGTAAATTTGAATCTATTTTGTACAAGGGTATATATGCTATTATGTACAAAAGCAGAGGAAAGATTGGTGCTCCCATAATTTTGGTATGATTTACAAATGCCATGATATCAAAATCAAATAATTGATTGGACTTCATGTTGCATTTGAGTTTTTTAAACCACCTTAAGTTGAATTCAAATGTATGCTAGTTCATAGCTAGCTCTTTATAATCTTCATTGTGTAACTCTTGTACGTATAATGTGCTTTACACACACAACATGAACTATACTCACGTTTATATTCGATTGCTAAAGCGATGCATTGTCTGGAGTTCAAAATACTAACAACGTGGATCAATTATGTCGAATAATAACATAGACATGCTCAAATTCAATATAATATAGATGTATGATGGATCAATGACCGTTCCTTACGCGAATTGCAAATATCATGATCCCATCCTAATATTTGGATACAATTTTTATTTTTAATCTACATCAGTCTTTTACGTGTAGTTTCACTCTCCATAGGCCCCTCCTCACACACACCCTGACTTTATGTCTCACACATAAGCGCACATGGTGTATATCCATCAGTGGTCTCTCACACATGCTGACACACTCTCTCCTGAGGTATCTTTCTCGCAGACATGCTCTTGATATAACCCTCCCTCACTCTCGTAACCATTTACGACTATTTTCACTAACTTTTATCACAAGCACTGTTCCTCTCACAATCATACACACGCACAATCCCCATCGACCCTTCCTATATACATAGACCTGCCTACGTGTCTCCCGCACGCACATTATCTTTAGGCATGTATCTCACGCATTGTATCCTCCTCTCTTCCTAATTTACGAGTATGATTCTAGTAGAGCATTCTATAGGATGCCCCTTCAAGTTAGGTTGGATGAATAGTAATATCAGAGATAAGGGGTTACCTTAGTCCGAGGACCTAGGGTTACAAATCCTAGTCGGCTTTGTCAGTGGACACAAAGTCCTTCAGGGCTCTGCTATCTTTGTCTTGTACGACTAGTCCTCCATGGGTCTCCCTAAATGCATCACAGGCCGACCAATGTGGTGCAGGACGGAACCGAACCAAGGGCCTCACCTCGGCTCACTAGACCTCATGCGGTGACACACCCTCTGCCCCCAGGTCTCGTTATCTTCTCACAACCACACATACCAACACAAACACCACACAAAATCTTTTCTCCTCGTGCCTCTATCCCCTCCCCCCTTGCATATACACACTCAAGGGCATCTCTCAGTGTGACATCCTATTCGTCTCTCTCTCTCTCTCTAGACCTCTCTCATTTCTCGTGCTCTCTCTCCGACGCCCCCCCTGCGCCGGCCCCTTTATCCATGCCTCTCTCGAATACGTAATACATACACATACCTCTCTAGGCCCTGCCAAATACATCAACTACACATTCACACATGTTACATCACATACCCCATTGATCTAAAAAGCCCTCTCTTCACGTTTATTTCGCATACAACATTCATTTTGAACAAAACCACAAAAAGTGTGGCCAAAAATTATTTTAGAATTTCTACATATATACAACATTACAAAGTTATATGGAGGAGTATGAATGTTAATTTGCATTGCATGGTTCCCCTAACGATATTTGTTCCGCACTGTGAATTTTTATATTTTTATACTATATATAAAGTTAGTCATAATAAAGAGAAACGAAGAGCATCTCTCTCTCCATCGCATACACCCCCTCTACGCCCCTTTCACGTACGCACACAAACTATCTTCAGTTCCTCTAAAAGTACGCCCCCGGCACATTCACGCATGTTTCATCTTTCTCTCGCGATATATACAGTGACGATCATTGTATTTGAAGCGAAAGCACGATACGTGCACTGGACTTCAGAATCCACTAATTATGGTCACCATTTATGTTTTGTGGTTATTATATAGTCACGGGCTCACTGTATAGCTCCGTATTTGCTCAAGACACGACTATTTGACCAGTTAAATGCCCCACGTGGCACGTCTAGTGCTGCATCACATTATCTCACTACCATTGGGCCCACCTGTCAGCGTGTATAGGAATGAAATCAAACGATAAAAAATATTGGATGACGGTTCAAAGTCATGACCGCGGGCACAGCGGACCAGGTGGCCTTGTATTGGTATGCTGAGTTGTCTGTTTTAACACACATGAGCTGGTGTGGTGATTATACACATGCACACACATGCACATGAACTGCATGCACGCAACAGTCACATGAAGACATGCAACCACGCACACATATCCACGCACGCACGCAACACTCACACTCACGCATGCATGGACACACCACACGACTAACACACACTCTCAGGCTCAAGTGCTCAACCTATACATACATGCGCACACATCAGGCCCTGGCAGACACATACACAACCAGGTGGTTCCCGCGCATGGGTTGGAGTCCTGTCGCGCCTGCATAAATTTGTGTTTATCTGACCTTTTCCCTATGCGCACTGACAGGTGGGACCCACAACAAATATGGTCAATTTAACTAGTCAACATAGGGCCACGCATACTATTTGGACGGTCAACATAGTGCAATCCGATGTTGAACGGTAAGCAAGTGACCATATAATCACCGCAAAGCGTATATAGTGACCGTAATGAGCGTATTCTGAAGTCCGGTGGCCGTATTACACTTTTCACTTGAAATACACTGACCTCCCATGTATTTATCTCTTCTCTAGCTCTCTCTGTGGCGCTGAGTGGGCCAACGTGCCAGTGCCTAAATTGGCACATGCCACCCCATTATTGTTGTACTAGTTTCATAAGAGCGAACAAGCATTCATGTCTACTATACAAACTGTAGATATGAGTTACAAATGCTATGAAGACGAATACAAATATTTGAATCCACTTGATGCCCAATTTATCTCTGTAGACCCTCCAAACGTACATCTCTACATGTTCTCGCATGTTACATCTAACAACTATGCAATACAGCACTACTACTACACTCAAACGCAATAAATCATATGTGTTTTTAGTTTTACTAGATCTCTTATTATTACTTAGTTATTCAGTTTGCATACATTTAAATTTCCTTTGAAATGTATGACTATTATCATCTACCACGCGGGAAACATCCCGCCCTTGCCTGTATAATCGGGTTTGTATCGATGGATCATGCTAAACAACAAAACTATAGTAGTACTACAGTACAAGTAATAGTTCACTTGGCTGCCATGTCGTGTACTCCTTCGTCGTAAGAGTGGAGCGCTTGCTTTCATGAATGTTCTACTCCCTTTCGTCGACATGTGGGACATCAAGTAACTGGGTCCACGTGCCATACCGAAATAACAGTGCAGAGCAGTAGGGGTGAAGCACCCCAGTCATGGCGCATGCATAGTAATGAGCAATGAGGCATCAAATCACAAAGATGCACCTTTCCCTCAGTTAAGTTGGCGGGACGAAGTAATAATGCTAAAAAAGGAAGTTGGAGTGGCGAAGGAACCATCATTTCACTCATTGCCGAATCGGCTTCTCCCTCATCTTCTTCAAGTTAACCACGTGTTGCTTCCGCCGTTGTTCTGCCTCATGTGGGACGCGGATCGGCTTGGTAAAGCATTGACATGTGGGACCACATGTTAGCAAACTGCTAGGCCAACGCCCTCTAAAAATAAGAAACCTCCTCCGCTATCCGCGCGACAAAATCACTTCCTTATTAATAATCTTGATACTATAATTTTCTAGATCAATATAATCGATATTTGTATAGATAGCACACAGGAGCAAAACCAAGTGGTACGGTTAAGGGCATCCACAATGTGTAGCCAAATGTGAAAATAACTTTTGGCATCGATTGGAAACATTGTGGACGGTGCTGCCAAAGCCAAAAAGATGGAACCGAAGCTCCCAAATTGATTGCTTCAAGGAATAGAAAAATGCAACCTCTCTCCTATTTCTCCCATGCTTGGACGCATGTACAGTATAGAGCATAAATTCTACACCCCTATGCCTTCTATCACAAATCACAAAGCAGTGATGCATCAAATCACAAAGCACGGACGAAGAAACCATCTTTTCACTTTTCGTCGACTCTGCTTCTCCATCGTCTTCTTCGAAAAACCACCTTACCGCACTAAGCTGGACGGATGATGCTATTGTGTAGTACTAGTACATTGACGTGTCCTTTGGTTCAACGGACTTCCTGGATGCAAATAAGGCGGTTGTCTTGGCTTGCAGGCGGCACTTGCGAATGACTTACTGTGGTCTCCCTCAATGGTGTTCTCCGTACGCACTTTGCGAAACCACAACGTTCGAGATATCCTCGACATCACCGCAATGGGGAAGGAAGTCAAATAGTTACTCCCTCCATTTTTTGTACACAAGCCCATTATATCAAAATTACAAATTGCAGAAGGCCACTAACACTAATCAAGGCAAAATTGATGAGGTTTGCCTCATTCTAGCAACCAAGGACATTAATATACCCTTGCATGCATGCCGAAGTGACAAGGTTGGTTTGCATGGCGCAACATTAATCAAGTGATGAGGAGTGAGATGGTTAGCTCTTCGGGCATTGGAGAAAAAAAATATGCATTAATTAACACCTCAAATGAGGATTTGTATTGATCAATCCCGTGAAGGAAAACCCCGCCTTTCTTTTTTAACGCAAGTAGTACTCCTATGTACGTGTTTGTATCCTGTTTGGGTCTAGGCCTTGCATTGCCATACTTCACCACACATTTTTGCCAAGCTTGCCTAAAGTTTTCAAAATGACAAGGAGGCACACTTGCACATGGCTGTCACAGTCGCACCGCACCCTCACACAGTCACTCCTGCACGCGGCAAACCCAACCAAGGGAACGCACCCTCACTTACACGTGCTATTGCATGTGATCATACCAAACTCAGCCATCCTACCACTTACACATAATTTTCGTTCATACAGTATGTTTATCAAACTGCATATTGGGGAAGATACATACGGCCCGTGCGGTGGTCTGTTGCAGAAGAAGAAGAGGTGAAGAAGAAGGGTTAGGAGACGTGGGATATTTATCCAATCGCTTGAAATGGTCGACTGACCCAAATGTTGAAAGTCAGGGGACTTGCATAAATATATGTTTTTACACAACAAAAGATCCCTAAAAAGAACAACATAAAGAAAAACTATCACTTCTCACGGAATGAGACGACCTCGTCATCTTTGGCTGCCGGCGGAACCATCCGTAGCTGCATATGTTTGTCTCTGCACCATGGTTTTCCTCGGCCTCCAGCTACTTGTTCACGCGGAGCGTGTGGGCGCTCTGCATGGACGCGAGCACTGCCTGGTTAAAGTCCAGGACGTCCGGTTCCACCTGCAGGAGGGCCTCGATAGCAGCGGCATCCACACGCTCTGTGTCGAGTTGAGCCTCCGTCGCCTGGTTAAAGTCCATGACGCCTGGTTCTGCCAGCAGGAAGGCCTCGATGGCAGCGGCATCCGCGTGCTCCGTGTCAAGTTGAGCCTCTGCCTCCCTGTTCACATCCACGACATCTGGTTCTGCCTGCGGTAGGGCCTTGATGGCAGCGGCATCCGCGCGCTCTGTGTCGAGTTGAGCCTCCGCCTCCCGATCCTCATTTAGTATCGCCAGGTTGAACCCCTAGTCCGCCTGCACCATGGGGGACCCGGACGCCGACACGAAGTCGACGTCCATCATCTCATACACATTGGGGGCCTTTTGTGCTGCGACCTCTGCCATGAACATTGGATCATCTTCCTCCTCCTCGGAGCTTGGCTCTAGAGAAGGGATTGGCCCGCTACAAAGCGAGTTTGGGAACGGAGGTCTGTGGCGCCAACCGTCGCCATGATTTTTGCGCGGTGCTCTGGCATTAGCATCTTGTAGTACGTGATCTTGTGGTGCACCATGGCTTGACGGCGAACTAGGGGACGCTTGATGCAGGCTAGGGAATTGAAAGGTTGGGGAATGGGCTGGAGAGGAGGTGTTGTTTTGGGGCAATGGCTAGTGTAGACCCAGCATCGAAGGTTTTCGTGTGAATAGTGGTTCCGATGATGACCGGTATATCAGTTTTGACTATACATCGCTCTTCTCACATTCGCGTTGTACCCCGGCACACTGGACCCTACATATCGCTCACTGAATGGAACGCGCTTTGTCTTCTGTTTTCGCTCGCTTGTGGGACCGCAGTTGAGAGCAAACTGACTCCCCCCCCTCTCCCGTCTGCGTCATTTATACCACTACTACTACATCTGTCCTGGTTTATTGGTCTCCATTGTAATCCGTGCCAAAGTTTTACCATAAATTTAACTAAGAAAATATTCATGCATGTCATAACAAAATATATCATTAAAATTATGTTCAAGTAGTAATCCAACGATATAATTTTATTAACATGCACTAACATTCCATCAGTTAAATCATTGGTAAAAAATTAGCACAAATTACAAAGAGGACTAATAAATTAGGACGGAGGTAGTAGAAGAGAGAGAGGTTGGCTGAGTGTTACTAGTACTCCCTTTGTTTTATGCGGCGTAAATAAAAACAGACGGAGTATACTACTAGTACTATTGGATAGGGAGCTTAAAAAAGTTACTATTGGACTGGCTATACGTGGCGAAATCCTAGTAGGAAGAGCATGCGCGAGAACAAGCACATTCACTAGTTTGAAAACAAATTGGAAACCATCTCTGTTTGAATACAAATCTAGGAGTGCGTACGAATTTAACAATATTTATTGGGCGTTGTTGAATGTTGATACTTTTTCTGTAAGTTTGATCAAAGTAGAGATACTTAGATTACACATAAAACTTATATGTAAACTAGAAACGATCGAAGGGAGTATATTGTACGTTCAAAAGTGAAACAAACATTGAATACCCTTTATATATGATTTGCTGATGTTATGATCACCGTTTCAAAATTTTGAAGCTGCCTTAGGTATCACACATGCACCCACACGTTCACTCTCGGTTTCATCTCGGCTCCGGAGATCGACTGAAAGAGGACTAGGGTGGGTACAATACGTTTGTTTTGCTTTTGAACAAAGAATATACTCCCTCTGATCCCTATAGACCCCCCGGGTCATTTCTATCATAGAAACACACCAAACCTTTATCTCCTTGCACTACACACACTTGATCTCTCAACATCAATTGATGTCGTGAAGATGTGTCGGGGCATGAACTGAATGGGATGTCAAAACTAAGACGGGAAGCAACACATAGTGGAGGCAAAGTGAAACTTTAAACAAACCGTTTATCTGTATGCATGTCATACAAATTACAACTGTCGGGGGTTGGGTGCGACAAATGCCAAAGGATGGTTTATCATGGTGGGAGCGAGTAGTAAGTCGCTGGTGCCTGGAAGCAGGATGAGGAGTAGACACGAACGCCGGCGCACTTTACCCAGGTCCGGGGCTCTCCTAGGAGATAACACCCCTAGTCCTGCTCTGCGGGGTCTCCACATGATCACTAAGGCACTAGTGAGTACAAAGGTGCTCCTCGAGCGGTATGCTAGAAGTAGAAGAAGGCAAGGCTTGCTCCCTTCTCGCCCTAGATATGAGTCTAGTCCTAACAGGTTGGGAACCCTTTGCATGGGTGCCCTGCGGGGTTTATATGGCCGGGTGTAGGACCTGGTTGTTATTGTCTCGGGACGCCGGCTTCTCCACCGGCTGCTGGGGCCCGCCTCCTTGTGGGCGCCGCCAACTGGTCTGGTATAGAGTCGACAGGCCGCCTCCGCCACTTGCAGGTCTGGTCGGTGGCTGGTCACTGTAGCCGCAATGCTAATGACGCATGCTTGGTCGGGGAAGGCGTGGCTACAGTCCAGCCGCCTGGTGGGAGATCACTGTAGCCTCACCATATCTCGTCTGGTTAACGGCGCACAGGCCTCGAGGAAGGATCTGGCTGCCCTTCAGTAGCCGGATCCCCTTGGGTCCGACTGGTCAGGCTAGGCCGCCCTCCGGGCTCTCGCTGCCTAGTAGGGCCCACCGCCTGCAAGCCATACCGACAGGCCGTCATCGGAGCGGGCCTCGCCTGACAGGGGTGACATCAAGGATGGAGTGGCAACAGTGTCGCATCATGCGGAGATCTCTGCCTGTACGGGGCAGTATGGCCACGCCAAGCCCTAGATACAGGGGTGATGGGCTACACTGTAGCCTCACCCTGTCTTGTCTTCTTAATGAGGGGCGCAGAGGGCACCGTGGGCCGCCTGCTAGGAGCCGGCCTCTCCGGAGGCCGCCTGCTAGGAGTCGGCCCGTCTTGGTGCCGTCTTCTGGTACTTGGTCGTCTTCTGGCAGCCGGCTGTTTGAGCCAGCCGGCCACTAGAAGGCGGAGCTTCATTCTAGAGGCTCGTGGGACGCAGCCGGCCCAATGTCTTGAAAGGTTCAGGGACTCGGGTCAGGCTACCCGTGGCCCATTACTCCGACAGTAGTCCCCGAAGCTGGTGAGGCATCGCAGCTAATAAGTCGAGAAGCCTCAGTAGTTTCCTTCTCTGCAGTGCGCTTGCTAAACGCTTGGTCCGCTTCCTGGCTTACTGGCTACTGGGAGCCGACATGACCAGGCGGGAACCAGGTAGCGTGCTTGCTAAGCATCTAGGCCTGCCGCCCGCCGCAAGTACGCCATGCAACACCCGCTAGCCCGACTAGCCTACCAACCTACGCTCACGATGAGACGTGACAGCGGGCCGGGCCCACCACCACCGGGCCTTGGCGCGCGGGCGGATCCACTGCAGCCGAGGCGAGCGGTTGCGATTCCAAGGGGAGTTACTGCGCAGTAACTTTGTGAAATAAACACGGGGTCGTGGGGGCGTGGGCGCAGTTAATCCCATGATCCCACACCCCGCCCCCTCGGCTTCATAGCCCGAGGGCTATAAGTAGGGGGAGGAGAGGGAGCGGCGGAGCACGCGCGCCCTCCCTTCCCATCGCTATTGTCTTCTTCTTCCTTCCCTGCTACCGCTGCACCTCCGCGCTTCACCGAGGCACCGCTGCAGCTCACCGCCGTCAGGCTTCTTCACCCCAAGCTTCCTGCTCAACCCCGCTCGGTCTCCATGGCGTGCAATAAGGGAGGGGACTGGGATGGCTCGGTGGTGATCGACGACCACCTCACCTTCCTTGGGCCACATGTCGAATGCCTAGCCTGAGCTTCGTCAAGGTGCGTGTGACGCCAGAGAAGGAAATCTTGCCGGCACCGCAAGGAAACAAGGGAGTTGTCTTCCGCTCGCACTTCCTCCGTGACTTTGGCCTGCCGGTGAGCGGATTCTTCCGCTCCTTCATGAAGTTCTACCACCTCCAGCTGCATCATATGATGCCCAACACCGTGCCGCTACTGTCCTCCTTCGTCACGGCGTGCGAGGGCTACCTCGGCATCCTCCCCACCATCGAGCCGTGGGGAGCCTTCTTCTACACCAAGCTGGGCACCTCCACTAAGGAGAAGGCGGCCAGTGTGGTGCCTTCGTCGCTGTGCGCCGGCCGTCGGTGAAGAACGCCTTCCCCGTCATCAAGCTTGTGGAACTGTGGCAGCAATCATATTTCTATGTGGAGAACGTCGACCCGGCAATCGACTTCATTAACTTGCCGCCTTATGAAGCCGGCCCTCCGGCCGAACCTCGGGCCAACTAGGGCTACAAGCCAAAGCCTGTGTCGGTCGACACTGCTGCCTCCATCAACCGGCTCCGAGTGCTGACAGAGGCGGAGGGTCTCGTGGCGTCCGACTTGCTGGTCGCCTTTGTCAAGCACCGGGTTCTCCCGCTCCAAGGCCAGCCTCATCTGATCTATCGGATGAGAGGGCACCACAACCCGAGCCAGATGTGCACGAGGGACATGCTGAGTGCCGAAGTGGCCCGGATGGTGAATGAGATCACTGACCTCAAGTTGTCGGAAAAGTCCTGGCGGTTTGGCAAGCGGCCATACTCCCGTGACAACCCGCCGCCTACTGAAAGTTCTTCAACTCTTTCTTTTTAGTACTTGCCTTGGTGTTGATCTTGTTCTTGAGTAGTCAATCTTTGGGACGTGGATCTACATGTCTCCGGTGACGGCCGTCGTCATGGGGTCGGGTGGAAACTACCAGCCGGACCGGGAGGTAAGCGACGTGGACGACACCGACATGGGGACGGCCGCCCTGGAGGACGACGCTGTAGGCGACGGTGACAGAGTAGGCGGCTCCGAAGAAGGCCGCCCCCATGTCGGGGTCGTCCACGTCGCTTACCTCCCGGGGCACCGACATTTCTCAAACCGAACGTCATAGTCAGGTAACAGAAGGCTCTGATCACTGTAGCCGCAACAGCTCGCCTCCGGCTGTGGAGTCTGTCACTCGGTCAATTCTTGGCAAAGCAAAGGGATCTTTGGGGCAAGCTTTGTGGAGGCTGGTATAATCAATACACATGCGCCACTACTTATTCTTCTTCAGCACGAGCACTAGGTTGGCTAACCATTCTGGGAAGAACACTTCCATGATGAAGCCGGCAGCTAGAAGTTGGGCTATCTCTTCTCCAACGACTCTTCTCTTTTCTTCTAACAGGCGGCACAAGGGCTGCCTGACCGGCTTGGCGTCAGGTCGGACATGTAGCTTCTGCTTGGCGAAATCCGTCGGAACACCCGGCATGTCTTTGGGAGACCATGCAAAGATGTCCCGATTCTCACCGAGGAAATCGACGAGCTCGCTTTCCTATTTGTTGTCAAGGTTTGCACCTATGACAGTATGCCTCTCCGGGTGCTTCGGGTCCTAGGGTATCTTCTTTGTTTCCTTCGCCAGTTTGAACGAGCCCTCAGCTTCCGACTCCTTGGGGTTGGGTGACATTTCCGGCTGCTTGCCTGCCATCGCCACAACCCGGTCAAGGAGCCGCTTTTCCGCTGCAATCATGAGGGACTCGGCCAGCCGACTGCTGTACGCCGCACAAGCATACGACTTCTTGTAGTCTCCGACTACGGTCAGGATTCCCTTTGTACTTGGCATCTTCATCTTGAGGTAAGCATAGTGGGGGACCGCCATGAACTTGGCCAGAGCAGGCCGGCCAAGCAGCGCATGATAGGGGCTCTCAAGGTCCACCACCTCAAACCAGACTGGCTCTCGGCGGAAATGATCTTTGTCTCCGAAGAGAACGTCAATCTGGGTCTTGCCGATTGGTGAGCAGGAAAGGCCGGGAACTATGCCATGGAATACAGTCCGACTGGGATGAAGCTGCTTCTGCTTGATTCCAACTTCTCCATAGTGTCACGGTATAGGATGTTGATGCTGCTACCGCCATCTATCAGGACTCAGGAGAAACAAGCAGCCCGCCTCTTTGTTGCGAAGGTGGCTTCTAAGACCAAGGCATAAGAACTAGCAGAGGGCATCACCTCCGGGTGGTCATCTCTGCTCCAACTAATAGGCTTCTCATACCAATGCATGAACTCCGGGGTCTCTGATGCTACTGCATGTACCTCTTGCTGCAGTTGCCGTTTGCTACGCTTATCGTCGGCCACGCTGGTGAACAAGACATAAGCTCCATGCTCCTTAGGATACTCATCTTGTATGGTGCCGACTGGCCAAACCGTCGGTTGCTGGGGTGGAGGAGGCGGCGGGCCAGCAGGCGGAGGAGGCAGGAGTCCATCCCCTTGGCGATTCTGGTGAGCCAATGGCACTTCCGAGTGGTGTGGTTGGACGGCTTCGCGCCGTTGTGGAACTTGCAGGGTGCATCAAGAGTCTGCTCGTACGAGAAGGCGGGCAACCAGTTGGGCTTGCCTCCCTTCTGACGCTTGGGTGGAGGCCGCCCTTCAGGCTGTTGGTCTTCGACTGTCGCCACCTGCCGGCTTGTGGAAGTCAGCTGTGTGGCCTTGCGCTTGTTGTCATTCTGCCGCTGATGCCGACTGGTGTCGCCAGCTGGTGTCCGAGGAGCTTGAGGAGCCACTTTGTCGGATGCATCAACTTGGATCTCCGCCTTCATGGAGGAGTCGGCCGTGGCGTACTTGTCTATGATGATCAGCAATTCATCGAGGGTCGCTGGCTCGTCGCAGAGGAGTCGATGTTTGAGGAGGGTGCCTTCTCGGCACCCGGCAGTGAATTATTCGATGGCCTGCACCTTGTGCACGCCCTCGCAAGAGTTGTGCAGCTCGGCCCAATGTGTGAGGTAGTCGCGAGTTGATTCGCTGGGGCCTTGGACGCACAAGAGAACTGGCGGGGCTTGGGAGGCCGCTTGTACGTGCTGGTGAAGTTGCGGATGAAGGCTTCGTTGAAATCAACCCAGCTGTTGATGCTGCGGGGCTTCAGGCTGTTCAGCCATGTCTGGGCTGTGCCCTGGAGCATGAGCAGGACGTACTTCACAGCAACACGATTGTTGTCGTTCTCTATGCTGACGGCCGTGGAGTAGTCGACCAGCCAATCCTCTGGCTTCACGGAGCCAGTATACTTGGGCATATCTCTTGGAAAGCGTGAACCCTTTAGGGAAGGGCTCCTCTCGAATTCGGGGGCCAAAAAGGGTGGACCCAACATGTGTTCTTCTTCTAGCGCCATGGATCGATTGAGGCGGTTGATCCGGTTGCTGGCGCTGTTCTCTCTGACTCCTTCCCGGCGGCCAAGGCGGTTGCCGAGTGTCGGGTGCGTGATAGGCGGTGGGGTGGGATGTCTCTCCCTTGGAGGCGGAGGAGGAGGCGGGTTGCCTCGTCGCTCCACGGCTTGGGGGGCGGCCTTCTACGTCACGCTCGATGGTGAGGCCAGTCCGACTGCGGCTAGCAGTCGGCTCCTTGTATTTTCGCTCTCGGGATCCGCTCGCAGTCGACGTACGGGATGTCGTGCCGTGATCCTGGCGAGGAGGCAGATCATCGTTTCGCCGGTTCGGTGGTTCAGTGCGGCAGCCGGCCTCTGGCTGCTCGGTGGCCGCGTCCAGGAGCTGCTGGATGCGCTCCGTCATGTGGCGACGCTCTTCGCCCTCGAGCTTATCTAGCTCGTCTGTTGCCGCTTGGGAAGCTCGTATGTTCTCCGCAGGCGTGGCGTAGATGGGATGGTCTATCCCAAACATGCTGGCGATGGTCGCGCCGTGCTGCCGGATCGCGCCGATGCGGCTAGGTCCACTAGGAGCCGGTGCGCCGCCGACGGCACGGTCCATCTCAAGCTGGTAGGCCTCCGAAAGGCGTCTCATGCTGGGCAACCTGTTGGCGCTTTCAACGAGCTGGATGTAGCATGCCTCCAGCATCTCAGCGTCGGTATCTTCTGGGATGGGCACAGACAGGTCTTGAAACGCCGCAGCGAGTGGATCTTGAGCTCCTCTGCCCGAATGTTAGCCATTGCTAATGACAAGCACCTTTGTGATGGTGCTCCCGCCGCTGTGTTCGCGAGGAGGCGGCTCGTCGTAGACCACCACGTTGGTGGGGAACGCGTGAAGCAACGTCGTGTTGGAGTCAACAAGCATTGGGTCGGTGGAGCCAACCGACTCCAAGTCCATAGCAGGCTCGCTGGTGACGTGGAGCTGGTCGAGGAGGCTGATGAGGCGGCTCTCGGGGCAATCTGTGCCCGCATTAGGCGCGGGCTCATCGGAGAGGCAGATCTCAGCAATAAGATCAGCGAGGCAGCTCGCCGCACAGGTGACCTCCGCGCCGTGCAGCGCGTAGGTGGAGATGCCATCGGGCGTGCCGAGCTGGCTGCGGTCGCCAAGAAGGAACAAGGTTCCCGTCCAGAACAGGTCTCCGGACGATAGTGCACCTCGCCTCACGGTGGGCGCAAAATGTTGGGGGTTGGGTGCGACATATGGCAAAGGATGGCTTATCATGGTGGGAGCGAGTAGAACGTTGCCAGTGCCTAGAAGCGGGATGAGGCGTCGACACGAACACCGACGCACTTTACCCAGGTTCGGGGCTCTCCTAGGAGATAACACCCCTAGTCCTGCTCTGCGGGGTCTCCGCATGATCAGTAAGGCACTTGTAAGTACAAAGGTGCTCCTCGAGCTGTATGTTAGAGGTAGAAGAAGGCAAGGCTTGCTCCCTTCTCCCCCTAGATATGAGTCTAGTTCTAATAGGTTGGGAACCCTTTGCATGGGTGCCCTGGGGGTTTATATAGGCCTCCCCCCAAGGGTGCACCGCTGTCGTTTTATAGCTCGAGATCGGTGTACGGTGGGCAAAGTCCACCAGCGTCACTCGTTGCTCGATCGCCGGTGGTCGGAGGCGAATCCGCGAGCAGTGCCGACAGCGCACTGGCCCGTGAGGTGAGTGCACGCTGCGCCGGCAGCAAGCACGCTGCGCACTACCGCAGTACGGCCTAGATGCCCTACGAGCTAGACGTAGCCGGTAGAGAAAGCGCGGGAAAGCGCGTGTGAGAGAGGAAGAAGAGAGAGCCAGATGTAGAGGAAGAGACCGACAGTGGGCCCCGGGTCCACCTATCAGCCACAGAGAGCACTGTGCTCTCGGGTATGACCAGCATATTTTTTCAGTAATTTAGAATTTTATTCTAAATTTACTGTAACCGATCGTAGAAACTGACCGTAAATTTTTCCACGCAACGCCAGTATGCCACACTGTAGTTTTGCACCACTTATTGCCCACTCACTGTAGCTATGTTTTAGTTATAGGAGCAGGATGGTTATTTTTGTGATAGTAGGAGTAAAAAATTTCAAAAACAACCCTTATCAAATCTCGAGGACGAGATTTTTTTAAGGGGGGTAGTGTTGTAACACCCCCAAAAATTTAACCATGTTTTGAATTATTAAAATTTTGCCAGGAGTTTAAATTTTTTGCTTTCTGGATTTTCTTTTTATTTCAGAACCCCTTTTCTTTAATATTGAGGAGTTTTTTCCCCAAGTGGAAACTTTCCAAAAATATTATTGGACTTCTATACTCTCTGAATAAAACAATTCTTAATCAGTGGTTTTATTTGCATAATTGTTTTTCCTGAGCTTTATTCTTTTAAAGTGATTTTCATAAGTTTTAGAGCCTCTTTTGCACTGCAACCATTTGATAAATGCATCTAAAAGTTTTACCAAAATTTAGGGATGTCATGTGATATTTTTAAATCACTTTGATGCAAAAATATCTTTTATTCATTGAAATTTTTGAGCCCTACCCCATGTTTTCTAAACTGGTCCACGTGCACTTTTGCCCTACAGCCCATTTAAATATTTCTTTAAAACTTCCACCAAAATTAGGGGAGGTCAGTAGGAGTATATTATCCATCTTTATGCAAAAACCCAGTTATGTCCTTTGAAAAATTTGAGTGAATCAACCTCATTTTCATTTTGTTCCAACTTGATGATTTGTACTGCAACCATATTTTAACTTGCTCCTTTACCCATGATTCTTGTTCCTGCTTGTAGTCCTTCCTACAAAACCCTTAAGTCCAGGAGCATGAACCCATTGCAAAATTTTGGTCCATGAAATGATAGCCTTTAGGTTCTGTCCAGAATTGGTTTTCTCAAATATTTGCACTAACAAGTTTCTATGTTTGACAAACTAACCTGGCCACTATCACCTACACCTAAAGAGACAGTGATTTGGAGATTTTGGCCACTCCAAGAACTGCCTAGATGCCTCTAGCATTTTGTGAAACACCTTGTGTGCATGGCCAGTTTTGGCATGATTTTTAGTTAACTCTGTAAGCTTGATCCCTTTACCAAACCATCATGTCCACTAATCCCCTAGCTAGTGATAACCTAACCCTGTTAATTTATGTTTGCATCCAAGCCTCCTAGCTCACCAGGGCATTTCGTCGAACGGTCACCGTGGGTGCTCTTGGCGCGGCCAGAGCGCGCGGTTTGCACGTGCGTGCGCCTAAGCCGCCGCGTCCCACTGCCGCCTCCCCGCGCTCGTTCTGGCCACTCCCCTCACACAGCCTGCACGCCCGACTCCTCCCTCGCCGAAGAGCAGCCACTGGAGCCCTACAGCACCGTCGTCAGGTCGGCCGTGGCCACTAGCGGCCGGCCACATCAGGCCCTGGGCGTGGCAGCGCTGCTCGAGCCACCCGCACGCGCCAGCTCGCCCCGTGAGCAGTGAGGAGTTCGTCGGAATGCGCCGGCCAGCGCCACGTCGCCCTGCTAGCTACAGCGAGGCGGTTCATCGATCTTATCTACGGCCGCCGCGGGAACCGACCTCGGCCGTCTATAAAAGGAGCCCCGAGCGCGTCCAATCCCTCAGGCAACCTCACACCATCCTCCTAGTGCCTCCCTAGCCTGCAACTGACCTGGGAAGGCCATCTTCCCCGTCTCCGGCCATCTCGGCCTCCGCCGCCCTCCGGTGCCGTTCATCGCAACCAGGCCCTCCCCCGACCATCCAACACCACCACCCGACCCCCTTCGACCGTGCGGAGCTGCCCAACCTCTCAATATCGCTCGGGAACCACCGTGGCACGAAGCCCTAATTCACCCGAAGCTGCCTTCCGCCGCAGAGCTCGCCACCGGCGACTCCCTCCGTCCCCGTCAGCCCGGCAACCACCGGGAGGATCACCCTGGACTGGCGGATCTATCCCTGTCCTTGGATCCCCGTGGGGAGCCGCCGTTCGTCGGCGGCGAACGCCGGAGGCCCGCCCTGCTCAGACAGAGGAGGAAGAAAAGCGCGGGTGACTTGTCAAACCTGACCAATGGGCCCCCCTGGACCCACTGTCAGCGACCCACGCGCCAGTCCACGCTGGATAAGTGAATACGTAAACCCAGAATACGCCTTCCACGTGATTAGATTCGAAACATTTTTCTTTTTTTCTGTTTTATTTTTAAAACAGAATTTGACCAAAACTTTGACTGGCTATAACTTTTTAAATATAACTCCAAATGAGTTGATTTTTTTTTCCTACCTCTCTCAAATATTGTCTAGTTTATTTTTAGATTTATTTGAAAAAAATTCAGACAACTTTTTTGTACTTTTTTTGAAACTATGTATTAATTCAAAAAAATTAAATAAGATTTTTGGAGAGAGAAGAAAACTTTCAAAAGTTTTGGAATGCACCCTGCCTCTCCACAACTTGAAGGCAAGAATTCTGAACCCTGGCATAATATTGTCGTGTGTTGTTTGATACGGTTACAACACCTCTCGGCTCGGAGTTTTCGTTACTTTTTTTGATGATATGTTCAAACTCACCGGGAAAGCCTCTATCTTGGGTAGACACGAGCTTGTCTCCGGTCTTCGTCGAGACGATTGTGTCCGGTACAACATAGTGAGACATGATGAGTGGTGATTGTGGCTGTTGGTTGAAACATATTTGTTATGCTAATCATGCAGGTTAGACCTAAACCTCCTGAGTCGACCGTAGATCGAGTCTTGTTCCAGTAACCCCCATACTTCTTCCGTGCTACCACTTGTCCCTGCCGTGGGTAGGGTACGGTTCAGTAAGTTGTCAACCCCTTTCTAGCACACACCGTAGAGAGAGGCCATGGTGGAAGATACCGGCTGCATCCGGTAGGCATGCCACCTGGTCCGGGGCATGGGTGTTTTCGGTTGTAGCCGAAGGGGGTAGCTCCCCTAGTTTGCGCGCGGTATAAATTTTGTGATCCCATGCTAATCGAGGTTGTAGCCTCCCCACTTAGAGTTTTACTTAAACAGGTGTCATCGGTGATTCCAGACACCGATAAGTCAGGCTGGTGTGTGCGGTCAAGTGTGTTTTCAATTAAAAGACCGTAGGCGGAATTAGTCTGAATGGACTAACGGAATCTGTTACTCGTGGGTAAAGAGTACACCCTCTGCAGAGATTATATCTATTCGAATAGCCGTGTCCATGGTTAAGGACTACAGTCTGGGTTGGGTCAAGTGTCGGTCTTAGTGTCTGTCTTCGGAGGAAAAACTACTAAGTCAGAACATTGACTGTGACCGGTGACATATGGTGATTATGATTATTATTATTGTGGACTAACTATTTTCATTATTTGATTTATTGAGTATCCCTGGGACATTTCTACCTCCTGGATATTCACTGTGATTTTTCTGTTATAAGCCCTTTATGTGGTGTCACACAGACGCCCGACTGTAGCATGTTTGTTATTTATTTACCATATAAGCCATTTATGTGGTGTCGCTGAGACGCCCGACTGTGGCCTGCTTGTTATGTATTTACTTTATAAGCCCTTTATGTGGCGTCGCACAGACGCCCGACTGCGGCACGTTTGTCACTTATTTCACTTATGGGCCCTTTCTGTGGTGTCGCTCAGACGCCCGACTAAGGCATTCTATTTCTACTCTCTAATTGCATTATTCATGTGTTATGTGAATAACTTGTTTGTATGCATCATGGATTTTATTTTGTGACTGACGTTGTGATCCTAGAATATTTTAGAGCATGCTTATCATTTGAATAATTATACCTGAGTTCATAATGTTTGCGAGTACATTCAAAAGTACTCACTGGCTTGTCCCTGGCTATTGTCTTGGCCAGATTTCTTGCATGGAAAGGAGCGTTGCGCTGACAGCCCCGGAACCCACGCGCTGGTAATAGCAGCCTCGCGAAGATAGGAGTTATCCAGGTCAGCTGTTCCTGTGGGAAATGGAGTTCCACAGACGCTGATGACCACAAACCTCTTCCGCCATCAACCACTAGAAACCTTTTGTTGTACTCATAGGCCAGAATGGTCTTGTACTACATATTATGTATTTTGCTTGGAGCTTCTGTATCAAGTTTGTGTCTCGCCAGCTAACAGTAATCCTGGGGGTGGTGAGCATGAGGGCCATTTTCTGGGAAATTAATATCCCAAAACCCGGTCCTGACAGTTAACAACTTGGTACTGTACCACATTTGAACCAGGGCACAAAAACCACCTCTTCTGCGCCTGATGCACAATGCGGAGCACTGACCCTCGAATTTAGCTAGGAAAACAAGGAAACTGACATGTGGGGCACACCTGTCGGGATGACGTGGCGCAGACTAGTCCAATGGAGGAGCTGGCCCATGATCTCCTCGCCACCGGCAATAGTTCATGTGGTTCGTCGGGGCCAGCAAGGTGGCGCAGCTCCCGCACCGCCTCTGGTCACGGCGACCATGATGGGTGACACGCTCATCTTCGCTTGACACGGTCGACTTCAGGGTGCTGAGGGTGGCGTTAGTGTTGTGGCACGACCAGCAGATCAACACCCAGCTCGTCAAGGATGCACGGGGCGGCGAAGTGTACGCGTGCTGCGACGTGTCCGCAGAGTGTTGTAGCGCGGCCAACTGCATCCCCAGGACCTGAGACCATGCCGGGTCGTCTTGCTTTTTCAATGACACGAGCAAGATGCCCATGCATTGCACAGAACATCAAGATGCATTTGTATGAGTAGTTTATCTTGTGGGAGAAAAGGACGAACGAGGAAGGCCTTATTTGCAAATGTGGAGAGGGGTGTGGGTATCTTTTTGGAAAATTGCCATAGTTTCCTTCCTATCCGTCAGATATAAATCAGACGACCTATAATGCAGGATGGCAGGCACACCATCATCACCAACTCTGTATTTTATAAGAGAAGAGAAGAGATGTGGGGAACGCATGTGAGCAAAGGGCATCTCCAACGTTGCCACGACCGCAATCGACTACCCTGGCACACAAAAACCCTCGTCCCTCACGTCGTCGCGTGGTGCGTTCCCAGCCGGTGCCAGCTGCCCACATTCATGCCGTCCATCCATATACCAACATTAAGAGGCTCGGTACCCAAGGAACCAACTCCGGCAATTTAATGACGAACCCGGACGCTTGGCCTTGCAGGAATGCGATACTTAAAGAGGTAAAGCCTAGCTAAACTCCACACCATAGCGCATCGTCATGCTACCTGGCACCACCTCCGCCATGACCGTGAGCGCGAACGCTCTGTGGGAGAGCATGTCTTCGGGGGTGAAGGTCGAGGTCGATGCCCTCGCTCAAGTCGCCGCTCGCAACACAATAGCAGGGTAGCCAAACACGAACGCGACCGCACAAGCGGCGGCTACGCTTGCGGCTGACCACGGGAGCACCGTCCGCCACGCGTCCTACTAGCCGCCGTCCAATGTTCGGTGGCGCATGTGGCAGGTGAACCGACAGACCGTCCACGTCCATCATCATCGACCTCATGTCTACCGACACCGCCGAGGTCAGGGACTCCTCCGAGGATGAGTAGGGCATGGGAGGTGGCAGGGCATTGTGTGCCAACTGACCAGTCTGTCTCCTGTGTTCTACTGTTCCTCGTCGGAGACCGCACCTTCACCTCACAGGTCTTAAACCCCGCCCCTGTACATGGAGATCGCAGATGGAGGACGCCAGTGTCCATCGTAGAGTACGATTATAATCTGGTTTCTTTTATTTGTCTGTCCTATAAAAGTTCGAAATGTAATGAAAATCTTCCGCGTTTGCATGAATCTTGTCTGATGTATATGAATTTTGCAATAATAGTAAGAAATATTGTAGGAGTATGAAATATATGGAATGATGATTCGTCTTTGTGTGTATAAACTTAGAAGGTTTGACCTGAGACAAAGCTAACATGCGAAGTAAATAAACACATAGGGTTTACATACACAATTTATCTTAGGCACTCCAATAGTATGTGCACTACACATTCACGTATTTCATATCATTCTACATCTACGGGAACCTACGAAAGGGTTATGTCGGGGAAATCAACACCTATGGGATCAGGGGCGATCCCTTCTATGGTTAGCGGGGAGAGGAGCTGCACGACGGGTCTATCGATTAGTGAGAGAGATTTTTACCCAGGTTCGGGTCGCAAAGATGCGTAATACCCTAGTCCTACTTGTGTGTATATTCTGTATTCTTGAGCTCTTGAACTAGCTGCGGTGCATGCCTAGTCCAAAAAGTCCCAATCCTCTCTCAGTATGCCTTGGGCCTCCTTTTATATGTGAAAGGGGTTGCCAAAGCGGTACACAGGAGGTGGAAAGTATCTATAGTGTACATACTTATCGCGGGCGTCTTAGGACAAACACATTTAATGCACTGCCTACGTGCCCTCTCACTTTATCGGGGACGGAAACAAAAGCCGTCTCATCTGTCGCTGCCCTTCCTTGCCTTGACATGCGTCCACGCTGACGAGTCATGCAATGCCGCGCTGGCTAGCTAGCTGCTGTGTTGGCGCCGTGGTAGAGCCTCCACGAAGATCTGCATGCCGCCACGTAGGCGCCTGCTTAGTTGGCAAGCTGGACGTCGCAATGGAGTGGTGGTGAGGTGGCAAAACCTTGTCGGGCGCGGGCCTGGCCGCGGCCCCACAATCGTCCCCGGCATCGCGGTCGTCCCCGGCAAGAGTCTTGCTGGGGGTCTTCGTCTTCTGGTCACACGTGGACCCGGAGGCAATCAATCTTCACAAAGATCTGCATGCTACTTTGCACATGCCCCCTGAGCCTTGGCCTTGACGTCGTTGATGGTGTCAAAGCTCTCAGTCCTCAAGGGTGATGGCCTTGCCGGTGCTTCGTAGGTCATCCCGGGAAGCAGCTTGCCGGGGGAGGTCCAGCTTATCTTCCGCTCCTTGTTCACTGTATTGAGTATTTGTCTTGGTAGTTTCGTGTTCTATCTTCTACTGCTCCACCAGGCCCTGCCACAGGCGTGGCTACGACTGCCCGTGCACAAGTAAGGTGTACAAAAAGAGCCCGTACATTTGTACACCGACAGGAGCCCCCGGGCCTGGGCCACACATAAGCGCAAGGCGTAGTTGGGCTAGGCCCAAAGCAGTGCGCGGGCACGCATGGCACAAAAATAACTTCCACGATCTTTTCGCCAGTTGCACTTCCCCATGATCCGCGTTTAGGGCGTGATGTGGGGGTCGTGTCTGGGATGGTCGTAGCACACTTGCGTCATGTCACAGTGGATAGTAAAGAGGCGGTCCGCGCTTCCCTCATAAAAAAGTGGGTTGTGCAGGGGCGCCGCTCATTGATATGTCTCCAATGTATCTATAATTTTTTATTGCTCCATGGTACTTTATCTACTGTTTTAGGCAATATTGGGCTTTATTATCCAGTTTTATATTATTTTTGCGACTAACCTATTAACCGGAGGCCCATCCCAGATTTGCAGGTTTATGCCTACTTCAGTGTTTCGAGGAAAAGGATTAACAGACGGAGTCAAAACGGAACGAAATCAACTAGAGAAGTTAATTTTGGAAGGAAACCAAACTGATGGGCTTGGAGTGCACGTTAGGGGAGTTCCAGGCTGCCCACGAGGGTGGGGGGCACGCCCACCCCCCTGGGCGCGCCCCCTACCTCGTGAGCACCCCGGAGGTCCACCGACGTAACCCCTCACCCATATATACCTACGTACCCTAAAACTTCCACAACATAAAATAGATCGGGAGTTCCGCCGCCGCAAGCCTCTGTAGCCACCAAAAACCAATCGGGACCCTGTTCCAGCATCCTGCCGGAGGGGGATCCCATCACCGGAGGCCATCTTCATCATCCTGGCGCTATCCATGATGAGGAGGGAGTAGTTCACCCTTGGGTCTGAGGGTATGTACCAGTAGCTATGTGTTTGATCTCTCTCTCTCTCGTGTTCTCTCTCGTGTTCCTCTATGGCACGATCTTGATGTATCCCGAGCTTTGCTATTGTAGTTGGATCTTATGATGTTTCTCCCCCTCTACTCTCTTGTGATGAATTGAGTTTCCCCTTTGAAGTTATCTTATCGGATTGAGTCTTTTATGAGAACACTTGATGTATGTCTTGCCGTGATTATCTGTGGTGACAATGGGATATCATGTGCCACTTGATGTATGTTTTGGTGATCAACGTGCGGGTTTCATGACAGTGGGCACCTATGCATAGGGGTTGGCACACGTTCTTGACTCTCCGGTAGAAACTTTGGGGCACTCTTTGAAGTACTTTGTGTTGGTTGGATGAATCTGAGATTGTGTGATGCATATCGTATAATCATGCCCACGGATACTTGAGGTGACAATGGAGTATCTAGGTGACATTAGGGTTTTGGTTGATTTGTATCTTAAGGTGTTATTCTAGTACGAACTCTTTTATAGATTGATCCGAAATAATAACTTTGAGGTGGTTTCGTACCCTACCATAATCTCTACGTTTGTTCTCCGCTATTAGTGGCTTTGGAGTGACTCTTTGTTGCATGTTGAGGGCTTGTTATATTATCTATCTATGTTATTATTGTTGAGAGAACTTGCACTAGTGAAAGTATGAACCCTAGGCCTTGTTTCCTATCATTGCAATACCGTTTACGCTCACTTTTATCATTAGTTACCTTGCTGTTTTTATTATTTCAGATTACAAAGACCTATATCTACTATCCTTTTTGCACTTGTATCACCATCTCTTCGCCGAACTAGTGCACCTATACAATTTGCCATTGTATTGGGTGTGTTGGGGACACAAGAGACTTTTTGTTATTTGGTTGCAGGGTTGTTTGAGAGAGACCATCTTAATCCTACGCCTCCTACAGATTGATAAACCTTAGGTCATCCACTTGAGGGAAATTTGCTACTGTCCTACAAACCTGTGCACTTGCAGGCCCAACAACGTCTACAAGAAGAAGGTTGTGTAGTTGACATCAAGCTCTTTTCTGGCGCCGTTGCCGGGGAGGTGAGTGCTTGAAGGTATATCTTTAGATCTTGCAATTGAATCTTTTTGTTTCTTGTTTTTAGCACTAGTTTATTTTATAAAAGAAAACTACAAAAAATGGAATTGAGTTTGTCTCATACGCTTCACCTTTTTAATATCTTTCGTGAGTATGATGGAAAGGATAATTGTGCTCAAGTGCTAGAAGAAGAAATCTATAGAATGTTTGACACTAAATTTTTGAATGATGAGCATGATTGCAATGTTGTTAGTATGAATTCCTTGAATATCCATGATGCTAATGATGTGCAAAGCCACAAGCTTGGGGAAGCTATGTTTGATAAAGATGATATTTTTTGTCCCCCAAGCTTTGATGAGCAAATTTGCTATGATGAAAGCATGCCTCCTATCTATGATGATTATTGTGATGACACGTATGCTTTAAAGAATAATGATAACCATGAAACTTGTCATCTTGATCCTAATTTTAAATCATATGATAGTTATTTTGTTGAGTTTGCTCCCACTACTATTCATGAGAAGAATTTTGCTTATGAGGAGAGTAGTAAATTTTCTATGCTAGTAGATCATGAAAAGAATGCTTTAGGTGCTGGTTATATTGTTGAATTCATTCATGATGCTACTGAAATTTATTATGAGGGAGGAATATATGCTTGTAGGAAGTGCAATAATGTCAAGTTTCCTCCCTATGTGCTTAAAATCTTGAAGCTATGCTTGTTTTACCTTCCTATGCTTGTTGATTATTGTTCCCATAAGTTGTTTGCTCACAAAATCCCTACGCATAGGAAGTGGGTTAGACTTAAATGTGCTAGTCATATGCTTCATGATGCTCCCGTTATGTTTCAATTCTTATCTTTTATGTGAGCATCATTATCATCATCATGCCTAGCTAAAAGGCATTAAAGAAAAGCGCTTGCTGGGAGACAACCCAATATTTATCCTTACTGTTTTTGTGTGTCCACATGATTATGCTACTGTAGTAATAAAGTGCCAAGTAAGACCTTTAGGATAGCTTACGGTGATAGTTGTGTTGATCCTGCTGAAAATCAGAAACTTGTGCACCCAGTAAATTAGTTTTGTCAATTAACAGAAACGTGCTTCTGATCTGATTCTTTTTGTTCTGGATTAGTACACAAATTTCTTAGGACTTCCTAATTTGGTAGAATATTTGGAGTTCCAGAAGTATACATTTGATACAGATTACTACAGATTGTTCTGTTTTTGACAGATTCTGTTTTCTATGTGTTGTTTGCTTATTTTGATGAATCTATGAGTAGTATCAGAGGGTATGAACCATAAATAGGTTGGAGTACAGTAGATATTACACCAATATGAATTTATAATGAGTTCATTACAGTACCTAAGTGGTTGTTTTATTTTCTTAATACTAACGGAGCTTACGAGTTTTCTGTTGAGTTTTGTGTGGTTGAAGTTTTCAAGTTTTGGGTAAAGATTCGATGGACTATGGAATAAGGAGTGGCAAGAGCCTAAGATTGGGGATGCCCATGGCACCCCAAGATATTCAAGGATAACCAAGAGCCTAAGTTTGGGGATGCCCCAAAAGGCATCCCCTCTTTTGTCTTTGTCTATCGGTAACTTTACTTGGAGCTATATTTTAATTCACCACATGATATGTGTTTTGCTTGGAGCGTCATTTTATTCTGTTAGTATTTGCTTGCTGTTAGTTATAATAGTGTTTTGCCTCTTTAGTTTCAATCAAAAGTCAAGGATAGCCTTTGCCATGCTTATTTTGCTAGTATGCATGTTGCTGTTTGAAAACAGAAAGTTTACCGTTGTTGCAAAAATTCCCTAGAAAAGTCAGAGCATGGTCTAACGTTGAATCTTTTTGCATATTGAGCTCTGATAAATTTATTACAGTGGGAATGTTAGATCATAATTTTTGGAATAAGGGAAGTATTGATACTCTTGCATTATTTACAGACTGTACTGTTTTGGCAGATTGCTGTTATGGTTGCATTGTTTGCATATGTTTGCTTGTTTAATGATTCTATTTGAAGATAGGAGTATTAAATATGCAGAGGAATTTAGTATGCAATGTCGAATAATAATTTTAGTGATTTGTTACAGTAGAAAATGATAAGGTTTTGCATTGGTTTATACTAACCTATCTCACGAGTTCTTGTTGAGTTTGTTGTGAATGAAGCTTTTGATAAAAAGAGAAACCATGATATGAGAGGAATTAAGGAGACACAAAAGTTCAAGCTTGGGGATGACCAAGTCACCCCAAGATAATATTCCAAGAAGTCTCAAGCATATAAGCTTGGGGATGCCCCGGTAGGCATCCCACCTTTCTTCTTCAACAACTATCGGTTAGTATCCGTTGAGCCTAAGTTTTTGCTTCTTCACATGAGTTGTGCCATCCTTGCATTGTAGTTTCCTTTAGCGTTTCTTGCTGTTTGTATAAAGTATCAAGATCTGAAATTATTAAATGGGAGAGTCTTCACATAGTTGCATAATTATTCGACTACTCATTGATCTTCACTTATATCTTTCGGAGTAGTTTGTTGTTTGCTCTAGTGCTTCACTTATATCTTTCAGAGCACAATGGTGGTTTTATTTTGAAGAAATATATGAACTCTCATGCTTCACTTAGCTTATTTTGAGAGTCGTCAATAGCATGGTAATTCTCTTAATGTTAATATACTTAGTGTTCAAGACATGTGAAACTTTCTTTTGAGTAAATTGAATACTAAGATAAGTTTGATGCTTGATAATTGTTTTGGGATATGGAGGTAATAACATAAAAGTCATGCTAGTTGATAATTGTGAATTTGAGAAATACTTGTGTTGAAATTTGCAAGTCCCGTAGCATGCACGTATGGGTAAAGTTGTGTAACAAATTTGAAACATGTAGTGTACCTGGCTTGTGCATCCTTATGGGTGGCGGTCGAGGACGAGCGATGGTCTTTTCCTACCAATCTATCCCCCTAGGAGCATGCGCGTAGTACTTGAATTTTTTGATGGCTTCTAAATTTTTGCAATAAGTATATGAGTTCTTTTGACTAATGTTGAGTCCATGGATTATACATACTCTCACCTTTCCGCCTTTGCTAGCCTCTTCTGTACCGTGCATTGCCCTTTATCACCTTCAGAGTTGGTGCAAACTTCGCCGGTGCATCCAAACCCCATGATATGATTCGCTCTATCACACATAAACCTCCTTATATCTTCCTCAAAACAGCCAGCATACCTACCTATCATGACATTTCCATAGCCATTCCGAGATATATTGCCATGCAACTTCCACCATCATCATCATGACATACATTACTTTTGTCATATTGCCATTGCATGATCATGTTGTTGACACCGTATTTGTGGCAAAACCACCATGCATTATTTTCCATACGTGTCACTCTTGATTCATTGCAACATCCCGGTACACCGCCGGAGGCATTCATATAGAGTCATCCTTTGTTCTAAGTATCGAGTTGTAATTGTTGAGTTGTAAGAGAAATAAAAGTGTGATGATCATCATTATTAGAGCATTGTCCCAAGTGAGGAAAGGATGATGGAGACTACGATTCCCCCATAAGTCGGGATAAGACTCCGGGCGAAAAAAATAATAAAAAAAAGAGGCCATAAAAAAAGGAGAAGAGAAAAGGCCCAAACAAATAAAAAAAGAGAGAGAAAAAGAGAGAAGGGACAATGCTACTATCCTTTTACCACACTTGTGCTTCAAAGTAGCACCTTGTTCTTCATGTAGTGAGTCTCATATATTGTGCTTCAAAGTAGCACCAAGATCTTCATGTTAGTAAGTCTCATAAGTTGTCTTTTTATACTAGTGGGAATTTTTCATTATAGAACTTGGCTTGTATATTCCAATGATGGGCTTCCTCAAAATGCCCTAGGTCTTCGTGAGCAAGCGAGTTATATGCACACCCACTAGTTTTTTTTGTTGAGCATTCATAGCTCTACTACATCTGTTGCATGGCAATCCCTACTCCTCATGTTGACATCAATTGATGGGCATCTCCATATTCCGTTGATTAGCCTCGTCAATGTGAGACCTTCTCTCTTTTTTTGTCTTCTCCACACAATCCCCATCATTATATTCTATTCCACCCATAGTGCTATATCCATGGCTCGCGCTCATGTATTGCGTGAAAGTTGAAAAAGTTTGAGATTATTTGAGTATGAAACAATTGCTTGGCTTTCCATCAGGGGTATAGAAGTTGGGAACATCTTTGTGTGATGAAAATGAAGCATAGCCTAACCATATGATTTTGTAGGATGAACTTTCTTTTGCCATGCTATTTTGAGAAGACATGATTATTTTGATTAGTATGCTTGATTAGTATGTCTTGAATCTTTTGGATCTGGATATTCATATCACAATTAAGAAGATTTATATTGAAGTTATGCCAAAGTATCACTCCGCATCAAAAATTCTTTTTTATCATTTACCTACTCGAGGACGAGCAGGAATTAAGCTTGGGGATGCTTGATACGTCTCCAATGTATCTATAATTTTTTATTGCTCCATGCTACTTTATCTACTGTTTTAGGCAATATTGGGCTTTATTATCCACTTTTATATTATTTTTGGGACTAACTTATTAACCGGAGGCCCAGCCCAGATTTGTTGTTTTATGCCTATTTCAGTGTTTCGAGGAAAAGGAATATCAGACGGAGTCAAAACGGAACGAAATCAACTAGAGAAGTTAATTTTGGAAGGAAACCAAACTGATGGGCTTGGAGTGCACGTCAGGGGAGTCCCGGGCTTCCCACGAGGGTGGGGGCGCGCCCACCCCCCCTGGGCGCACCCCCCTACCTCGTGAGCACCCCGGAGGTCCATCGACGTAACCCCTGCACCCATATATACCTACATACCCTAAAACTTCCACAACAGAAAATAGATCGGGAGTTCCGCCGCCGCAAGCCTCTGTAGCCACCAAAAACCAATCGGGGCCCTGTTGCGGCACCCTGCCGGAGGGGGATCCCATCACCGGAGGCCATCTTCATCATCACGGTGCTATCCATGACGAGGAGGGAGTAGTTCACCCTTGGGGCTGAGGGTATGTACCAGTAGCTATGTGTTTGATCTCTCTCTCTCGTGTTCTCTCTCGTGTTCCTCTATGGCACGATCTTGATGTATCCCGAGCTTTTCTATTGTAGTTGGATCTGATGATGTTTCTCCCACTCTACTCTCTTGTGATGAATTGAGTTTCCCCTTTGAAGTTATCTTATCGGATTGAGTCTTTTATGAGAACACTTGATGTATGTCTTGCCATGATTATCTGTGGTGACAATGGGATATCATGTGCCACATGATGTATGTTTTGGTGATCAACTTGCGGGTTTCGTGACATTGTGAACCTATGCATAGGGGTTGGCACACGTTCTTGACTCTCCGGTAGAAACTTTGGGGCACTCTTTGAAGTACTTTGTGTTGGTTGGATGAACCTGAGATTGTGTGATGCATATCGTATAATCATGCCCACGGATACTGAAGGTGACAATGGAGTATCTAGGTGACATTAGGGTTTTCGTTGATTTGTATCTTAAGGTGTTATTCTAGTACGAACTCTTTTTTAGATTGATCCGAAAGAATAACTTTGAGGTGGGTTCGTACCCTACCATAATATCTACGTTTGTTCTCCGCTATTAGTGGCTTTGGAGTGACTCTTTGTTGCATGTTGAGGGCTTGTTATATTATCTATCTATGTTATTATTGTTGAGAGAACTTGCACTAGTGAAAGTATGAACCCTAGGCCTTGTTTCCTATCATTGCAATACCATTTACGCTCACTTTTATCATTAGTTACCTTTCTGTTTTTATTATTTCATATTACAAAAACCTATATCTACTATCCTTTTTGTACTTGTCTCACCATCTCTTCGCCGAACTAGTGCACCTATACAATTTGCCATTGTATTGAGTGTATTGGGGACACAAGAGACTTTTTGTTATTTGGTTGCAGGGTTGTTTGAGAGAGACCATCTTCATCCTACGCCTCCTACGGATTGATAAACCTTAGGTCATCCACTTGAGGGAAATTTGCTACTGTCCTACAAACCTGTGCACTTGCAGGCCCAACAATGTCTACAAGAAGAAGGTTGTATAGTTGACATCACTCATTTACCCTCTGCGCCCTACCCAATCTAGGAACCGCCATTCCCCACTCCTACCTCGAGCACAAACCAGAGCTTCACACCCCTGCTTCACAGCCCCCGTGCTTCCATTGCTTCCCGATCCCCCACGTCTTCTCAGTTGCCATGGCGCCCAAGGCAAGCAAAGGCAAGGGGGCGGCCAAAGCTGCCGAGGGGAAGGAGGTGCCGGAGAGCGATCTGGTGAAGCTGCGGAAGAAGTTCGCCCTCTTCGCCCTGACGGTTGACACGCTCAACCTCAGGGAGAAGTTCAAGCCCCTGTGGGGGAGAGAGAGATCAGGGCTCCTGCCACGAAAATCATCCTGCTCGCTTCACCAAGCCCGGGGTCAGACGAATATCCTTTATTCGTCGATTGCTTCTCCTACGGGCTTTGCCCCTTTCCCCGACTACTTCAACGACATCATGCACACCTACGACTTCCATCTCATGGACTTTACGCCGAATGTTGTGGCGTGCATGGCCTTCTTCGCCCACCTCTGCGAGGGCTTTGTCGGGGTGCAACCCAACACGACGCTTTTCCGCCACTACTTCGTCCCCCGCATCCAGACGGGGGGCGCCATCACCGACTGTGTCACTTGGATCCCAAGGGCTCAAAGCAAGGGCGTGTACCCAGAGGGTTCCACAAAGGACAAGTGGCAGGAATGGCGGGGCCGGTGGTGCTGGATCGAGGAGAAAGATCTGCAGGAGTTTTCCCAGGTCCATCGGAAGACGCCGGTCCGCGGCGACGACTGGGCAAGCTTGATGCCAACGAAGAGAGTCTCACGATCGCCACCACTAGGATCCACCGCCTGACCTCAGCTGGGCTCACGCTCGAAGTGATCAGGGCCGACTTCATCCGCCACCGCATTGCTCCTCTACACAACAAGGGGAGCCCGGCATGGGATTTCAAGAATGGTTCTGACATCATGAGGCTTAGCCCTGGCCTGAATTACAACTTCACGGTGATCAAGCATGTGCTTCTCTGCCAGCGGATCTTTTAGCTCAAGGTTGATGAGACCGGCGAGGTCGCGAGGTCCGGCAAGGCTGCCAAGACTGGCAAGGTGGACAAAGCATTTAAGCTGCCAGCGGGGGTGGTCCCATTGAGCAATAACTCTTGCCTGACTGCCATCATCGCCATGATGCTGGCGTTCAATGCGCATGGCCTCGACTCGACCTGGGTCGAGCCAGAAGCAGTGATAGTGCAGATGTTCTTCGACAATTTGTCGGAGGGGTACGTCCATGCCAAGGCGCCGCTCATCCGCCCCACCACTAAGGAGGAGATGGAGTACGTCGCCACCAGATTGGAGGAGGAGGCACTTGTCGAGGAGGCCAGCAGTCTTGGCGCCGTGGAGGACGAGGCCGGGGAGGCCGAAGAGGAGAAGAAGCTCGCCGATTGGGCAGAGTCTGCTGGGGGGGGGGGCAGCAGCAGCAGTACCCCTGTTGAAGAAGCGTCTGAGGAGACGGCCGAGGAGGTGGCCGGGGATTCGGTCGAGGAGGGATCCGATGTGGATGAAATATCGGCCCCAAAGAAGAAATGGGTCCTGCGGTGGGCCGGCTCAAGCGAGCCAGTCCGGCCTGGTAAGGGGCCCAGGCGCAACCCATGCGCTAAACGAGGCGCTCGGCCACGTCGGCGGAGAAGGAAGTTGCGGCGGCAAAGAAGGCCACGGCCCTGCGGTAAAGAAAGCCACGGTCGCTGCCTCCTCCTCGACCAAACGATCCAGGACCCCATCTCCTCCTCCTCCCTTCATGGACGCCGCCCCGATGGCCGAATTTGACCTTGGGTCTTTTAGCCCAAAGAAGAAGAAAAAGAGGCCAGAAGAGGAGGATGAGTAAGCACTTTGCCTCCCCATCCATTCTCTGATCGTTTATTTGTATTATCTTGTTTTGATTGTATCTTGTCTTTGTAGGGATACGGAGACGCTGGCTTAGAGGGTGGCGAAAAGAGCCAGGGCCCTGCCGGGCAACAAGCCCCGGGCAAGTACCTCACGTGCATAGGGGATGACCTTCATCAGCCCGGTGACCAGCCCCAGCGCACGTGTCGCTGGCCCACGGAAAGCCTGTTAACAGGAAAGGGCCTCTATTGGGCCGGCCCACGGAAAGCATGTTAACGCCCGGTTCGCATATAGCCCATTTACAGCCCACTAACCTAGGGCCCATTACGAACCCTTCGAATTAGGCCCAGTAGCGTCATCTGGGCCGTCCAATATGATTCCAGCCCATTTTAACTTCCGGCCCGTGTGTGGCCCATGACTTCTTTAGGCCCATATAAGGCCCTTTGTAACTCATGGCCCATTAACGGCCCGTGGTGAAACTGGCCCGTAATGAACAATGTATCACATTATACCCGTTAACAGCCCGTTATTCCATTGGGCCGTTTCCAGCCCAAGTTATCTTTCAGCCTTCTCAAGGCCCATTTATTCTTGGGCTCATTCGCAGCATTCGGTTACACACGGCATGTTACTATCATTTTCTTCTTGTGGGCCAAATTCAGCCCGTCGTTACAGTCATCCGGTTTGTGGACGGTTAATACGTTGGGCCGTTTTCATGTAAAAAAACCGTTGGGCTGTTTTCATAGAGTTATCAAATACGGCCTATTAACGGCCCATTATGGTCCACG
Source organism: Triticum dicoccoides (assembly GCF_002162155.2). Classification (NCBI taxonomy): domain Eukaryota; kingdom Viridiplantae; phylum Streptophyta; class Magnoliopsida; order Poales; family Poaceae; genus Triticum; species Triticum dicoccoides. The sequence continues at coordinate 312,727,387 of NC_041383.1, read as the reverse complement.
AATAGTACGGCCCATGATTGGCCAAATGATGATATGCCCCGTAGAAGGCCCATGGATCATACGGCCCATATGAGGCCCGTGGATCGTATGGCCAGTTGAAGGCCCATGGATCGTATGGCCCGTAGAAGGCCCATGAACCCTACGGCCCATAGAAGGCCCATGGATCCTAAGGCCTGTATAGAAGGCCAATGGATCCTATGGCCCGTTGAAGGCCCATGGATCATACGGCCCGCAGGAGGCCCATGGTTACAACAATCCGTGTGTTGCCATGATTATTTTGGCCTAGTTACCAAAAATAGGCTATTGTGGCCACTAGAAAGACACAGAAAAAGAATTGCAGTGACTACAAGCAAACAACTAAACAAGACGATAAGGAAATAAATAAGCAAGCAATTAACGCTAGCCTATTACCGCTATTACACATATTACATCCACAGGGTATCAAAGTTCGCCACCAGTGCAAATATAGGGAACAAAGCAACATATTACATACACTGGCCATCAAAATTGGCTACTAGTGCAAATAAACGCGGCAGCAAAACAAGAGCATAACTGAAACAACTTCAGAAGAGCTCAAGAAACGTTATCCTGGGTATCCACCATGCTGGCAATAAGCTTATGAAGCTTATTAGCTTTTTCCTGTTTGGCGCTAAAATCCTCCAACGCTTGCTGTTGCACCGGAAAGTACGCATCTGAATGCTCCAGGGACTTCCGCAATCCTTCCGCTTCTTGTCGCAGCACAACTGATCGATGTCTTTCAGATTGTAGTTGAGACTCAAGAAACCGAACTGATTCAGACAGTGAGTTGGAATAGCTTGTGCAAGCGGTAGTGGCTAGTAACTCGAACACTAAACCAAGACAGGACTTTGGGGTTGTCTCGCTGTCTTCAAGATAGTCTTCCTTAGCTGTTTTATCAGCTTTGTTGGAGACCAACAAGGATGTGTCATTATCCTGAACCTTATCTGCATTACTTCCTTTACCATTGCTTAATAAGGCACTCTTCCCCAATATTCTGTCAGCATTCTAAAAGAGCAAACAAGTAGACACATAACAAGTTTAGCATGTACTAGTACATGAAACTCATTTCGGTGAACCAGTTCATTAGTAACGTGGACAGGATTAAACTACCAAGTCTTCTCTTGCCAAGTACTAGTACATAATAAAATCATCAAACAAACATATATCTATGTCCTATGGTCACTGTATTGTCTTGCCAAATCAAAATAGAGACACGGTTCAAATCATATCAGTTCAAGACAAAGCAGAAGTGAAAGAATACAAAGCATTGGAAACTACACGGCACAACAAGATTTCAGATGGGTACCATGGGTCTACATGTACAACAACACTATTGGCTCTATTGTGATGCTAGTAATGTGCATGATATGAGAAGTCAACTGTATACACAATTGAAATTGAAATCAACAGAGCTATTGATAAGAGCAAACATGTTAAAGAAACATGCAAATGAACATACCTGCTGTGCCATTGGAGTTTCGATTGGATCCTTCAATTCAAAAGTAAGTTTGTATGAGTAAATACAGTGATACAAGAGCAAAGCAATCATAGTTAAAAAAGGCACGCCTAAGCGAGCACTTAAGCGCGCCTAGGCTCCAGGTGTTGGCAAAACGCAATGCACATAACTACGCTTAATCTGTGCATAACTATGCATAAGCATGCGCTTTGGTCAGTAAAGCGCAAGGCAGGCCGGCCCACGGAAAGCCTGTTAACAGCATGTTCGCATATAGCCCATTTACAGCCCGCTAACCTAGGGCCCGTTACGACCCCTCCGAATTAGGCCCAGTAGCGTCATCTGGGCCGTCCAATATGATTCCAGCCTGTTTTAACTTCCGGCCCATGTGTGGCCCATGACTTCTTTTGGCCCATATGAGGCCCTTTGTAACTCTTGGCCCATTAACGGCCCGTGGTGAAACTCGCCCATAATGAACAGTTTATCACTTTATACCCATTAACAGCCCGTTATTCCATTGGACCGTTTCCAGCCCAAGTTATCTTTCAGCCTTCTCAGGGCCCATTTATTCTCAGGCTCATTTGCAGCATTCGGTTACATACGGCCTGTTACTGTCCTTTTCTGCTTGTGGGCCAAATTCAGCCCGTCGTTACAGTCGGCCCGTTTGTGGACCGTTAATACGTTGGGCCGTTTTCATGTCAAAAAAACCAGTTGGGCTATTTTCATAGAGTTATCAAATACGGCCTATTAACGGCCCGTTATGGTCCATGAATAGTACGGCCTATGATTGGCGAAATATGCCCCGTAGAAGGCCCATGGATCCTACGACCCATATGAGGCCCGTGGATCATACGGCCAGTAGAAGGCCCATGGATTGTACGGCCCGTAGAAGGCCCATGGACCCTACGGCCCGCAGGAGGCCCATGGTTACAACAGTCCGTGTGTTGCCATGACTATTTTGGCCTAGTTACCAAAAATAGGCTATTGTGGCCACTAGAAAATCACAGAAAAAGAACTGCAGTGACTATAAGCAAACAACTAAACAAGACAATAAGGAAATAAATAAGCAAGCAATTAACGCTAGCCTATTACCGCTATTACACATATTACGTCCACTGGGCATCAAAGTTCGCCACCAGTGCAAATATAGGGAACAAAGCAGCATATTACATACACTGGCCATCAAAATTGGCTACCAGTGCAAATAAACGCGGCAGCAAAACAAGAGCATATCTGAAACAACTTCAGAAGAGCTCAAGAAACGTTATCCTGGGTATCCACCATGCTGGCAATAAGCTTACCAAGCTTATTAGCATTTTCCTGTTTGGCGCTAAAATCCTCCAACGCTTGCTGTTGCACCAGAAAGTATGCATCTGAATGCTCCAGGGACTTCCGCAGTCCTTCCGCTTCTTGTCGCAGCACAGCTGATCGATGTCTTTGAGCTTGTAGTTGAGACTCAAGAACACGAACTGATTCAGACAGTGAGTTTGAATAGCTTGTGCAAGCGGTAGTGGCTAGTAACTTGAACACTAAACCAAGATAGGACTTTGGGGTTGTCTCGCTGTCTTCAAGATAGTCTTCCTTAGCTGTTTTATCAGCTTCGTTGGAGACCAACAAGGATGTGTCATTATCCTGAACCTTATCTGCATTACTTCCTTTACCATTGCTTAATAAGGCACTCTTCCCCAATATTCTGTCAGCATTCTAAAAGAGCAAAAAAGTAGACACATAACAAGTTTAGCATGTACTAGTACATGAAACTCATTTCGGTGAACCAGTTCATTAGTAAGCTGGACAGGATTAAACTACCAAGTCTTCTATGGCCAAGTACTAGTACATAATAAAATCATCAAAGAAACATATATCTATGTCCTATGGTCACTGCATTGTCTTGCCAAATCAAAATAGAGACACGGTTCAAATCATATCAGTTCAAGACAAAGTAGTCGTGAAAGAATACAAAGCATTGGAAACTACACGGCACAACAAGATTTCACATGGGTACCATGGGTCTACATGTACAACAACACTATTGGCTCTGTTGTGATGCTAGTAATGTGCATGATATGAGAAGTCAACTGTATACACAATTGAAACTTAAATTAACAGAGCTATTGATAAGAGCAAACATGTTAAAGAAACATGCAAATGAACATACCTGCTGTGCCATTGGAGTTTTGATTGGATCCTTCAATTTAAAAGTAAGTTTGTATGAGTAAATATAGTGATACAAGAGCAAAGCAATCATAGTTAAAAAAGGCACGCCTAAGCGAGCACTTAAGCGTGCCTAGGCTCTAGATGTTGGCAAAACGCATTGCACATAACTACGCTTAATCTGAGCATAACTACGCATAAGCATGCGCTTTGTTCAGTAAAGCGCAAGGCGGCCCGGCCTACGGAAAGCCTGTTAACAGCCTGTTCGCATATAGCCCATTTACATACCGCTAACCCAGGGCCCGTTACGACCCCTCCGAATTAGGCCCGGTAGGGTCATCTGGGCCGTCCAATATGATTCCAACCTGTTTTAACTTCCGGCCCATGTATGGCCCATCACTTCTTTCGGCCCATATGAGGCCCTTTGTAAATCTTGGCCCATTAACGGCTCGTGGTGAAACTGGCCCGTAATGAACATTGTATCACTTTATACCCATTAACAGCCCGTTATTCCATTGGGCCGTTTCCATCCCAAGTTATCTTTCAGCCTTCCCAGAGCCCATTTATTCTCGGGCTCATTTGCAGCATTCGGTTACATACGGCCTGTTACTATCATTTTCTGCTTGTGGGCCAAATTCAGCCCGTCGTTACAGTCAGCCCGTTTGTGGACCGTTAATACGTTGGGTCGTTTTCATGTCAAAAAAACCCGTTGGGCTGTTTTCATAGAGTTATCAACTACGGCATATTGACGGCCCGTTATGGTCCACGAATAGTATGGCCCATGATTGGCGAAATGATGATACGCCCCGTAGAAGGCCCATGGATCCTACGACCCATATGAGGCTCGTGGATCATATGTCCAGTAGAAGGCCCATGGATCGTACGGCCCGTAGAAGGCCCATGGACCCTACGGCCCGCAGGAGGCCCATGGTTACAACAGTCCGTGTGTTGCCATGACTATTTTGGCCTAGTTACCAAAAATAGGCTATTCTGGCCACTAGAAAATCACAGAAAAAGAACTGCAGTGACTATAAGCAAACAACTAAACAAGACAATAAGGAAATAAATAAGCAAGCAATTAACGCTAGCCTACTACCGCTATTACACATATTACATCCACTGGGCATCAAAGTTCGCCACCAGTGCAAATATAGGGAACAAAGCAGCATATTACATACACTGGCCATCAAAATTGGCTACCAGTGCAAATAAACGCGGCAGCAAAACAAGAGCATATCTGAAACAACTTCAGAAGAGCTCAAGAAACATTATCCTGGGTATCCACCATGCTGGCAATAAGCTTACCAAGCTTATTAGCTTTTTCCTGTTTGGCGCTAAAATCCTCCAACGCTTGCTGTTGCACCAGAAAGTATGCATCTGAATGCTCCAGGGACTTCCGCAGTCCTTCCGCTTCTTGTCGCAGCACAGCTGATCGATGTCTTTGAGCTTGTAGTTGAGACTCAAGAACACGAACTGATACAGACAGTGAGTTTGAATAGCTTGTGCAAGCGGTAGTGGCTAGTAACTCGAACACTAAACCAAGATAGGACTTTGGGGTTGTCTCGCTGTCTTCAAAATAGTCTTCCTTAGCTGTTTTATCAGCTTCGTTGGAGACCAACAAGGATGTGTCATTATCCTGAACCTTATCTGCATTACTTCCTTTACCATTGCTTAATAAGGCACTCTTCCCCAATATTCTGTCAGCATTCTAAAAGAGCAAAAAAGTAGACACATAACAAGTTTAGCATGTACTAGTACATGAAACTCATTTCGGTGAACCAGTTCATTAGTAAGCTGGACAGGATTAAACTACCAAGTCTTCTATGGCCAAGTACTAGTACATAATAAAATCATCAAAGAAACATATATCTATGTCCTATGGTCACTGCATTGTCTTGCCAAATCAAAATAGAGACACGGTTCAAATCATATCAGTTCAAGACAAAGTAGTCGTGAAAGAATACAAAGCATTGGAAACTACACGGCACAACAAGATTTCACATGGGTACCATGGGTCTACATGTACAACAACACTATTGGCTCTGTTGTGATGCTAGTAATGTGCATGATATGAGAAGTCAACTGTATACACAATTGAAACTTAAATTAACAGAGCTATTGATAAGAGCAAACATGTTAAAGAAACATGCAAATGAACATACCTGCTGTGCCATTGGAGTTTTGATTGGATCCTTCAATTTAAATAAGTTTGTATGAGTAAATATAGTGATACAAGAGCAAAGCAATCATAGTTAAAAAAGGCACGCCTAAGCGAGCACTTAAGCGTGCCTAGGCTCTAGATGTTGGCAAAACGCATTGCACATAACTACGCTTAATCTGAGCATAACTACGCATAAGCATGCGCTTTGTTCAGTAAAGCGCAAGGCGGCCCGGCCTACGGAAAGCCTGTTAACAGCCTGTTCGCATATAGCCCATTTACATACCGCTAACCCAGGGCCCGTTACGACCCCTCCGAATTAGGCCCGGTAGGGTCATCTGGGCCGTCCAATATGATTCCAACCTGTTTTAACTTCCGGCCCATGTATGGCCCATCACTTCTTTCGGCCCATATGAGGCCCTTTGTAAATCTTGGCCCATTAACGGCTCGTGGTGAAACTGGCCCGTAATGAACAGTGTATCACTTTATACCCATTAACAGCCCGTTATTCCATTGGGCCGTTTCCATCCCAAGTTATCTTTCAGCCTTCCCAGAGCCCATTTATTCTCGGGCTCATTTGCAGCATTCGGTTACATACGGCCTGTTACTATCATTTTCTGCTTGTGGGCCAAATTCAGCCCGTCGTTACAGTCAGCCCGTTTGTGGACCGTTAATACGTTGGGTCGTTTTCATGTCAAAAAAACCCGTTGGGCTGTTTTCATAGAGTTATCAACTACGGCATATTGACGGCCCGTTATGGTCCACGAATAGTATGGCCCATGATTGGCGAAATGATGATACGCCCCGTAGAAGGCCCATGGATCCTACGACCCATATGAGGCCCGTGAATCATATGTCCAGTAGAAGGCCCATGGATCGTACGGCCCGTAGAAGGCCCATGGACCCTACGGCCCGCAGGAGGCCCATGGTTACAACAGTCCGTGTGTTGCCATGACTATTTTGGCCTAGTTACCAAAAATAGGCTATTCTGGCCACTAGAAAATCACAGAAAAAGAACTGCAGTGACTATAAGCAAACAACTAAACAAGACAATAAGGAAATAAATAAGCAAGCAATTAATGCTAGCCTACTACCGCTATTACACATATTACATCCACTGGGCATCAAAGTTCGCCACCAGTGCAAATATAGGGAACAAAGCAGCATATTACATACACTGGCCATCAAAATTGGCTACCAGTGCAAATAAACGCGGCAGCAAAACAAGAGCATATCTGAAACAACTTCAGAAGAGCTCAAGAAACATTATCCTGGGTATCCACCATGCTGGCAATAAGCTTACCAAGCTTATTAGCTTTTTCCTGTTTGGCGCTAAAATCCTCCAACGCTTGCTGTTGCACCAGAAAGTATGCATCTGAATGCTCCAGGGACTTCCGCAGTCCTTCCGCTTCTTGTCGCAGCACAGCTGATCGATGTCTTTGAGCTTGTAGTTGAGACTCAAGAACACGAACTGATACAGACAGTGAGTTTGAATAGCTTGTGCAAGCGGTAGTGGCTAGTAACTCGAACACTAAACCAAGATAGGACTTTGGGGTTGTCTCGCTGTCTTCAAAATAGTCTTCCTTAGCTGTTTTATCAGCTTCGTTGGAGACCAACAAGGATGTGTCATTATCCTGAACCTTATCTGCATTACTTCCTTTACCATTGCTTAATAAGGCACTCTTCCCCAATATTCTGTCAGCATTCTAAAAGAGCAAACAAGTAGACACATAACAAGTTTAGCATGTACTAGTACATGAAACTCATTTCGGTGAACCAGTTCATTAGTAAGCTGGACAGGATTAAACTACCAAGTCTTCTATGGCCAAGTACTAGTACATAATAAAATCATCAAAGAAACATATATCTATGTCCTATGGTCACTGCATTGTCTTGCCAAATCAAAATAGAGACACGGTTCAAATCATATCAGTTCAAGACAAAGTAGCTGTGAAAGAATACAAAGCATTGGAAACTACACGGCACAACAAGATTTCAGATGGGTACCATGGGTCTACATGTACAACAACACTATTGGCTCTGTTGTGATGCTAGTAATGTGCATGATATGAGAAGTCAACTGTATACACAATTGAAACTTAAATTAACAGAGCTATTGATAAGAGAAAACATGTTAAAGAAACATGCAAATGAACATACCTGCTGTGCCATTGGAGTTTTGATTGGATCCTTCAATTTAAAAGTAAGTTTGTATGAGTAAATACAGTGATACAAGAGCAAAGCAATCATAGTTAAAAAAGGCACGCCTAAGCGAGCACTTAAGCGTGCCTAGGCTCTAGATGTTGGCAAAACGCATTGCACATAACTACGCTTAATCTGAGCATAACTACGCATAAGCATGCGCTTTGTTCAGTAAAGCGCAAGGCGGCCCGGCCCACGGAAAGCTTGTTAACGGCCTGTTCGCATATAGCCCATTTACAGCCCGCTAACCCAGGGCCCGTTACGACCCCTCCGAATTAGGCCTAGTAGCGTCATCTGGGCCGTCCAATATGATTCCAGCCTGTTTTAACTTCCGGCCCATGTGTGGCCCATGACTTCTTTCGGCCATTATGAGGCCCTTTGTAACTCTTGGCCCATTTACGGCTCGTGGTGAAACTGGCCCGTAATGAAGAGTGTATCACTTTATACCCATTAACAGCCCGTTATTCTATTGGGCCGTTTCCAGCCCAAGTTATCTTTCAGCCTTCTCAGGGCCCATTTATTCTCGGGCTCATTTGCAGCATTCGGTTACATACGGCCTGTTACTGTCATTTTCTGCTTGTGGGCCAAATTCAGCCCGTCATTATAGTCAGCCCGTTTGTGGACCGTTAATACGTTGGTCGTTTTCATGTCAAAAAAACCCGTTGGGCTGTTTTCATAGAGTTATCAACTACGGCATATTAACGGTCCGTTATGGTCCACGAATAGTATGGCCCATGATTGGCGAAATGATGATACGCCCCGTAGAAGGCCCATGGATCCTACGACCCATATGAGGCCCGTGAATCATACGGCCAGTAGAAGGCCCATGGATCGTACGGCCCGTAGAAGGCCCATGGACCCTACGGCCCGCAGGAGGCCCATGGTTACAACAGTCCGTGTGTTGCCATGACTATTTTGGCCTAGTTACCAAAAATAGGCTATTCTGGCCACTAGAAAATCACAGAAAAAGAACTGCAGTGACTATAAGCAAACAACTAAACAAGACAATAAGGAAATAAATAAGCAAGCAATTAACGCTACCCTATTACCGCTATTACACATATTACATCCACTGGGCATCATAGTTCGCCACCAGTGCAAATATAGGGAACAAAGCAGCATATTACACACACTGGCCATCAAAATTGGCTACCAGTGCAAATAAACGCGGCAGCAAAACAAGAGCATATCTGAAACAACTTCAGAAGAGCTCAAGAAACATTATCCTGGGTATCCACCATGCTGGCAATAAGCTTACCAAGCTTATTAGCTTTTTCCTGTTTGGCGCTAAAATCCTCCAACGCTTGCTGTTGCACCAGAAAGTATGCATCTGAATGCTCCAGGGACTTCCGCAGTCCTTCCGCTTCTTGTCGCAGCACAGCTGATCGATGTCTTTGAGCTTGTAGTTGAGACTCAAGAACACGAACTGATACAGACAGTGAGTTTGAATAGCTTGTGCAAGCGGTAGTGGCTAGTAACTCGAACACTAAACCAAGATAGGACTTTGGGGTTGTCTCGCTGTCTTCAAAATAGTCTTCCTTAGCTGTTTTATCAGCTTCGTTGGAGACCAACAAGGATGTGTCATTATCCTGAACCTTATCTGCATTACTTCCTTTACCATTGCTTAATAAGGCACTCTTCCCCAATATTTTGTCAGCATTCTAAAAGAGCAAACAAGTAGACACATAACAAGTTTAGCATGTACTAGTACATGAAACTCATTTCGGTGAACCAGTTCATTAGTAAGCTGGACAGGATTAAACTACCAAGTCTTCTATGGCCAAGTACTAGTACATAATAAAATCATCAAAGAAACATATATCTATGTCCTATGGTCACTGCATTGTCTTGCCAAATCAAAATAGAGACACGGTTCAAATCATATCAGTTCAAGACAAAGTAGCCGTGAAAGAATACAAAGCATTGGAAACTACACGGCACAACAAGATTTCAGATGGGTACCATGGGTCTACATGTACAACAACACTATTGGCTCTGTTGTGATGCTAGTAATGTGCATGATATGAGAAGTCAACTGTATACACAATTGAAACTTAAATTAACAGAGCTATTGATAAGAGCAAACATGTTAAAGAAACATGCAAATGAACATACCTGCTGTGCCATTGGAGTTTTGATTGGATCCTTCAATTTAAAAGTAAGTTTGTATGAGTAAATACAGTGATACAAGAGCAAAGCAATCATAGTTAAAAAAGGCACGCCTAAGCGAGCACTTAAGCGTGCCTAGGCTCTAGATGTTGGCAAAACGCATTGCACATAACTACGCTTAATCTGAGCATAACTACGCATAAGCATGCGCTTTGTTCAGTAAAGCGCAAGGCGGCCCGGCCTACGGAAAGCCTGTTAGCAGCCTGTTCGCATATAGCCCATTTACATACCGCTAACCCAGGGCCCGTTACGACCCCTCCGAATTAGGCCCGGTAGGGTCATCTGGGCCGTCCAATATGATTCCAACCTATTTTAACTTCCGGCCCATGTATGGCCCATGACTTCTTTCGGCCCATATGAGGCCCTTTGTAACTCTTGGCCCATTTACGGCTCGTGGTGAAACTGGCCCGTAATGAACAGTGTATCACTTTATACCCATTAACAGCCCGTTATTCCATTGGGCCGTTTCCATCCCAAGTTATCTTTCAGCCTTCTCAGAGCCCATTTATTCTCGGGCTCATTTGCAGCATTCGGTTACATACGGCCTGTTACTGTCATTTTCTGCTTGTGGGCCAAATTCAGCCCGTCGTTACAGTCAGCCCGTTTGTGGACCGTTAATACGTTGGGTCGTTTTCATGTCAAAAAAACCCGTTGGGCTGTTTTCATAGAGTTATCAACTACGGCATATTAACGGCCCGTTATGGTCCACGAATAGTATGGCCCATGATTGGCGAAATGATGATACGCCCCGTAGAAGGCCCATGGATCCTACGACCCATATGAGGCCCGTGAATCATACGGCCAGTAGAAGGCCCATGGATCGTACGGCCCGTAGAAGGCCCATGGACCCTACGGCCCGCAGGAGGCCCATGGTTACAACAGTCCGTGTGTTGCCATGACTATTTTGGCCTAGTTACCAAAAATAGGCTATTCTGGCCACTAGAAAATCACAGAAAAAGAACTGCAGTGACTATAAGCAAACAACTAAACAAGACAATAAGGAAATAAATAAGCAAGCAATTAACGCTACCCTATTACCGCTATTACACATATTACATCCACTGGGCATCAAAGTTCGCCACCAGTGCAAATATAGGGAACAAAGCAGCATATTACATACACTGGCCATCAAAATTGGCTACCAGTGCAAATAAACGCGGCAGCAAAACAAGAGCATATCTGAAACAACTTCAGAAGAGCTCAAGAAACATTATCATGGGTATCCACCATGCTGGCAATAAGCTTACCAAGCTTATTAGCTTTTTCCTGTTTGGCGCTAAAATCCTCCAACGCTTGCTGTTGCACCAGAAAGTATGCATCTGAATGCTCCAGGGACTTCCGCAGTCCTTCCGCTTCTTGTCACAGCACAGCTGATCGATGTCTTTGAGCTTGTAGTTGAGACTCAAGAACACGAACTGATACAGACAGTGAGTTTGAATAGCTTGTGCAAGTGGTAGTGGCTAGTAACTCGAACACTAAACCAAGATAGGACTTTGGGGTTGTCTCGCTGTCTTCAAGATAGTCTTCCTTAGCTGTTTTATCAGCTTCGTGGGAGACCAACAAGGATGTGTCATTATCCTGAACCTTATCTGCATTACTTCCTTTACCATTGCTTAATAAGGCACTCTTCCCCAATATTCTGTCAGCATTCTAAAAGAGCAAACAAGTAGACACATAACAAGTTTAGCATGTACTAGTACATGAAACTCATTTTGGTGAACCAGTTCATTAGTAAGCTGGACAGGATTAAACTACCAAGTCTTCTATGGCCAAGTACTAGTACATAATAAAATCATCAAAGAAACATATATCTATGTCCTATGGTCACTGCATTGTCTTGCCAAATCAAAATAGAGACACAGTTCAAATCATATCAGTTCAAGACAAAGTAGCCGTGAAAGAATACAAAGCATTGGAAACTACACGGCACAACAAGATTTCAGATGGGTACCATGGGTCTACATGTACAACAACACTATTGGCTCTGTTGTGATGTTAGTAATGTGCATGATATGAGAAGTCAACTGTATACACAATTGAAACTTAAATTAACAGAGCTATTGATAAGAGAAAACATGTTAAAGAAACATGCAAATGAACATACCTGCTGTGCCATTGGAGTTTTGATTGGATCCTTCAATTTAAAAGTAAGTTTGTATGAGTAAATACAGTGATACAAGAGCAAAGCAATCATAGTTTAAAAAGGCATGCCTAAGCGAGCACTTAAGCGTGCCTAGGCTCTAGATGTTGGCAAAATGCATTGCACATAACTACGCTTAATCTGAGCATAACTACGCATAAGCATGCGCTTTGTTCAGTAAAGCGCAAGGCGGCCCGGCCCACGGAAAGCTTGTTAACGGCATGTTCGCATATAGCCCATTTACAGCCCGCTAACCCAGGGCCCGTTACGACCCCTCCGAATTAGGCCCAGTAGCGTCATCTGGGCCGTCCAATATGATTCCAGCCTGTTTTAACTTCCGGCCCATGTGTGGCCCATGACTTCTTTCGTCCATTATGAGGCCCTTTGTAACTCTTGGCCCATTAACAGCTCGTGGTGAAACTGGCCCGTAATGAAGAGTGTATCACTTTATACCCATTAACAGCCCGTTATTCTATTGGGCCGTTTCCAGCCCAAGTTATCTTTCAGCCTTCTCAGGGCCCATTTATTCTCGGGCTCATTTGCAGCATTCGGTTACATACGGCCTGTTACTGTCATTTTCTGCTTGTGGGCCAAATTCAGCACGTCGTTACAGTCGGACCGTTTGTGGACCATTAATACGTTGGGTCGTTTTCATGTCAAAAAAAACCGTTTGGCTGTTTGCATAGAGTTATCAACTACGGCATATTAACGGCCCGTTATGGTCCACGAATAGTATGGCCCATGATTGGCGAAATGATGATACGCCCCGTAGAAGGCCCATGGATCCTACGACCCATATGAGGCCCGTGGATCATACGGCCAGTAGAAGGCCCATGGATCGTACGGCCCGTAGAAGGCCCATGGACCCTACGGCCCGCAGGAGGCCCATGGTTACAATAGTCCCTGTGTTGCCATGATTATTTTGGCCTAGTTACCAAAAATAGGCTATTGTGGCCACTAGAAAAACACAGAAAAAGAACTGCAGTGACTACAAGCAAACAACTAAACAAGACAATAAGGAAATAAATAAGCAAGCAATTAACGCTAGCCTATTACCGCTATTACACGTATTACATCCACTGGGCATCAAAGTTCGCCACTAGTGCAAATATAGGGAACAAAGCAGCATATTACATACACTGGCCGTCAAAATTGGCTACCAGTGCAAATAAACGCGGCAGCAAAACAAGAGCATAACTAAAACAACTTCAGAAGAGCTTAAGAAACATTATCCTGGGTATCCACCATGCTGGCAATAAGCTTACCAAGCTTATTAGCTTTTTCCTGTTTGGCGCTAAAATCCTCCAACGCTTGCTCTTGCACCAGAAAGTATGCATCTGAATGCTCCAGGGACTTCCACAGTCCTTCCGCTTCTTGTCGCAGCACAACTGATCGATGTCTTTCAGCTTGTAGTTGAGACTCAAGAAACCGAACAGATTCAGACAGTGAGTTCGAATAGCTTGTGCAAGCGGTAGTGGCTAGTAACTCGAACACTAAACCAAGATAGGACTTTGGGGTTGTCTCGCTGTCTTCAAGATAGTATTCCTTAGCTGTTTTATCAGCTTTGTTGGAGACCAACAAGGATGTGTCATTATCCTGAACCTTATCTCCATTACTTCCTTTACCATTGCTTAATAAGGCACTCTTCTCCAATATTCTGTCAGCATTCTAAAAGAACAAACAAGTAGACACATAACAAGTTTAGCATGTACTAGTATATGAAACTCATTTCAGTGAACCAGTTCATTAGTAAGGTGGACAGGATTAAACTACCAAGTCTTCTATTGCCAAGTAATAGTGCATAATAAAAGCATCAAATAAACATATATCTATGTCCTATGGTCATTGCATTGTCTTGCCAAATCAAAATAGAGACACGGTTCAAATCATATCAGTTCAAGACAAAGCAGCTGTGAAAGAATACAAAGCATGGGAAACTACACGTCACAACAAGATTTCTGATGGGTACCATGGGTCTACATGTACAACAACACTATTGGCTCTGTTGTGATGCTAGTAATGTGCATAATATGAGAAGTCAACTATATACACAATTGAAATTGAAATCAACAGAGCTATTGATAAGAGCAAACATGTTAAAGAAACATGCGTGAACATACCTGCTGTGCCATTGGAGTTTCAATTGGAGCTTTCAATTTAAAAGTAAGTTTGTATGAGTAAATACAGTGATACAAGAGCAAAGCAATCATAGTTAAAAAAGGCGCGTCTAAGCGAGCACTTAAGCGCGCCTAGGCTCTAGGTGTTGGCAAAACGCATTGCACATAACTACGCTTAATCTGAGCATAACTGCGCATAAGCATGCGCTTTGTTCAGTAAAGCGCAAGGCGGGCCGGCCCACGGAAAGCCTGTTAACGGCCTGTTCGCATATAGCCCATTTACAGCCTGCTAACCCAGGGCCCGTTATGACCCCTCCGAATTAGGCCCAGTAGCGTCATCTGGGCCGTCCAACATGATTCCAGCCCATTATAACTTCCAGCCGATGTGTGGCCCATGAATTCCTTCGGCCCATATGAGGCCCTTCGTAACTCTTGGTCCATTAACGGCCCGTGGTGAAACTGGCACGTAATGAACAGTGTATCACTTTATACCCGTTAATAGCCCGTTATTCCATTGGGCCGTTTCCAGCCCAAGTTATCTTTCAGCCTTCTCAGGGCCCATTTATTCTTGGGCTCATTTGCAGCATTTGGTTACATACGGCCTGTTACTGTCATTTTCTGCTTGTGGGCCAAATTAAGCCCGTCGTTATAGTCGGCCCGTTTGTGGACCGCTAATACGTTGGGCCGTTTTCATGTCAAAAAACCATGTTGGGCTGTTTTCATAGAGTTATTGTCACGCCCAATATGCGACCCTATCCAAAAGGAACTCGAAGGTCCCACCAAGGATAGACCTGCATATTGAAACGCTTTTGCAAGGTGGAGATCATTACATCAACATTACATAATAGATGGGGATACATACATAAGGCATACAATGCCACACGAATACAACATCACAATACATTAGAGCATCATCCGACTACGGATGAAACACAAATAGAAACTCAAATGACATCCACCCTGCTAGCCCAGGCTGCCGACCTGGAACCTATCCCCTAATCGAAGAAGCAGAAGAAGAACTCAACGCAAGCAAGCATCGCTCTCGCGTCATGATCATTGCATAACCTGTACCTGCAACTGTTGTTCTAGTAATCTGTGAGCCACAAGGACTCAGCAATCCCATTACCATGGGTATCAAGACTAGAAAGCTTAAAGGGAATGGAAGGGGTAAAGTGGTGAGGCTGCAGCAGCGACTAAGCATATATGGTGGCTAACATACGCAAATAAGAGCGAGAAGAGAGCAAAAGGAACGGTCGTGAAGTTAGCAATGATCAAGAAGTGATCCTGAACTCCTACTTACGTCAAACATAACCCATAAACCGTGTTCACTTCCCGGACTCCGCCGAGAAGAGACCATCACGGCTACACACACGGTTGATGCGTTTTAATTCGGATCTGGTGTCAAGTTATCTACAACTGGACATTAACAAATTCACATCTACCTATAACCACCGGCACGACTTTCGAAAGATTATACCCTGCAGGGGTGTCCCAACTTAGCCCATGATAAGCTCTCACGATCAACGAAGGATATACCTTCTCCCAGGAAGACCAGATCAGACTCGGAATCCCGGTTTACAAGACATTTCGACAATGGTAAAACAAGACCAGCAAAGCCGCCTTTTGTGGCGACAAATCCCTATAGGAGCTGCACATATCTCGTTCTCAGGGCACACCAGATGAGCTAGACGTCGGGTTGGCATAGACCCTAATTGCCCAGGGGGCGCCGGACATCGCTCGGTTTGGACCAACACTTAGGCAAGCATTGGCCCGGGGGGGCTAAAATAAAGATGACCCTCGAGAGGGCGACTCCCAAGGGAAAGGTAGGTGGTGGTGAGGCAAATGGTAAAAACAATGTTGGGCCTTGCTGGAGGAGTTTTATTCAAAGTGAACCGTCAAGGGGGTCCCATAAATCACCCAACCGCGTAAGGAACGCAAAATCCGGGAACATAACACCGGTATGACGGAAACTAGGGCGGCAAGAGTGGAACAAAACACCAGGCATAAGGCCGAGTCTTCCACCCTTTACCAAGTATATAGATGCATTAATAATATAAGAGATATTGTGATATCCCAAACATAATCCTGTCCACCAAGGAGCAATCTTCAACTTCACCTGCAACTAACAACGCTATAAGAGGGGCTGAGCAAAGCGGTAACATAGCCAAGCAATGGTTTGCTAGGAAGGGTGTCAAGGTTAGAGGTTCATGGCAACTTGGGAGGCTTGATAAACAAAAGATAGGTAACGCAGCATAGCGATAGAACGAAGCAACTAGCATAGCAATGATAGTAGTGAGATCCAGGGCAGCGGTGATCTTGCCTGAAATCCCGCAAGGAAGAAGAACGAGTCCATGAAGAAGATGAAGCCACGAAGACGAACCAAGCGTAGACGAACGAGTCCTCACGATCGCAACAAAACGGGAACTATCGAGAGAAGCACACAACACGGTAAACACACCACACATGAACAAGACATGATGCACAACCAAGTATGATGCATGACAAGGCTACATGAAGCTACTCATGGCAAGAGATGATGCAAACAAGAGCAACACATCAAGGCAAGTTTAAATGAGGCCAGGAACAACATATAAGAATTCCGGTAAGTCCTCATATGCATATTTCGAAATTGGTCCAGATCTGAATAAACCTTATGTTCAAGTTGTTAAACATCAAGTTAAGATGCACCAAGATGGTCTACACGAGATTCTAGTCAAGTTACATATAAAGTTCATTAGATTTGGAGCTACGGCCTAGAAGATATGAGCAAAACAAGTTAAACATGGCATTGATGCAAAATTCATACAAACATCAAGCAAACACCTAAAAACATGGATGCAACATGATAATATGAAACTACATGTAAATTCAAGCAAGTTTCATATAGAGCACACTCAAAACGGAGCAACGGTTCAACACACACACATGAAACAAGTTTAAAGGACAAGCTGTCCAAAACAGCAACTAGGCATATTGCAAGCACCAAAACAACATGCTACAACATCTCAACATGAAAACAAAAGACATGGGCATGATGTACAGGTAAAGCATAACAAAACATGAACACTGAGCTATCTCCATAAATCACTAGAACATGCTCAAACACACATGGCAAGATTGCAAATAATAACAATTTCAGACTGTGCAGAAATAACATCAGGTTGCAATGTTTAGAGCTATCAAACAACATGTTACAGGAACTTATCATGGCAAACAAAGGCATGACATGATACTACTAAATTCATAGAACAAAAGTCCCTTACTGACCATGAGCCAAAGAGGATCAGAAGATATGATGGCACCCATGTACACATAGCAAGTTATATTACAGATTCATACGTGGCAGGAACAACAATAAGTAGGCATGTTGGTGAGCTTGTACCACTCACCACAGAGCAATATATGGCATGGCAAGGAAACCAACAGTAAGAATACATGTTTATGAAGCTAAGCATGGCAAGATCAAGTTCATAGGTTGCATGGATCACTAGCAACAATCATGGCAACAACTGAACTTAATGTTAACAGGCTGACAGCAACATTATATAGCAACTTTGGAGCAAGATATGAACAAGCTACAGCAAGCCATAAATGCAACCAGGGGCATGGATGGATAGAGCATGACATGTAGAATAAAACACCCTTAGTGAACATCTCCAGATTATGCATAAAATGACTTGTAGAAGCAGGTTTACATAGCATCACCAAATAACATATTCAGCCTAGCAAAACAGCAACAGCAAGTACACTACTTAACAAGCTCGATTCACTCACCACAAGTCATTGCATGACAATATAAGCATAGCATCAGCAAGAAGACATGTTTATGAAACAAATCAAGGCAAGAACAAGTTCATAGCATGCAAGGATCAACTACACCAACCTTGGCAAAATTGAATAACATGTAAACAATCTGCCAGGAAACATTTTGTAGCAAAAGTAGAGCACGAAAATTACATGCTACACTAATCCATAATTGCAACCAGGGGCATGAAAGGATAGATCATAACCATATGTTCAGAACATCCTTACTGAAGTATCTCAAAATATGCATGTATCTCTCTGTAGCATCAAGTTTACATGGCATCAAAATAACAGCAGAACAGGAACTAAAAACAGCAACATCACGAAGCCTGGTTTGCATGCTTGTGCTAGTCACCACATTGATCAAAAAAATACATGGTAAGCACCTCTGTAAAGAAGACATGGCATAGATCAAAACACATGTAGACATCAACCTCATAGGATGCACACGTCAATCATGGCAAAAATGATAAATGAGCATGTTCTATTAACAGGCAGCAGACAACATCATGAAGCACTCTTGCAACAATGATTCAGGCATCAAGATGAGCTCAAATGAACATGATGCAATGGAATGAAATGAAGTACTCGTTGAGACAAACAATTTGACATATTACACGCACAAAACGGAGCTACGGATGCAGAGATACGATGCGATGAACATGGCATGATTATGCAATATATTTCGGGACTTGCGATGAACATTTTTCGGGGTCAACCTCACATTCAGATCTGGATCTGGGGGTCCGTCGGAGACGGGGAAGAAGACAACAGCCGGAGTTTTCGGGGACGGGGCTGAGGAGGCGGCGCCGGAGACGGAGAGGGGCGGATCCGGGCGAAGACGGGGCAGCCGGGGTCGGGCTCGCCGGAGGAGGCGCGCACCGGCGCAGGGCAGGGCGCGGGCGGC
>NC_041383.1:312685420-312707818 GCF_002162155.2 Triticum dicoccoides | reverse complement strand
AGCACGGCGCAGCCCGGGGCGGGCCGATCGTGGGCCGGGCGGGCGGCGGCGGGTGGAGGAGAGAGAGGGAGGCGCGGCTGAGGTGGCGCGCTCCGGTTGTCCGGGAGCGGCCAATGGGGTGAGGTGGCGTGACCCGATTTGTCGGCGTGATGTGGCGGCGGCGGTGGACATGTCCGGCGCGACGCGGACATGTCCGGCGGCTGAGAGGGAGAGGGCTAGGGTTTCATCCGCGAATTTGGACGGGGAGGGCATATTTATAGTTTCTGGGAGCTAGGAGAGTCAAAATGAGGAGCGGTTTTCGGCCACGCGATCGTGATCGAACGACCGAGAGCATGGAGGGGAGTTTTCTGGGTTTTGGAACACTTTGGAAGGGGTGTTGGGCTGCAAAGAGAAAGGGGCTTCGGGCTACGTGGTTAACCGTTGGAGTATCAAACGACCTCCAAATGGCACGAAACTTGACAGGCGGTCTACCGGTGCTATACCAAGGCCGCTTGGCAAGACTTGGTCCATTCCGAGAATGTTTAACACCTGCACACGAAAGCAAGGTCTGAGAGGAGCGACGGGGCACGCGCGAGAGGTCTGGACTCCGAACGGACAATGGAAAGAACCGGGAGAACCCGAACGTATGCAAGTTTTAAAAAACATGCAGATGAAATGCAGATGATGACATGGCAAAATACAACACGCAAGAAAATGACATGGCAACGACGGCGAATAACTGGCGGACACCTGGCGCATCGGATCCGGGGCGTTACAGTTATCAACTATGGCCTATTAACGGCCCGTTATGGTCCACGAATAGTACGGCCCATGATTGGCGAAATGATGATACGCCCCGTAGAAGGCCCATGGATCCTACGGCCCATATGAGGCCCGTGGATTGTACGGCTAGTAGAAGGCCCATGGATCGTACGGCCCATAGAAGGCCCATGGACTCTACGGCCCGTAGAAGGCCCATGGATCCTAAGGCCCGTATAGAAGGCCAATGGATCCTACGGCCTGTAGAAGGCCCATGGATCATACGGCCCGCAGGAGGCCCATGGTTACAACAGTCCGTGTGTTGCCATGACTATTTTGGCCTAGTTACCAAAAATAGGCTATTGTGGCCACTAGAAAAACACAAAAAAAGAACTGCAGTGACTACAAGCAAACAACTAAACAAGACAATAAGGAAAAAAATAAGCAAGCAATTAACACTAGCCTATTACCGCTATTACACATATTACATCCACTGGGCATCAAAGTTCGCCACCAGTGCAAATATAGGGAACAAAGTAGCATATTACATACACTGGCCGTCAAAATTGGCTACCAGTGCAAATAAATACGGCAGCAAAACAAGAGCATAACTGAAACAACTTCAGAAGATCTCAAGAAACGTTATCTTTGGGTATCCACCATGCTGGCAATAAGCTTACCAAGCTTATTAGCTTTTTCCTGTTTGGCGCGAAAATCCTCCAACGCTTGCTGTTGCACCAGAAAGTATGCATCTGAATGCTCCAGGGACTTCTGCAGTCCTTCCGCTACTTGTCGCAGCACAGCTGATCGATGTCTTTCAACTTGTAGTTGAGACTCAAGAAACCGAACTGATTCAGACAGTGAGTTTGAATAGCTCGTGCAAGCGGTACTGGCTAGTAACTCGAACACTAAACCAAGACAGGACTTTGGGGTTGTCTCGCTGTCTTCAAGATAGTCTTCCTTAGCTGTTTTATCAGCTTCGTTGGAGACCAACAAGGATGTGTCATTATCATGAACCTTATCTGCATTACTTCCTTTACCATTGCTTAATAAGGCACTCTTCCCCAATATTCTGTCAGCATTCTAAAAGAGCAAAAAAGTAGACACATAACAAGTTTAGCATGTACTAGTACATGAAACTCATTTCGGTGAACCAGTTCATTAGTAAGCTGGACAGGATTAAACTACCAAGTCTTCTATGGCCAAGTACTAGTACATAATAAAATCATCAAAGAAACATATATCTATGTCCTATGGTCACTGCATTGTCTTGCCAAATCAAAATAGAGACACGGTTCAAATCATATCAGTTCAAGACAAAGCAGAAGTGAAAGAATACAAAGCATGGGAAACTACACGGCACAACAAGATTTCAGATGGGTACCATGGGTCTACATGTACAACAACACTATTGGCTCTGTTGTGATGCTAGTAATGTGCATGATATGAGAAGTCAACTATATACACAATTGAAATTGAAATCAACAGAGCTATTGATAAGAGCAAACATGTTAAAGAAACATGTGTGAACATACCTGCTGTGCCATTGGAGTTTCGATTGGATCCTTCAATTTAAAAGTAAGTTTGTATGAGTAAATACAGTGATACAAGAGAAAAGCAATCATAGTTAAAAAAGGCGCGCCTAAGCGAGCACTTAAGCACGCCTAGGCTCTAGGTGTTGGCAAAACGCATTGCACATAACTACGCTTAATCTCTGCATAACTACGCATAAGCATGCGCTTTGGTCAGTAAAGCGCAAGGCGGTGGCAAAACGCACAATTAACACCTAGCGCTTTTTTGAACTATGATAGTAATGGAATCTTAAATTAGAACAGTTGTCTTCAGGTTTAGGCACTTGTTCTACATGAACAGAGTATAGTAAGACACAAGAATATAATACTTAAAAATAGAAAATGAGCTCATAGACCTTACCACATTCTTGGTTCGGGACCAGTGCAGAACAAGGCGTTCCCAGTACTCGTCCAGTAAATGTGTCTCAAGAGAACTTAAGGGAATTTCATGAGTATCTTTGCCGGTGAAGTGCGTTTTCTTCAGGTAATTCCGATACTGCCACCAAGCATTCTTGAAGATAACATAGGTATTAGCACAGGTTACCTCATCCTGAGTTTCCAAATTGGTCCTTATCTATAGAGAAAAATGGGAAAATTTGCTGTATTATAACCATCATGGAGGTAGGATGTATGGGACAAAGCAAAGTAATTGCCATGAATAACATTACTTACACATAACTCCTGGACAAACACCTGCAACTGCCATTTTCCTTCATCTTCAGTATAATATTTCCAAGATGGGAAGATATGCACATACAATTTAACAACATAAAATGCGATAGATGCTAAGCTACGACTAGCTAGTTGTGCTTCCTCCACAGGAAAAGGCGTACTAACTGGTAGAGTTGGGGTTCGCCGTGATAGTACTGACCCTTTGGGCACTGGAGCTGCCTTACTAACTGCTCTTGTTTGGGAGCTCTGTGGTGGAGATGGTGTTGTGTCAACATAAACTAGGTTACTATCAGCTTGGGTTGGGGTTAGATTGGGTGAAGTTGGTTCTCTGTCCATCGCAGTAGGGGTACAATCTGCGAGAGTTTGGGTTATGTGTGGTAGGGCTGGTTCTTGTGCATGTACAACCAGGGTGCTATCTCCACCAAGAGGTAGCACTGTTTTATTTGAAGACCATGTTTTAGTCCGCTAGATACTGGCATCACCCGCTCCAATTCAAATGGCTGATAAACAGGAAACATAGTTGAATGTACATACATTGTATGAAAGATAGATGCAAGAGATAGTGTGGAAAAAAGAGGGCATGAAATAGTTGACATGTATATTGTTTAACTAAAACGGATAGAATGACATAATTTCACATATATGATGTCTATCTAAACTGGATAGCATAGCATAACCTAATTCAAAGATATGATGAACAATTAAACAGGATCGCATGACATAATTCACCTATATATTATCTAAGTAATCAGGATCGCATCATTTAATTTACATATGTGATTTATGTGCTAAACAGAGGGCATTAGATATGATGTCTGAACTAAGAACATGGTGTTGAATATTGTGTATATGATGTCTAAACTATGCAATGCAAGACACCATATGCATGATATGAGCAGCATAACTGTGCCAAGTTAGAGCATACACCTCGGTGGGGCAATAGGACTGGTCATCTGTCTCTGAATCCATCTCTGAGGAGCTATCGGGACCCAACAAGAGATCTGCTTTGACAGGTAGCACTGTCAGCTCTGAAGGCCTTGTTTTCACTCCAGATTTTTCCATCTCCCAACCAAATGGCTGATTCACAGGAAGAGTAGTTTAATGTACAAACATTGTCGACAAATGGAAATGTAATGAAGAAAATGATGGGCAAGGTATAATACAAATATATGATGCCTGGTTAAACAGGATAGCATTGCACATTTCACATATATTATGGCTGGCTAAAAGACATGAGACTGCATAATTCCCATATATGATATAGAAACTAAATAGGTGGCATTACAGAACATGTCTAAACTAAGAAGATGACATATATGATGTCAAAAGTAGGCACTACAAGGCAACATATGCATGATATGACTAACATCATCATGCCAAGGTATAACAAACACCTTGGGGGTAAATAGGAGTGGTCAGCGATGTCTACATGACATTATTTCTGCGCAAAACTCTTCTCTTTTTCTCTACATGTTCAGCATGACTATGTACAATATCTGACATGCATACAAAAAAATATGGTTAGATTATGTAAGGAGAGCATGCAGAAATTTAGAGTGATGGTAACAACCAGTGGATTGATCCAAAAATAATGATAGCAGGGTGGTGATTGCTTTAATTTAATAAAAAGACAGATGATGATTGCTTTACTTTGTTTCTCACCCAAGATAAACAACATAGGCATACCCTAGGTGAACCAGATATTAGACAGACATACTATTCATTGCTGCCTCGATATGTGCCCCGCAACTAATTTAGAACTCAAGTTTGAACATTAATTTGGATCTGACTTGGGGTCCAAGAGGTGAACATGACGATAAAGTAGCACGTAATTTTAAGCAATGCATAACATAAGCAGAAAAAAAAGAGTGTGACCTCTCTTATGGACCTGTGTACTCCTCAGGTTCATCTGCTCAGTCGATGATGGTGATGCTGTTGCGGTGGGTGCCGACGGCAGGGAAGGAGATCTGAGGCGGCGAAACACGGTCAGGAGTCATGATGTCTGGTTTGGTGGATGCTTCTGTCGACGGAGCAGCTCAGATGAGGTGGATGACATCGCGGTAGGAGCAGGACAAACCACACAATGTTCCCTTCGACACCTAGCTGTAACTGAAGTAATTTTATAAGGGATCATTTGGCTTGCATGATTCTAAAAACGCAGGGATAGGAAAAACACCGGAATAGGATAGGAATGCACATGGTAAACAGAGCATTTGTAAACACAGGATTTCTGTCAACTTGGGTGTTTGGTTTACAGGAATTGGAAGAGCAGAAGAATGCAAAGAAACATGGCTAAAATAAAGTGAAACCATATGAAAGGGTGTACGGTTAGAATGGTATTCTGCCACTAATGCACTTTGTATTGTTTTCATGCATAGGATTTTGAAAAGTAGGTCCATGTGGATGTTTTGCTTCATTCCTTTCAACAAAATGCATGAATAATTGAATAGTAGAGTGCCATTGGAAAATTCCCTATTGCTATGTTTTTCTGTTGAACAAAAATAGCCCTAATGGATCGGCATGAATGTATAGTAATAAGTGATGCAACAAGTGTACAACCTCTTTGTCGTAGCCGTGTAGACCTCAGCATCATTGGGTTGGTCGCTGAAGCAATTGAGGCAGAGGTGGTTGTCGAAGGTGTGGTGGAAGATCTGAGGAATCTGTAGACGGCGTCCAGGGCACTGCTCTGTTGTGATGGATCGTTTTGTCGTTGGAGCAGCTCCGGTGAGCCGTAAGACGTCAAGGTAGAAGCAGCACATGACAGACATCGTCAATCTCAAGTGGGATTCTAATAGCTTCTCCAATAGATGATGTAAAATAGATGTAAAATTTACATCACCAAAAATCACCTGACTACAACAGATGAGGTAAAAACTATTGACTCTGAACTTAACTGTCAAAACTGAAATTTACTGTCGAATCTGAATGTTACTGTCGAAACTGAACGCAATGGTACCAGAGAGGCACTTGACATGTAGTTTAGGGAGGGCCTGCAGTTCATCTTCAACCTGCCCCACCCTGGGCCGCCAGCCACCACCATCCCCAGCATCGCCTCGCCGCCCCGAAACAACTCCCCACCGTCGTTCCGCTGCCGCCCCGGCCAGCCCTCTAGGCCCCTGCCCCCCACCCTGAACCCTAAGATAGATAGTGTGGTACCTCTCCGGCGAGCCTCCATCCCTGCTGCGGGTGGTTCTTCCTTAACTCCGGCGAGCCCCCCCCCCCAACCCTTGAAAATTGACTGACCCAAAAGTCGATTCAGTCGACCGAAGTGTGGCTAAATCAGAGCAGAGCAGCAGCACGAGCGAGGGGGAGAGCAGCAGCAACAGCGCGAGCGAGCGAGCAAGGGATGGAGCAGCAGCAGCTAGGCAAGCGAGCGATCGAGCGAGAGCCGGAGCAGCAGCAGCAGCAGCGCGAGTGAGTGAGCGAGTGCCGGAGCAGCAGCAGCAGATCCGGCTGGTATGGACACCGATGCCGAAGGTGCCTCGCACTGGGGGAGACCCGCCGTGGAGATGTCGCCCGTGGCACCGGCTTCACGGTAGCCGCTCCATGGGGGTGCGTGATGGAGCACCGTTGGTGCCAGGAGGTCAAGTTAAGGAGAAGGTGTGATGCGATGAATGTACAACCTCTTTGGTGGCGCTGACTAGGCCTGGGCTTCGTCCGACGTGTCGGTGAGGAAGTTGCGGTTCCGGTGGAGCAGGTTAAGGCGGCGCTGTGGGGATGGAGCAGCCGCGATAGACGAGGCAATCATCGGCGCAGCTCCTTGGAGGTGGAGGACAGGGCAGCTGAACCGGCAGGACAACGAGATGGACGACGGATCCTCATCCGGGGAGGTGGACGAGGGACGTCAAGCTGTTGCGGTGGACGATGTCATCGAGGAAGAGGCTCCGGATGGGCAGCAGTGAGGTGGCGGATGGACGAGGGTGGGGTTTCACGGCTGGAACGGAGAGGTTATGGCGGCCTTGGATTTTGAATAGCGAAAAGGGGGCGTTGGGAGGGGGTAAACCATGACTTAGGGACGCGCTTGTCCAAAATGTAGGGTGTGTTACAAAAGTACCCCCCACTGATTTGAACTAGAGGCCCTTTCGGCTCAGGGTTAGAAGGGGGATTTCGCGTGTCGGGATTTGGCAGCTGGAGGGAGTTTTCGGGATAGCAAGGCGCGGGTTGTGAAGGCGCCAGTTTTGGGAGCACGATATCTGAATTTTCGGGATATAACAAGGTGCGGGTTGAATTTTAGGGACAAGCCTAACGTGTAGTAATATTGTACTTGTATGTAACAAATCAATTCGCACTTCCCACAACCAAAAAGAAAACAAAAAAAATAAAACTATTCACATCACAAGAAGAGAGACTCTTGCCCCGTTTTACTATACAAATGCTATTCAAAGCTACTCCCTCCTTCCATCTATATAGGGCCCAATGCGTTTTTTGATGCTAACTTTGACCAAATATGAGAGCAATAATATATGGCATGCAACTTACACAAAGCACACCATTAAATTCGTCTGTGAAAGGTTCTTTCAATGATATAATTTTCACATTGTGCATGTCATGTACTATTAATCTTGTCAATAGTCAAAGGCGGTCTTTAAAAACTCTTTACGCCCTATATAGATGGAAGGAGGGAGTATGAATCCATGTTATGTGCAATTAAATTTTTTCGCTTGCTGTATAATGCATGTAACCTACTCATGCCAACATTTTAGTGCATTCCAAATGTCTATACTACCGTTACAATTCGAACTGAATTTGAATTCATTTCTCTATTTCAATAAGAATCTACAATCATGATTGTTGCCAACTTCAACCACCATTCGTGTATTACCTTAATAACACACCACATGATTACTATAGAGATAGATATGAACTATGTGTACTACATGAACTCGATTTCTATTTTTTGAATACACTTGATGTTTATTCCAAATAATAGTACATTTGATGTACTAACTATACATTCATAATCTAAACCATGTTCCATACGTACACCGTGTTTATCACACAAAGTATAGTGCCCCGACCCCTACATTATGACAAGTATTTAGACCTGAGTTGCAAAAGCCACACATTAGCCAAAATTATAATCCATGTTCTACATTATGATATCTTCTTCAAGTATCTGTATCCACTTTTTTATAATGAATTATGATCTTTGTTCGTCTTTTACACCTTCACGATCCTCTTCTACACATCCGCCCCCCTCTCACCCACCCTTAGTGTCCCCTCCATCGCGCACGTTCATTATTTCTCTTTATTCGTCCACCCGCGGTGTGTGTAGGCCCCCGGCTCCTTCTTTCCGGCACACACCGGTCGATATACCTCTCTAGCCAAGTGTGCCTACAACAAACGCATATATACTTCCCCTCTTCTCTTCTCACCGTCCATGCCCACCTATGTCCAATACGGTTCCACGAAGGTGCACACTCCCGCCCCTATTTTCATTGATCACATACTCGCACACTCCTCTCCCCTCGACACGGTAGGCCTCTCGCACCACCTCCTAGCCGCACCCCTCTCCCACTGTCTGTCTCTCCGGACCTTATTTGCTTCTAACACATGCAGGCATGTATATGAACTGATCTCCCTACATATAACCAGGTCGACTATAATTCGTTTTCCCCACGCACCGATACACTTACCTCGCTAGATATGTCTCTCCCTTTCTCGGACACACGATGGTTGATCTTCCTATGTAGTTACATATGCTTACCACAACCATATCGTCTCCCCTCATCATCCTTGCATACCTCCCGACCCGTCTCTCACACGCACGTGCATAGACAGACAGACATCGCATGCCCTCTCTTATTGATATTGCACTCATACCGTCTGTTTGTCTAGCAGGCCTCTCCCACCATTTATGAAACGCAACTCCACCACCAACCCTCCGACGCTCTACCTATGTCTTTCTCCCAACCATATTCCTCTGCTACACATATCCATGGATGTTGATCGATCTCCCTCAATACATAGCTAGGTCTCTCTCCTTCCCCACACATATACTAGTCGATCGGTCTCTGCCCCCTCCCCCCCCCCACACACACTGATAGTCGAACGTTGTAGGTAGGTATCCATGCCACGGAGAAAAACTGCACCTTTGCCCTCTCAAATTCCTGTAGGCCAGCCGCCCTATATATTTGACATAGGCAAACACAAAATCGATGGCACTCTTTATTGATCGCGCAACCACACACTTCATCCATGTTTTCAATTCTATCAATATCTCACGTCCATGACTCCGTTTCACATACATTGCATATGTTACATTTTTTTGTTTGAGATATCATCAACACATTGCCTCTGTTTCGCACAAACCATCTCTCTCACACCCACCCATGTACATACCTGCACCTAAAGAAGAAGTACATGCAGGACGCACGTACTCACGTCTCGTTCCCGGCCACACCCGCGTGGGTACATGGTGGAGTTCGTTTCTGTACGAAAAGGCAGCCCACGTGATAATTTGACGCGTGTAGCGGTTGTTTACTAGAAGGAGGGTCAGGTACCACGCCTAGATGGAACAAAGTTCGACTTGATGCGTTAGTATTAAATAAATTTATATATTCCTCAATGGCACGTACAAAATATAAAACGATTGCCGTGGGGAAAATGCAAAAATGGGTTTGTCTCTCGTCACACCATCACACACAAGTCAGCCGTGGCCTCTCTCTCTCACGTTGGTCAGTGATCCGGCAGCATCCCGTCCGCGGGCAGAAAGGGAGGATGTGCCTCGTCTCTCCGTTCGACGGCGTTGAGGTAGCACATCTCGATATGCAGTACCCGCTGTCGGTGTCAAAACCAGCGGATCTCGGTAGGGGGTCCCGAACTGTGCGTCTAAGGCTAATGGTAATAGGAGGCAGGGGACACAATGTTTACCCAGGTTCGGGCCCTCTCTATAGAGGTAACACCCTACTTCCTGCTTGATTGATCTTGATGATATGAGTATTACAAGAGTTAATCTACCACGAGATCGTAGAGGCTAAACCCTAGAAGCTAGCCTATGATTATGATTGTTCTTGCCCTACGGACTAAACCCTCGAGTTTATATAGACATCAGAGGGGGCTAGGATTACACAAAGTCGGTTACAGATAAGGAAATCTACATATCTGAATTGCCAAGTTTGCCTTCCACGCAAAGGAGAGTCCCACCGGGACACGAGATGAAGTCTTCAATCTTGTATCTTGATAGTCCAACAGTCCGGCATAAGCATATAGTCCGGCTGTCCGAGGACCCCCCAATCCTGGACTCCCTCAGTAGCCCCTGAACCAGGCTTCAATGACGATGAGTCCGGCGCGGAGATTGTCTTCGGCATTGCAAGGCGGGTTCTTCTCCAAATTCTCCAGAGTACCTGTTGTAACGAGCAGTGTCCGGCTTCTCATTTAATGTTGCACTCATCAGCTTTTGCACCTTAATAATGTCAGCCTCCACATGTCGAGCGAATGCGAGAAGTCGGGGCATTTTTACACTTGCCACCCTGACCATGCAAGTAAATCGTCTATTAAAGAGACGGGGATCCTCAGATCCAAATCACACCATCTTTCGTGAGCGAGGATTCATCAGAGCACATCCGAAAAAACCATCCCATCATGGCCGGCCACCGCAGTTCCTCCTCTCGCTCCAATAGCGCTAAGCCCGGTGATTGGGAGAAGTCACTACATAAAACAGGTAATTTGCCGTCTGTGGATCACAGCCGGCAAAGACCCAAATCCAGACGGCAAAGAGTTTGCCGTTAGGAAACAGACGGCAAACTCAAACGGCAAAGATAAGTCGGCAAAGAGTACTTTGCTGTCAGCCTTTTGTCGAGATGACGGCAAAGATTTTTCCGTCAGTCATTATAGTTTTACTGTCTGCCACAAAAACAATAGACGACAAAAAACGCGTGCTTTGCCGTCAGTAAAAACCTGCACTTTGTCATCATCC
The DNA here is from genome assembly GCF_002162155.2 of Triticum dicoccoides. Classification (NCBI taxonomy): domain Eukaryota; kingdom Viridiplantae; phylum Streptophyta; class Magnoliopsida; order Poales; family Poaceae; genus Triticum; species Triticum dicoccoides. Next base: position 312,696,919 of record NC_041383.1, on the reverse strand, counting down.
AGAATAAAATAAAGACGGCAAAGGTTGTTTTTCATTTATTTTGTAAAGTGACGTCCGAGCAGAGCATCTCACCAGACACAGGAACAACAGACCAAAACAGGTTCAGCTCACAGAGATTTTGCTTTGGGGACACGGCATGCTGTCTCGCATTCATAGTCGGTGGAGTTACAAAGAAGTTACACGGCTGTCTTGAAAATTTACACAAGGACCCCTAGAAACTAAAAAGGAAAAGCAATCAAGTCCTCCATCGCAGCAACAGATACTTCACGGCCGGCCGTCCTTCTTCTCGCCGGGGAAAATACCACAAGGACACCACTGCCGCCGCCGCCACCCTACTCACCGCGCCGCCTCGCCCTGATCACCACGTTATAGGACAGTCACGCTCGCCCAACCTTGATACCCACACCGCCGCCCAGCCGTGCTCGCTGGTTCCTAGAGAGAGGGGGGGACAGTCGCGCGCCAGTGCAGTGTCGGGTGGCCGACGCCGCAGGGAGGAGCTCCTCTGTAGTGGCCGTCACGCACCATGCTCGAGGGAAGAGGCCACCGCGCGCCCGAGCGAAGAGGCCGCCGCGCGCTCGAGGGAAGAAGCCGCCACGCCCTTGCGCTGAGCAGTCGATGGTGGAGTGAGCCGCCGCTGCGCGCCATGCTCGTCGCCCGTGCGTCCGGCAAGCTCGTCGTCTGAGCATCCGCCAAGCTCGCTGCTAGCGCGGTGACCCTGCTCCCCGCCCGTGGCGCCGCCCTGCTCACCGCCCGCGCATCCACCAAGCGTGGCCGCCCTGCTCCCTGCCCCCACGGATGGCCTGCTGGGAAGGCCATCGGGGCGCCGTGCCGAACCCGCGACAACTCACCAACAAGGGGCGCCCAACCCGGGTCGGCTTAAAAGGAAGGCGGCCTGGACCAAGACGCCATCGCAGAGGTATGATTTAAAATCTGCTCCTTGATTATCATTTTTAAAATATAACAATGTCCATTGTGCCTTGGCAGAAAGAGTACTCGCTGAACTGTGTCCGGAGATCCTGCCGGCCATGCCTCTACCAGCCGGACACTAGAACCGGCCTCAAGGGGGGAGGCTAATGTGGGGACAACGCCGGACGGTCCTCCTATAGAGGATGTGGATAGAATATCCGCTACAAATTCCAAAGTGGAGAGCGCTATGAATCATCGATGTCGGCGGGCCGCACTCCGCGACCTTAATTTCTCCGAAGAGGCGTTCAATGCCTTCAACTCGGGAGACGCGTACATCCGAGCTGCTCAATAAGGGCTTGCTAGAGCCACAGACCAGTATTTAAAAGATATACGGGTAAAACAAATCTGATAATTATGTATATCAGTAGTCCTTGAGACTTGAAATAGTTGGCACAACTGATTTAAGGATCATTGTATGAATAGGTTCTTACAGAGAAGAATACCCATTTGTCCTAAGAGCTGGAGGAGTGTAAAGCCCAGCTTAGGGCCGCAGTTGCCGGAATGGAGGAATCCAAGAAGACCTCATCTGGTAATATTTTTCTCGATCGATAAAAGATGTAATTACATGTACCAGTTGGTATTCGGCATGTTTGCAGATCTAACAATAGATTCCGCAGACAATCCCGGAGTGAATCCAGAGATCCTACAAGAGGATGAACAACGAGCTCAACGACAGCTAGAGGTTGGCGAGTGTGTGCTCACACGGGTCCGGCGAGAGAAAAACGATCTCCAAGATGCCAATACCCGGCTGGGCGTGGAATTGAAAGATGTTTGGGCCCAGCTAGCGGAGTCCGTAAAGGAGAACAGGAGGCTTCAATGCGGAATTTTTAGTATGTGCTCAAAACGAACCTTTATATAGTTCGGCGAAGAAACAAGCTAACAGAGTTATGTCTGTAGGTATACTGACTGGTCGTCCTAAAGAGAGATGCCCGGATCCTCAGGCGACCTTCTGCAAGAGCTTTCGCAACTGCACAACAAGTTCGGCAGGTGATGCAGGGTATTGCCAAAGCCTTGTAGCCATCCGCCTCCCTGCCAGGAAGCATGGGGGAGCTTGTACAGCTGCGCAAGGGAGCGCGTCGGCGCTTCTAATTGTGGAAGATATCGGCATGTCAAGAAGGTGCGAGGGAAGCGTGGGCCATGGTAAAAACACGGTACACCAATGTCGATCTGAATCACATGGCCCAGGTCAGACCTGTAGGGTCAGATGGGAAAGAGATTCCCGTTAGTCTAGTGTATGACCAGGTAGGATTAGCCGCAAAGTAGTCCCAACAGGATTGTAGGCTAGCCAGCCAGTTGGATGGTATAGAAGAAGAAGTATGTGGGTCTAAGTGCCTTTGTACTTCAATTGACATAATTTGTCCCTAGACGGATTGTAAATCATTTGTCACGGCGGACCTTTTCGCTTCAGCCTTTGGACCCGACAGTCCGGAGTGTTTTCGAATACCCGCTCAGTTATGTAAACCAGGGTACGCGTGGAAACCAGGCGTAGGGGTCATAAGTGCTTGAACAGACAAGTACCCAACTAGCTATGTTATATTACATGGATAGTAAGAAACATCTTCCAGGGAGAATAATTCCGTTAAGGGTTCCTTTCCCTGGGTACGCATGCATTAATGTGCATGTCCGAATTGCGAACAGAGATGCAGTATATGAAACATCCGAGGGTTTGTATTATAATGGGTAAGAAACATCTTTTGTTCACAGACCGAATATTCCCTTAAGAACGCCAGCTTTCGGCTTCACCTAGTATGAGCTATAGGTCCGGTGGACCCGGCAGTAACAGTCGCAGAGGTGCTCCCCTTATGCCCTAGCTAAACTAACGGGAACATTGGGCATAAACACAGGAGCCAGGCAACCCAACTTGGCCAAAACTTAAGTTATGTCGATGCATATAATGGTGAAGAAAAGGTACATTTGGAAAATTGACACATATGCAGTGGGCATGAAGCCCAAAAGATAGTTATACTAAGCTTCTATATAAGAAGCCCCCATGTACAGTGAGCACGCATACTTAAGGATTTAACGCGTTAAAAGTGTGTAGTCGAGTCACACTGAAAGCTTTAGAGCCATAAAAGGAAAGAGAGAAGATATATATAAATAATAATTGTAAAAAGGGCGGAGGGAAGGGGATGGACACGGAGTTTGGCGCTAAGCGTAGAATCTTCGGAGTCTGGCCACGTTCCATGGGTTCGGCTCGAGTCAAATTATCTGATGCATCACGTAGGCGGTACGCTCCTCCGGTGAGAACTTTATAAATGTTGAAGGGACCCTCCCACTTGGGTTTGAGCTTATCCTTTTTCTTCTCCGGTAGGCGTAGAACGAGTTCGCCAACATTATAAGTTTTGGCCCGTACTTCTCTGCTTTGATACCTGCGAGCCTGTTGCTGATAGAATGCGGAACGGGCTTTTGTGATGTCGCACTCCTCCTCAAGGGCATCTAGACTATCCTACTGATCAAGCTTGGCTTCTCTCTCTCTTCGTACATGCACACTCGAGGTGAATCATGAATGATGTCACAGGGCAATACCGCCTCTGCACCGTACACCATGAAGAATGGTGTGTATCCGGTAGTACGATTTGGCGTGGTCCGCAGCCCCCATAGTACGGAGTCGAGATCCTCGACCCAGTGCGCGTCTGATTCCTTCAAGGATCGCACTAGTCTGGGTTTGATGCCACTCAAAATAAGACCATTTGCTTGTTTGACTTGACCGTTTGCTTGTGGGTGATAGACGGAGGCGTAATCGAGCTTAATGCCCATGTTGCCGCACCAAGTTTTCACCTCGTCGGCTTTGAAGTTGGAGCCATTATCGGTGATGATGCTGTGGGGGACATCGTAACGGTGTACAACCCCTAATATGAAGTCTATCACTGGTCCGGATTCGGCCGTTTTGACTGGTTTGGCCTCTATCCATTTGGTGAATTTATCCACCATGACCAACAAGTATATTTTTCTTATGGCTTCCTCCTTTAAGGGGTCCAACCATATCGAGCCCCCAGACCGCAAAGGGCCAAGTTATGGGGATTGTTTGGAGAGCGGTAGGTGGCATATGGCTTTGGTTGGCGAAGAGCTGGCAACCGACGCAATGTTGGACGAGGTCCTATGCGTCTGCTCGGGCTGTTGGTTAGTAGAAACCTATACATAAGGCCTTGCTTACAAGGGCCCGAGCTGCGGCGTGGTGGCCGCCGAGTCCAGCATGTATTTTGGCCAATAGTTGCCGCCCTTCCTCTTTGGAGATACATCTTTGAAGTAATCCAGTAGCGCTTTTCTTATAAAGCTCTCCCTCGTGGACCTTGTAGGCTTTAGAGCACCGCACAATGCAACGTGCCTCATTTTGATCCTCGGGGAGTTCTTGCCTATTTATGTAGGCTAAGAAGGGTTTGGTCCATGGGGCGATGACAGCCATGATTATGTGGGCCGAAGGTGTTATTTTGGTGGTGGAGCCTCCAATTATGTCAGTGTGTTCGGTATCTGGGGTTGTGGTCGGATACGGAATAGTATTACCGGTCTCCCCTTGCCACACCACGGATGGCTTGAACAGCCTTTCCAAGAAGATGTTAGGTGCGACGGGGTCGCGCTTAGCGCCGATGCAGGCAAGGATATCTGCTGGTTGATTGTTTTCTCGGACCACATGATGAAATTCGAGCCCCTCAAACCGAGCAGACATCTTGAGGATGGCATTGCGGTAAGTCGCCATTTTCGGGTCCTTGGCGTCGAAGTCTCCATTTATTTGTGATATTGCACTTCTAGGCGTTGGATGCCCATGGATACTGCCATCCCAAGACCATGCAAAAGAGCCTCGTGTTCGGCTACATTGTTGGAGTCTGTATATAGTATTTGGAGTACGTATTGGACTGTATCTCCAGTGGGGGATGTCAGGACAAGGCCCGCTCCCAGACCAGCCAGCATCTTAGAGCCGTCAAAGTGCATGATCCAGTTGGAGTATGTGCCGTACTCTTTAGGGAGTTTGGTTTTTTTCCATTCAGCGACGAAGTTAGCCAGTACTTTCGACTTAATGGCTCACCATGGTTTATATATGATGTCGAATGGGAGGAGCTCGATGGCCCACTAAGCAATCCGGGTCGTGGCATCGCGGTTATTTATTATATCATTAAGTGGTACTTCAGAGGCCACCGTGATTGAACACTCTTGAAAGTAGTGTCGTAATTTCCGGGATGCCATAAACACCACGTATGCTATCTTTTGATAATGTGGGTACCGTGACTTGGATGGTGTGAGGATAGTGGATACGTAGTACACCGGCTTTTGAAGCGGGAACTTATGTCCGTCCTCCTCTCGTTCGACGACGAGCACTGCGCTTACAACTTGATGTGCTGCAGCTATATATAACAACATAGGTTCACAAATGTTTGGTGCGGCTAGGATTGCGTTGCTGGCCAAGAGAGCCTTTATTTCTTCCAGTCCAGCCGTAGTCACATCCGTCCACTCGAAGGGTTTGGTGCGTCGAAGCAGGCGATAAAGAGGTAGTGCCTTTTCTCCCAATCGGGAGATAAAGTGGCTTAAAGGAGCCACGCATCCAGTTAATTTCTGGATTTGCTTCAGGTCTGTCGGGGTAGCCAACTGTGACAAAGCTCAGATTTTAGTCGGGTTTGCCCAATTCCTCTATTGGAAATGATGAAGCCCAGGAGCTTTCCGGCAGGAACGCCGAAAACGCATTTTTCCGGATTGAGCTTGATGTCATATGTTCGGAGATTGTCGAACGTGAGCCCCAGGTCGTCTATTAAAGATTCGACGTGTCTGGTCTTGATGACCACGTCGTCTACGTATGCCTCAATTGTTTTGCCGATTTGTTTTTCCAGGCATGTATGAATCATGCGTTGGTAGGTTGCACCGGCGTTTTTGAGCCCGAAAGGCATGGTGTTGAAACAGAAAGGGATATATGGAGTGATGAACGCCGTTGTGGCTTGATCGGACTCCGCCATCTTGATTTGGTGGTATCTAGAGTATGCGTCGAGGAAGCACAATGAGTCGTGTCACACGGTAGCGTCGATGATTTGATCGATGTGGGGGAGAGGGAAGGGATCCTTAGGGCAAGCCTTATTGAGGTACTTGAAATCGACACATAGGTGCCAGGATTTGTCGTTCTTTGGTACCATCACCAGGTTTGCTAGCCACTCCGGGTGTTTTATTTCTCTGATGAATCCGGCTTCGAGTAACTTGGCTAGCTCCTCTCCCATGGCTTGTCATTTAGGTTCTGAGAAGCGCCATAGAGTCTGCTTGACCGGCTTGTATCCCTTCAATATGTTTAGGCTATGCTCGGCCAGCCTACGTGGGATCCCTGGCATGTTTGAGGGGTGCTATCGGTGTCAAAACCGGCGGATCTCGGGTAGGGGGTCCCAAACTGTGCGTCTAAGGTTAATGGTAACAGGAGATGGGGGACATGATGTTTACCCATTGTCGGGCCCTCTCGTTGAAGGTAATACCCTACTTCCTGCTTGATTGATCTTGATGATATGAGTATTACAAGAGTTGATATACCACAAGATCGTAGACGCTAAACCCTTGAAGCTAGCCTTTGATTATGATTGTTATTGTCCTATGGACTGAACCCTCCGGTTTGTATAGACACCGGAGGGGGCTAGGGTTACACAGAGGCGGTTACAAAGAAGGAGATCTACATATCCGAATTGCCAAGCTTGCCTTCCACGCAAAGGAGAGTCCCTTCCGGACACGGGACGAAGTCTTCAATCTTGTATCTTCATAGTCCAACAGTTCAGCCAAAGTATATAGTCCGGCTGTCTGAGGACCCCTTAATCCAGGACTCCCTCAGTAGTCCCTGAACCAGGCATCAATGACGATGAGTCTGGCGCGCAGATTGTCTTTGGCATTGCAAGGCGGGTTCTTCTCCAAATTCTCCAGAGTACCTGTTGTAACAAGCAGTGTCCGGCTTCCCATTAATGTTGCACTCCTAGGCTTCTGTGCTTTAATAATGGCTATCTCCACGTGTCGAGCGAATGCGAGAAGTCGAGGCATTTTTACATTTGCCAACCTGACCATGTAAGTAAATCGTCTATTTAAAGAGACAGGGATGCTCAGATCCAAATCACACCCTCCTCCCCCAGCAAGTATCCATCAGAGCGCGCCAGGAAGTAACCATTCCATCATGGCCGGCCGTCGTGGCTCCTCCTCTTGCTCCCGTAGCGCTAAGCCAGGAGATTGGGAGAAGTGTTCTGTCCCCCATAGCCGATTGGTGGAGTAGCAGACCAAGGAGTTTCTCCCGCCTGCGTACATGGTCCCCGTCCGAGCTGGACTAGCTACTTATAATGGCGGGGCGCAAGCGGAGAGTTTTCCCAGCCCGTCCAAGGGGGAGCGGGTATGCCTTTTCCCTTACTTGCTGAGGGGACTTGGATTTCCAATCCATCCGTTCCTCCGCGAGCTCCTGGAGTTCTATGGCCTCCAATTGCATAACTTCACTCCCGCCTCCATTTTACACATCGCAGGCTATGTTGCCTTCTGTGAGCTATTTCTGGGCTGTGAAGCTCATTTCGAGCTATGGAAGAGGCTATTCTGCCTTGTACCCCGCACTCAGGAGGGGTCGGTATATCAATTGGGCGGAGCCGAAATATGGCGCATCGCCGGGACCGGATACCTATTCGGTACTCTGAAGAAGACATCCGAAGACTGGCCTTCAGAGTGGTTTTATATGGAGGACGTCCCCCTCCCGGACCTTATTCGGATGGGCCTTCCTGAGTTTGTAAATGCCCCATTGAAGAAACGCCAAAGCTGGCGCCCTCGGAGCCCCCAGGAGGACGATAACAGAGAAGTCCCTTTCATGATGGACAGGATAAAGATGCTGGACAAATCAGGGCTAACCATAATTGAGGTTATGTCCATATGTATAATACGGGGAGTGCAGCCACTTCAATATCGGGGGAAACCCATGTGGCACTTTAATGGAGAAGATGATGCCACCCACTGCGGCCCTAAAGGTCCGGACTCCGCCGCCGCTCTGGCGAAAATACTGTCTGATTTGTACAAAGGAGAAGAAGAGGAGTTCATCCGTATCAAGCCACGGGATGGATTCTCCATGTACAACCCCCCAAGCTGGGTGAGCTGCTACCTTTTATTCCAGTCTTTCCCGCATTCTTTAGCACAAATACTTACTTTGCCAATTCATAGAAGGAACTACGGAAAGCTATGAAGGACGTTCACAGCCAAAGGACCCCGACCGGGCCCTCGACCCCGAACTTAAAGAAGATCCAGACACATTTGTGGAGCTCATCGGCAGGACATTTTATCAGTTAAGCTGTGATGGTGCTTTGGTGTCCATCATAGTTGATTATTCTAGCCTACTCCCTGTATCACATGTAAGTAAAACCGGAGTCCCAACTTCCAAGAAGGATCCCCTCTCTGCGCCTTACCCACCGCACATGTATGTGTTCTACAGGGAAGGCCATCGGGACGCCGCGCTGAACCCGCGGTGACTCGTCAACAAGGGGCACCGAAGCCGGGTAGGCTTAAAAGGAAGGCGGCCAGGACCAAGACGCCGTTGCAGAGGTATGATTAATAACCTGCTACATAACTGTCGTCTTTAAAATATAATAATGTCCATGGGTTCCTGGCAGAAAAAGCGCTCGTCGGACTATATCCGGAGAGCCTGCCGGCCACGCCTCCACCAGCCGGACTCTGAGGCCGGACTCAAGGGCGGAGGTCAAAGCAGGGACAACGCAGGACGATCCTCCTACAAAGGATGCGGATAAATTATCCGCTACAAACTCCGAAGTGGAGAGCGCCATGAATCATAGGCGCCGACGGGCCACACTACGCGACCCTCATTTCTTTGAAGAGGCGTTCAATGCCTTCAACTTAGGGGATGCGTACATCCGAGCTGCTCAAGATGGCCTCGCCAGAGCCATGGACCAGTATGTAAAGGATATACGGGTAAGAAAATTTATAACTATGTATATCAGTAGCCCCTGAGACTTGAAACAGTTGGCACAACTGATTTAAGGATCATTGTATGCATAGGTTCTTACAGAGAAGAATACCCAGTTGTCTAAAGAGCTGGAGAACTGCAAAGCCCAGCTGCGGGCCGCAGTTGCCGGAATGGAGGAGTCCAAGAAGGTCCCATCTAGTAATACTTGTCTTGATCAGAACAAATGTAATGACGTGTACCAGTTAGTATTCGGCATGCGTGCAAATCTAACAGTAGATTCGACACACAATCCCGGAGGTAATCCGGAGATCGTATCAGAGGATGAGCAACATGCTCAACGACGGATAAAGGCTGGTGAGCGCGTGCTTACAAAGTTTATACGGGAGAAAAATGATCTCCAGGACACGAAGACCCTGCTGGATGTTGAATTAAAAGATGTTTGGGCCCAGCTTGCTGACTCCGTGAAGGAGAATAAGAGGCTTCAATGCGGCATTTTTAGTAAGTGCTCGAACGAACCTTTATAAAGTTCGGCGAAGAAGTGGGCTAACAGAATTATGTCTGTAGGTATGCTGACAGGTCGTCCCGAAGAGGAGATGCCTGGATCTGTAGGCAATCTGCTGCAAGAGCTCTCACAACTTCAGGGCCAAATTCGGCAGGTGATGCAGGGTATTGCCCAGGCCTTTTGGCTCTCCGCATCCCTGTCCGGAGGCATGGGAGAGCATGTGGAGATGCTCCAGGAAGCACGGCGGCGCTTTCGATTATGGAAGATATCGGCCTGCCGACAAGGTGCAAGGGAAGCCTGGGCCATGGTGAAGACGCGATACACCAAGGCTGATCTGAATGACATGGCCGAGGTCAGATCTGTAGGATCATATGGGAAAGAGATCCCCGTGAGTCTGGTATATGACCAGGTAGCATTAGCCGCAAAGTATTCCCAACGGGATTGTAGGCTAGACAGCCTGTTGGATCGTATAGAAGAAGAATTTAGTCAGTCTAAGTGACTGTGTACTTCAAATGACGTATTTTGTCTCTAGCCAGATTGTAAATCATTTGTCATGGCGTACCTTTTCGCTTTGACCTCTGGACCCGACAGTCCCGAGTGTATCCGAATACCCGCTCCGTTATGTAAGAACCGGGGTATGCGTGGAAACTAGGCGTAGGGGTCATAAGTGCTTGAATAGACAAGTACACAACTAGCTATGTTATATTACATGGATAGTAAGAAACATCTTCCAGGGAGAATAGTTCCGTTAAGGGTTTCTCTCCCTAGGTACGCATGCATTAATGTGCATGTCTGAGCTGCGAAAAGCAAAATAGGATATAAACATCTGGGGGCATGCATTAAAATAAGTAAGAAACATCTTTTGTTCACCGATCGAATATTCCCTTAAGAACGCTAGAGTTTGGCTTCACCCAGTCAGAGGTACACATTCGGCTGACCCGACAGTAACAATCGCAGAGGTGCTCCCCTTATGCGCTAGCCGAATTAACAGGAACGTAGGGCATAAACACAAGAGCCAGGCAACCCAGCTTGGCCAAAACTTAAGTCATATCGATGCATATAATGGCGAAAAAAGGCACATATGGAGAAGTGACGCATATGTGGTGGGCATAAAGCCCAGAAGATAATTATATTAAGCTTCTGTATAAGAAGCCCCCAGGTGTATTGAGCACGCATAGCGTGCCCGGAGTGTGCGATCGGAGCGCACTTAAAGCTTTTAAGGCTATAAGAGAGAGAGAGAGAGAGAGAGAGAGAGAGAATATAACTTTAAAAAAGGTGGAGGTAAGGAGACGAACACAGAGTTCGGCACTAGGCATAGAATCTTCGATGTCTGGCCGCGTTCCATGGGTTCGGCTCGAGTCGGGTATCTAATGCATCACACAGACGATACGCTCCTCCAGTGAGAACTTTATCAATGATGAAGGGTGGAACGCCCCGGATCCGATGCGCCAGGTGTCTGCAAATTATTCGTCGTCGTTGCCATGTCAATTGCTTGTGTGTTGAATTTTGCCATGTCATCATGTGCATTGCATTGCATACGTGTTCGTCTCATGCATCCGAGCATTTTTTCCATTGTCCGTTTTGCAATCCGACACTCCTATGTCCTCCGATGTTCCCCTCTTATCTCTTGTTGTGAGCGGGTGTTAAACATTCTCAGAATGGACCGAGACTTGCCAAGCGGCCTTGGTGCACCACCGGTAGACCGCCTGTCAACTTTCGTGCCATTTGGAGTCCGTTTCATACTCCAACGGTTAACCAGGGTACCGTAAGAGCCTCATTCGTTGCAGCCCAACACCCCTTAATAACAGCCCATGAGCCCATCCAAACCCCCTCCATGCTCTCGGTCGTTCGATCACGATCACGTGGGCGAAAACCGCACCCCATTTGGAGTCTCCTAGCTCCCTTTGCCTATATAAACGACCTTCCCCTCCATTTTCGCAGATCAAACCCTAGATGAAACATCCCCCGCCACCACGGGACATGTCCAGCCTCACCGGACAGATCCCGCCGCCGCCGGCAGCCAATCCGGGCATGCCACGTGTCCCCGCCGCCGTGTCTCCTCCGCGCGCCGCCGCGGGCCCGCTCGGCCCACGCGCGGCCCGCCCTAGCCCATCCGGAGCCAGCGCCCCGCGCCACC
>NC_041383.1:312669908-312685172 GCF_002162155.2 Triticum dicoccoides | reverse complement strand
CGCCGCCGTGGATGCTCGCCGCCTCTCCGCAGGTGCCCGCGTGCCCGTGCGCCCGAGCCGTCGCCGCCTTCGCCGGACCTCGCCTGCACCTCTGCCGTGCCGCGCGCCTCGCCTCCGTGTTGCCCGACCTAGCTGGACGGTCGCCGGAGGGCGCCGCCTCCCAGTCCGCCTCGCCTTGCCTCGGCCTCCTCTCCGCCCGCGCCGCCTCCACCGGATCCGGCGAGTTCCGGCCTCCCCGTCCCTCCTCATCGGCGCCCTGTCTTCCTCCAGCTCCGGCCACCTCCTCCCGCAGCTCCGGCGAGCGCACTCCGGTGATCCTCGGGATCCGTGCCACCCGGAACCAGATCCAGCGAACCCTAAGGTTGACCCCGAAATTTCCCCAAGTCCCAAAATATTTGCATCTGGGTCCCCTGTTCATTGCATCATAACTCTGTCATCATAACTCTGTTTCGTGGGTGCAATATAACAAAATGTTCATTGTGATATGCTATTCATTTTGTTACATTATGCCACGTTCATTTGAGTTCATCTTGATGCCCTAATCATCGTTACAAGAGTGCTATATGATGTTAAATGTTGTCTGTTAACAGAATTTGATGATTTGTCTTTTTCATTGCATTTTGTGTGTGCATCCTATGAGATTGATGTCTACATGAGTTTTGAGCTACATCATGCCATCTTTACAGTGGTGCAATCCATGTATTTTTGTGAGTCTTTAAGTGAGTGCATCGAGCACGTGAAGTAGGGTACTTGTTGTTACTGTTTTGCTAGTCCGAATCTGTATATCATGATACTATGTAAACCTGCTGCTACAAGTCATTCCATGCATAATCTAGAGATGTTAACTAAGGATGTTTTGTTATACATGTCATGCTCTATCCATACTTGCCCCTGGTTGCATTTATAGCCTGTTGTATCTTGCTGTAATCTTGCTCTCAAATTGCTAAATAATGTTGCTGTCAGCCTGTTAACATTAAGTTCAGTTTTTCCATGTGCTTTGCTAGTGATCCATGCACCCTATGAACTTGCTCTTGCCATGCTTAGCTTCTTGAACATGTGTTATTGCTGTAGGTATGCTTGTCTTGTCCTGAAATGCTTTGTGATGAGTGAATCGAGCTCGCAAAGATGCCTTCATAATTCTGTTTATGCCATGCTCTGTTTTTCTGCTAAGTCTGAATCTGTTTACGAAACTTGCAATGTTTACATGGGTGCCATCATATCTTCTGTGCCTTATTGGCTCGTGATTATTAAGGGACTTTTGTTTTATGCTATTAGCAGATTCATTCCATGCCTTTGGTTGCCATGATAAGTTCATGTAGAATGTTGTTTGATAGCTCTCAACATTTGCAACCTGATCTTATTTCTGCCATGTCCTGTGATTTCTGCTAAGTCTGTGAACCTGTTATTATTTGCAATTTTGCCATGTCCTTTTGAGCATGTTCTTGTAGTTTATGGAGATAGCTTAGTGTTCATGTATTGTCATGCTTTACCTGTACATCATGACCATGCCTTGTGTTTTCTTGTTGAGGTCCTGCAACATGTTGTTTTGATGCTTGCAATATGCCTAGTTGCTGTTTTGGACAGCATGCCTTTAGACTTACATGGTGTGTATGTGTTGAACCGTTGCTCCGTTTTGAGTGTGCTCTATATGAAACTTGCTTAGTTTTGCATGTAGCTTAATATTACCTTGTTGCATCCATGCTTTGAGGTGTTTGCTTGATGGTTGATTGCATTTTGCATCAATGCCATGCTTATCTTGTTTTGCTCATATCTTCTAGGCCGTAGCTCCGAATCTAATGAACTTTAGATGTAACTTGACTAAAATTTCGTGTAGTTCATTGTGATGCATCTTAACTCGCTGTTTAACAAATTGAACATAAGGTTTATTCAGTTCTGGACTAATTTCTAAATTTTCATATGAGGACTTACCGGAATTGTTATATGTTGTTCCCGGCCTCATTCAAACTTATTTTTATGTGTTGCTCTTGTATGCATCATCTCTTGCCACAAGTAGCTTCATGTAGTCTTGTCTTGCATCATACTTGGTTGAGCATCATGTCATGTATATGTGTGGTGTGTTTACCATGTTGTGTGCTTCTTCTTGATAGTTCCTGTTACGTTGCGATCGTGAGGATTCGTTCGTCTACGCTTGGTTCGGCTTCATCCGTTCATCTTCTTCATGGACTCGTTCTTCTTCCTAGTGGGATTTCAGGCAAGATGACCGTCACCTTGGATCTCACTACTCTCATTGCTATGCTAGTTGCTTCGTTCTATCGCTATGATGCGTTACCTACGACTTGCTTATCAAGCCTCCCAAATTGCCATGAACCTCTAACCTTGTCAACCTTCCTAGCAAACCGTTGTTTGGCTATGTTTCCGCTTTGCTCAACCCCTCTTATAGCGTTGCTAGCTGTAGTTGAAGATGAAGATTGCTCCATGTTGGATTATGTTTATGTTGGGATATCACAATATCTCTTATATTATTAATGCATCTATATACTTGGTAAAGGGTGGAAGCCTGGCCTTATGCCTGGTGTTTTGTTCCACTCTTGCCGCCCTAGTTTCTGTCATACCGGTGTTATGTTCCTTGATTTTGCGTTCCTTAAGCGGTTGGGTGATTTATGGGACCCCCTTGACAGTTGGCTTTGAATAAAACACCTCCAGCAAGGCCCAACCTTGGTTTTACCATTTGCCTCACCACCACCTATACTTTTCCCTTAGGAGTCGCGCTCCCGAGGGTCATCTTTATTTTAGTCCCCCGGGGCCAGTGCTTCTCTAAGTGCTGGTCCGAACCGAGCAACCTGCGGGGCCACCTCGGCGAAACTTGAGGGCTGGTTTTACTCGTAGCTTGACTTATCCGGTGTTGCCCTGAGAACAAGATATGTGCAGCTCCTATCGGGATTGTCGGCACATCGGGCGGCTTTGCTGGTCTTGTTTTACCATTGTCTAAATGTCTTGTAAACCGAGATTCCGAGACTGCTCGGGTCTTCCTGGGAGAAGGAATATCCTTCGTTGACCGTGAGAGCTTGTGATGGGCTAAGTTGGGACACCCCTGCAGGGTATAAGCTTTCGAGAGTCGTGCCCACGGTTATGTGGCAGATGGGAATTTGTTAATGTCCAGTTGTAGAGAACTTGACACCAGATTCGAATTAAAACGCATCAACCGCGTGTGTAGCCGTGATGGTCTCTTTTCGGCAGAGTCCGGGAAGTGAACACGGTTTTTGGGTTATGTTTGACGTAAGTAGGAGTTCAGGATCACCTCTTGATCAGTGCTAGCTTCACGACCGTTCCGTTTGCTCTCTTCTCGCTCTTATTTGCGTATGTTAGCCACCATATATGCTTAGTCGCTGCTGCAACCTCACCACTTTACCCCTTCCTTTCCCATTAAGCTTTTCTAGTCTTGATACCCATGGTAATGGGATTGCTGAGTCCTCGTGGCTCATAGATTACTACAACAACAGTTGCAGGTATAGGTTATGCGATGATCATGACGCGAGAGCGATGTTTGCTTGTTTTGGAGTTCTTCTTCTGCTTCTTCTTCGATCAGGGGATAGGTTCCAGGTCGGCAGCCTGGGCTAGCAGGGTGGATGTCATTTGAGTTTTTGTTTGTGTTTCATCCGTAGTCAGAGGGTGCTCTTATGTAAGATGATGTTATATTCGTGTGGCATTGTATGCCTTTTGTATGTATCCCTATCTATTATGTAATGTTGATTTAATGATATCCACCTTGCAACACCATCTTCAAGATGCGCTTCTATCCTTGGTGGGACCTTCGAGTTACTTTAGGATAGGGTCGCATCTTGGGCATGACAAAAGGACCCTCCCACTTGGGCTTGAGCTTGTCCTTTTTCTTCTCCGGTAGGCATAGAACGAGTTCGCCAATGTTATAAGTTTTGGCATGTACTTCTCTGCTTTGGTACCTTCGAGCCTGCTGCTGATAGAATGCAAAACGAGCCTTTGTGACGTCACGCTCCTCCTCCAGGGCATCTAAACTGTCCTGCCGATCTAGCTCGGCTTCTCTCTCTTCGTACATGCGCACTCGAGGTGAGTCATGAATATATCGCAGGGTAGTACTGCCTCTGCCCGTACACCATAAAAAATGGTGTGTATTCAGTGGTGCGATTTGGCGTGGTCCGCAACCCCCATAGTACGGAGTCGAGCTCCTCAACCTAGTGTGTATCTGATTCCTTCAAGGATCGCGCTAGTCTGGGTTTGATGCCGCTCATAATAAGACCATTTGCTCGCTCGACTTGACTGTTTGTTTGTGGGTGCTAGACAGAGGCATAATCGAGCTTAATGCCCATTTTGCCGCACCAAGCTTTCACCTCGTCGGCTGTGAAGATGGAGCCGTTATCAGTGATGATGTTGTGGGGGACACCGTAATGGTGGACGACCCCAGATACAAAGTCTATCACTGGTCCGGATTCAGCCGTTTTAACTGGTTTGGCCTCTATCCATTGGGTGAATTTATCTACCATGACCAACAAGTATTTTTTCTTATGGCTTCCTCCTTTAAGGGGTCCAACCATATCGAGCCCCCAGACCGCAAAGAGCCAAGTTATGGGGATTGTTTGGAGAGCGGTAGGTGGCATATGGCTTTGACTTGCAAAAAAAGCTGGAAACTGACGCAATGTTGGACGAGGTCATGTGCGTCTGCTCGGGCTGTCGGCCAGTACAAACCTGTACGGAAGGCCTTGCTTACAAGGGCCCAAGCTGGGGCGTGGTGGCCGCCGAGTCCAGCATAAATTTCTGCCAAAATCTGCCATCCTTCCTCTTTGGAGGTGGACCTTTGGAGCACTCTAGTCGCATTTTCTTATAAAGCTCTCCCTCGTGGACCTTGTAGGCTTTAGAACGCCGCACAATGCAATGTGCCTTATTTTAGTCCTGAGGGAGTTCGTGCCTATTTAGGTAGGATAAGAAGGGTTCCATCCACGAGGCGATGACAGCCATAATCACGTGGGCCGAAGGTGTTATTTTGGTGGGAGAGCCTCCGATTACGTCAGAGTTTTCGGGATCTAGGGTTGTGTTCGGATCCGCACTGGTATTGCCGGTCTCGCCTTCCCACACCTCGGATGGCTTGAACAGCCTTTCCAAGAAGATATTAGGTGCGACGGGGTCGCACTTAGCGCCGATGCAGGCAATGACATCCGCCGCTTGTTTGTTTTCTCGGACCACATGGTGGAATTCGAGCCCCTCGAACCGAGCTGACATTTGGAGGACTGCATTGCGGTAGGCCAACATTTTTAGGTCCTTGCCGTAAAAGTCTCCATTTATTTGAGATATTGCAAGGTTCAAATCCCCGTGCACCTCTAGGCGTTGAATGCCCATAGAGATTGCCATCTGAAGACCATGCAACAGAGCCTCATATTCGGCTGCATTGTTGGAATCAGTGTATAGTATTTGTAGTATGTATTGGACTGTATCTCCGGTGGGGGATGTCAGGACAACACCTTCCCCTAGACCAGCCAGCATCTTGATGATCCAATTGAAGTACGCGCCGTACTCTTTAGGGAGTTCGTCTTCTGTCCATTCGGCGATGAAGTTAGCCAGTACTTGCGACTTAATGGCTCGCCGTGGTTTGTATGTTATATCGAACGGGAGGAGCTCGTTAGCCCATTTAGCAATCTGGCCCGTTGCATCGGGTTATTTATTATATCATTGAGGGGTACTTCATAGGCCACCGTGATTGGACACTCTTGAAAGTAGTGTCGTAGTTTCCGGGATGCCATGAAGACCGGGTATGCTATATTTTGATAATGTGGGTACCGCGACTTGCATGGAGTGAGGACAGTGGATACGTAGTATACCGGCTTTTGAAGTGGGAATTTGTGTCCGTCCGTCTCTCGTTCGATGACGAGCACTACGCTTACAACCTGATGTGTTGCAGCTATATATAAAAGCACAGGTTCGCCGATATTTGGCACAACCAGGATTGGATTGCTGGCCAGGAGGGCCTTTATTTCTTCCAGTCCGGCCGTAGCCGCATCCGTCCACTCGAAGTGTTCGGTGCGTCAAAGGAGGCGATAGAGAGGTAGTGCCTTTTCTCCCAATCGGGAGATAAAGCGGCTTAGAGCAGCCACGCATCCGGTTAATATCTGGATTTGCTTGAGGTCTGTTGGGGTAGCCAACTGTGACAGAGCTCGGATTTTAGCCGGATTTGCTTCAATTCCTCTATTGGAAACGATGAAGCCCAAGAGCTTTCCGGCAGGTATGCCGAAAACACATTTTTTTTGGATTGAGCTTGATGTCATATGTTCGGAGATCGTCGAACATAAGCCTCAAGTCGTCTATTAAAGATTCGATGTGTCTGGTTTTGATGACCACATTGTCTACGTATGCTTCCACTGTTTTGCCGATTTGTGTTTCCACGCATGTCTGAATAATGCGTTGATAGGTTGCACCACCGTTTTTGATCCTGAAAGGCATGGTGTTAAAACAGAAGGGGCCGTACAGAGTGATGAATGCCGTTGTGGCTTGATCGGACTCTGCCATCTTGATTTGATGGTATTCGGAGTATGCGTCGAGGAAACACAATGAGTCGTGTCCAGCGGTAGCGTCGATGATTTGGTCGATGCGGGGGAGGGGGAAGGGATCCTTAGAGCAAGCCTTATTGAGCTCCTTGAAATCGATGCATAGGCGCCAGGATTTGTCCTTCTTTGGTACCATTACCAGGTTTGCTAGTCAGTCCGGATGTTTTATTTCTCTGATGAGTCCGGCCTCTAGAAGTTTGGCTAGCTCTTCTCCCATGGCTTGTTGCTTAGGTTCTGAAAATCACCGAAGAGTCTGCTTGACCGGCTTGTATCCCTTTAGTATGTTTAGGCTATGCTCGACCAGCCGGTGTGGGATACCTAGCATGTCTGAAGGATGCCAGGCGAATATGGCCCGATTCTCACGCAAGAACTCTCGCAGTGCAGCGTCTATTGTGGGGTTCAGCTGTGCCCCAATGGATGCTGCTTTTGTAGTGTCCGTTTAGTGGACCTGGAATTTGACTATTTTGTCTGCTGGTTTAAAATAGGTGGACTTGGGTCGTTTGTCGAGTATCACGTCGTCCCTATCCACTTTGGAGCATAGCGCAGTTAATTCTTCGGCCGCGAGAGCTTCGGATAATGCCTCCAGGGCTAGTGCGGCGGTTTTATTTTCAACGCGGAGTGCTATGTCCATATCACTAGCTAGAGTGATGATTCCATTGAGCCCGGGCATCTTGAGCTTGGGTATAGCTCGGAAGCTCGTGAATGCATCCCGCCCTAAAAGGGCGTGGTATCCACTACTGAACGGGGCCACTTGGAATGTGATTTCTTCGGACCTATAATTCTCCGACGTGCCGAATACCACATCCAGTGTGATTTTTCCCGCACATCGTGCCTCCCGACTAGGGATGATTCCTCTGATGGTCGTGCTGCTTTGCTCAATGCGGCTCTTGTCTATCTCCATTTTGTTGAGAGTTTCCTCATAGATGATGTTTAATCCGCTGCCACCGTCCATGAGCACTTTAGTAAGCCAGAAGTTGTCCATAATTGGACTAAGGACCAAAGTGACTTGTGCTCGGACTGTTCAAAATTGTGGTTCATCACTGGCACTGAAGGTTATGGACGTGTCGTTCCATGGATTTATTGCTGCAACGTGGCAGACTTCGGCGAGGCTGCGGAGTGCTCGCTTACGCCTATTGTTTGAGGCGAAAGTCTTGAACACTGTCAGTACTGTATTGTTATTTTCCGCGGGATGGTGCTCTATGGTATTGTTGATGAGGAGATCCTCGCCGCTCTTGGCCACCTGCCAGAGTATCCAACATGCTCTAAGGCTGTGTGTTGGTATGGTATCCAGTGTACTATGGATTTTGCATGGCCCATTGAGCCATCCCTCCAATACTGTTCCACGGCCTGTAGTGGGCTTTGGTTTCTTTGTGATTGGATCGGGTGACTTGTGAGAGTGCACCCTTTTTGTTCGGACGAGGGGTTTAGTTAGAGCCGGAGGATCCCAGAATTTTGTTTGGGTTTTCCATGCGCTTTCCATCGCATAGTACTTCTGTACTATGGCCGCCAAGTCAGCGAAGTGTGCTATGTCACGGCGACTTATGGCATTGAGAATTCCCTTGTCCGTGCAATTTTTGCAAAAGAATGAGATTGCGTCTTCCTCGCGATAGTCCTTAACCTTGCTCATTACAAGGAGGAATCTGGCACAGAAGTGATGTACTGTCTCTTGGGGCTCTTGTATGATGTGGGAAAGATCACTTGTGTCTGTGTGGGTGGGTAGATTTAAGTCCAAACCCTGACCCGATCTGAGACCCAGAGGTGAAGGAGCTTCCGAGCTTGGCGTCCGATATTGCCCAATTTTCTTGGCCCGCCGTCCGATTCTAGGTTCGGAGCTTGGGCCATGTCCTCCCGTAGACGGGTATCCAGCACGGATAGCTCGGGAATCCGGACATAGTTCGTCTTCAAAATAGAGGAAGAATTGCTGCATTGTTCCTCCACCACCGCTATTTAATGGGTGACCGGCGGAGAGTTAATTTCCCTTTGGTCGGGTTTAAGCCCGACCTGATCATAGTCCGTAGTGACTCCCAGGGCGGCGATGCGGTCCAAGAGCTCGTTCAGGGAGGAGAGCTCCATTGGATCCATCTCCTCGGTGAATTCCGAGCCAACGTGGAGGTTGTTCTTGATGACCTGAGAAGTCATCATCGGCGCGGCGGCCGAACGGGCGGTCATCACGAAGCCGCCCAGCAGGAGAGTCTGGCCTACAGCTAGGGATCCCCCGGAGGTGATGTTGTCCTTGACATCAAGATGAGCCATCAAGACTTATCGTGACGGCACAGTGGAACTCTCAATGAAAGCACCAATGTCGGTGTCAAAACCGGCGGATCTCGGGTAGGGGGTCCCGAACTGTGTGTCTAAGGCTAATGGTAATAGGAGGCGGGGGACACGATGTTTACCTAGGTTCGGGCCCTCTCAATGGAGGTAATACCCTACTTCCTGCTTTATTGATCTTGATGATATGAGTATTCAAGAGTTGATCTACCACGAGATCGTAGAGGCTAAACCCTAGAAGCTAGCCTATGATTATGATTGTTATTGTCCTACGGAATGAACCCTCCAGTTTATATAGACACCGGAGGGGGCTAGGGTTACACAGAGGCGGTTACAAAGAAGGAGATTTACATATCCGAATTGCCAAGCTTGCCTTCCATACAAAGGAGAGTCCCATCCAGACATGGGACGAAGTCTTCAATCTTGTATCTTCATAGTCCAACAGTCCGTCCAAAGTATATAGTCCGGCTGTCCGAGGACCCCTTAATCCAGGACTTCCTCAGGTGCCAGGCGAAGATGTCCCAGTTCTCCCGTAAGAACGCCCGCAGTGCAGCGTCGATTGTGGGGTTCAGCTGTGGCCCGATGGATGCGGTTTTGTAGAACCCGTTGGATGGATTTGGAATTTGACTATTTCATCTGCTAGTTTCAAAGAGGTGGACTTGGATCGTTTGTCGAGTATCACGTCATCCCTGTCCACTATAGAGCATAGCGCAGTTAGTTCTTCGGCCATGAGGGATTCGGATAATGCCTCAAGGGCTAGGGCGGCAGTTTTATTTTCGACGCGGAGTGCTACGTCCGGATCACTGGCTAGAGTGATCATTACATTGGGCTCGGGCATCTTGAGCTTCATGTACCCGTAATGGGGTATAGCTTGGAAGCTCGTGAATGCGTCCCGCCCTAAAAGGGCGTGGTATCCGCTATTGAACGGGGCCACTTGGAATATTATCTCTTCGGACCTGTAATTATCTGGCGTGCTGATTACCACATCGAGTGTGATTTTTCTCGCACATCGTGCCTCCCGACTAGGGATAATTCCTCTGAAGGTCGTGCTGCTTTGCTCAATGCGGCTCTTGTATATTTCCATTTTGTTGAGAGTTTCCTCGTAGATGAGGTTTAATCTGCTACCCCCGTCCATGAGCACTTTAGTAAGACGGAAGCCATCCACAATTGGACCAAGGACCAAAGCGGCTGGTGCTCGGACTGTTCGGAATTGAGGTTCATCACTGGCATTGAAGGTTATGTCCGTGTCGTTCCATGGATTTATTGTTGCAACGGGGCAGACTTCGGCGAGGCCACGGAGTGCTCTCTTGCGCCTGTTATTTGAGGCGAAAGTCTCGAAGACTGTCAATACCGTATTGTTGTTTACTGCGGAACGATGCTCTACGGCATTGTTAATGGGGAGATCCTTGCCGCTCTTGGCCACCTGCTGAAGTATCCAACATGCTCTAATGTTGTGTGTTGGTATGGTATCCGGTGTGGTGTGAATTTTGCATGGCCCGTTGAGCCATCCCTCCAATACGGTTCCCCGCCCTGTAGTGGGCTTTGGTTTCTTTGTAATTGGATTAGGTGACTTGCGAGAGTGCACCCTTTTAGTTCGGACGAGGGGTTTAGTGAGAGCCGAAGGATCCTAGAATTTTGCTTGGGTTTTCCAGGCGCTTTCCATCGCATAGTACTTCTGTACTATGGGCGCCAAGTCAGCGAAGTGTTATATGTGACGGCGACTTGTGGCATTGAGGATTCCCTTGTCCGTGCAATTTTTGCAAATGAATGAGATTGCATCTTCCTCGCGTCGATCCTTGACCTTGCTCATTACAAGGAGGAATCTGGCCCAAAAGTGATGTACTGTCACTTGGGATTGTTGTCTAATGTGGGAAAGATCGCTTGTATCTGGGTGGGTGGGTGGATTTAAGTCCGAACCCTGACCCGATCTGAGACCCAGGGGCAGAGGAACTTCCGAACATGGAAGTTTGGGTTCCAGGATGTTGCCCAATTTTTCTGGCCCGCTGTCCGATTCTAAGTTTGGAGTTGGGGTCATGTCCTCCCACAAAAAGGTATCCGGCTCGGAAATCTCGGGAATTCGGACATAGTTCTTCCTCAAGATAGAGGAAGAATCGCTGCATTTTGCGCCTCCACCACTTCTATCTGATGCGTGACCGGCGGAGAGTTAATCTCTCTCTGATCGGGTTTAAGCCCAATCCGATCATAGTCCGTAGCGACTCCCAAGGCGGCGATGTGATCCAACAGCTCGTTTAGGGACAAAAGTTCCATTGGATCCATCTGCTCGGCGTATTCCGAGCTGACGAGGAGGCTGTTTTTGATGACCCGAGAAGTCATCCTCGGCACGGCGGCCGAACGGGCGGTCATGACGAAGCCTCCTAGTCAGAGGGTTTGGCCTAAAGCCAGGGCTCCCCAGAGGTGATGTTGTCCTTGATAACAAGGCGAGCCATCAAACCTTTTCTCGATGTCATAGTGGAAATCTCAATGAAAGCACAATGTCAATGTCAAAACAGGCGGATCTCGGGTAGGGGGTCCCAAACTGTGCGTCCAAGGCTAATGGTAACAGGAGGTGGGGGACACAATGTTTACCCAGGCTCGGGCCCTCTCTATGGAGGTAATACCCTACTTCCTGCTTGATTGGTCTTGATGATATGAGTATTACAAGAGTTGATCTACTACGAGATCGTACAGGCTAAACCCTAGAAGCTAGCCTAAGATTATGATTGTTCTTTCCCTACGGACTAAACCCTCTAGTTTATATAGACACTGGAGGGGCTAGGGTTACACAGAATCGGTTACAGAGAAGGAAAACTACATATCCGAATTGCGAAGCTTGCCTTCCAGGCAAAGGAGAGTCCCACCCGGACACGGGATGAAGTCTTCAATCTTGTTTCTTCATAGTCCAACAGTCCGGCTGTCTGAGGACCCCCCAATCCTGGAGTCCCTCACCTGCCGTTCTCTCTGACCAAGCTCCGGTGCGGTAGGGCCTTCACCA
Organism: Triticum dicoccoides; assembly: GCF_002162155.2. Classification (NCBI taxonomy): domain Eukaryota; kingdom Viridiplantae; phylum Streptophyta; class Magnoliopsida; order Poales; family Poaceae; genus Triticum; species Triticum dicoccoides. The sequence continues at coordinate 312,673,382 of NC_041383.1, read as the reverse complement.
CTTTCTCGCTGCCGCAGTATGGGCAGATCCCGGCCGCCGGCGCCCTCCTAGTAACATCCTGACGACCCTCAGGTATAGCTTCCTTTGGCCTTGCTCCACTGCCCATCTTCCCACGTTGCTGCATGTGGATCTTGTTTAGTTGTTTTCTTAAATCGTATCTCGGCCGGCGTACTTTCTATCTTGCAATCTCATCCTCAAACCATTTTTGATAAACCACCATGTTCTATCTTTCCCTTATTGCATGGAATATGCTTCTTTTTTGTCGGCGTATGTGTCTTCAACTCGTGTTATTAGGTAGTAGTTGTTTCCTTTCTACCTCCTTTTACAAACAGGGCTATCCATTTTCACCTCGTTGCTATTGCGACCTTTTGGTGAACTGCACAAATCACTTTTTTCTTAAGAGTGTTTTGTGCAGTTCCGCAAAAATTTCACATGGGCAATGTTTTTACATTTCTGTGGGACTATAGAAAGAGAGATTGGTATTTCTATCCTCCTCATCCAACTTCATGGTTAATCTTCTCCAATAATAAGTTAGTCCTAAAGAGACTTCTATTTATGTGTGTTATGTTTCATCATCTAATTCCACTGTTATTGTAATCACAGTGACTGGATATCTTTGCAAACAAGGATGGTCCACTCAATTTTAGTGGAGCTGCACAAAATGATCGGATTGTGGTGTCCTCCATACACCACTTTTTTGGCTACAGAGCTAGGTGAAACTAGCTGCCAAGCAATGAACACTGTGCCAAGGAAATGGAGCCATGTCTATGAACATCATCGATCAATTATATTTTTTTTCTTTATTTGTACACCTTCTCACAACTTTGTCTTCATTTGTGATGTGAATATTGGCGCTGATGTCTAAACCATTGAGATGCATTAGCCATGGTAGCCATGGTAGTGTCATTTGTATTTGGTGGAATATTGTAACGAGATAATCTCGAGGCAAGACACATGAATCCTAAGTTGAAACCTTTTTTTCCTGCGGGAAACAAAGTTGAAACCTTCATAGCATCACAGTATAATTTCATTAAAATTATGTGTACATATAAACAAATCCTGAAGGACTGATAGCAATGCCAGAAACAATTCAACTTCGTTTCGCCAACATGTTGGACATCCTTCATCGGACTCCACCTGCCATGCGGCAATATTGAGTGCACAACACAACTTTAGGGAAAGATTCACCCCGGTCGTTGCACCGCAGTAGTAATGACTAGTGAGCAGTCAAATCAGAGAGCCCCACCTTCGCCACAGTAAGTTGCTCGGACGAAGCAACCATCATTTCTCTGTTCCTTGAATCCGCTGGTACTCCCATATTCCCACAGTAATAAGTTGCTCTGGCGAATCAACCATCACTATATCCGCTCAAGTGTGTTGACCACAGGAGCTATCCATTCAGATTGTATGTTAAAAAAATAAAGGTCGATAACTAATGTGGCAAACTTTCAAAAAAAACTAATGCGACATCTCGGGCCAACGCAGCCAGATCGCATTTTGCACGAGAAATTACACACTATGTTTCGTTGACATGTGGTCCCGTTCCAACATGTCAGTGAGACAATGGCGAGTCCTTTTCTACTACTATTTCCGAACGGACGTGTAGGCCGGGGCGCCTCTTCCTGTACCATGGCAAACTGGCAACCGTCCACCGACTCTTCGCCTTTCCCTCTCGATTTGGAACTGCTGTCGCACGCTCTTCCTCCCTCCTCCATTTGCCTTCTGTCAGTGTTCTGGGAACGGGGGTACCCAGACTTACCTGCCTGCGACCTGCGGCGTGGCTCAAGGAGTGGCCCAGCACGGCCCATCTTCATCAACACATGCTCAAGACCATTGCGAGGGGCCAAGCCTCGTGGGGAAGGGCGACAGGAGGCTTCCTCAGGCACGGCCTCGTCAGGCTGGCTCGCGAGGAGGCGGAGAGATCAAGACGAGGTACCTCACGAGGTGCCCATGACGCAAGCCATGATGACCAAGGCCAGGCGGGCGCCAGGCGGGCGCCGGCCTGCGTAGAGTCCTTGTTTTCCCTTTGGTGCAAAGGGGGCAAGCGCAGGCAAGGGTATCAAGCAAAGGCAACCATTTCAGTGCAACAAGACCAAGACCAGCAGGGCGGCAGAAGGAGGTCATCATGGAGCCCAAGCCAGCATCATCGTCAGGGTCTTTGGCAGGCGAGGACCAACTTTAGTCAGGATAAGTGTACTAGATGTTCCCCTTCAAAATGGCCAATTGTTGGCGCCCTTCCCGCTCAATATTTGGGAAGAGGCCCAGGGCCTCCACCTATAAATAGGACTAGCCACCCCCAGGGTAGAGGCAACTGATCCATAGGCATCTAAATTCAACCCCTCAAAAGGAACAACACCACCATAGGAACAGACCTTCGCGAGGTTGTTCTTCCCTTGTATTGTTCATCAGCCCCAGAGGCAATCCACCACACCACACACTGGAGTAGGGTATTACACCACAATGGTGGCCTGAACCAGTATAAATCTTGGCCTTTGTGTTGTTCTGTCAACTTGGGTGTTTGGTTTACAGGAATTGAAAGAGCAGAGGAATGCAAAGAAACATGGCTAAAATAAAGTGAAACCATATGAAAGCGTTTACAATTAGAATGGTATTCTACCACTAATGCACTTTGTATTGTTTTCATGCATAGGATTTTGAAAAAGGGTCCATGTGGATGTTTTGCTTCATTCCTTTCAACAAAATGCATGAATAATTGAATAGTAGAGTGCCATTGGAAAATTCCCTATTGCTATGTTTTTCCATTGAACAGAAATAGCCCTAATGGATCGACATGAATGTATAGTAATAAGTGATGCAACAAGTGTACAACCTCTTTGTCGTAGCCATGTAGACCTCAGCATCATTGGGTTGGTCGCTGAAGCAATTGAGGCAGAGGTGGTTGTCGGAGGTGTGGCGGAAGATCTGAGGAATCTGTAGACGGCGTCCAGGGCACTTCTCTGTTGTGATGCATCGTTTTGTCGTTGGAGTAGCTCCGGTGAGCCGTAAGACGTCAAGGTAGAAGCAGCACATGATAGACATCGTCAATATCAAGTGGGATTCTAATAGCTTCTCCAATAGATGATGTAAAATAGATGTAAAATTTACATCACCAAAAACCACCTAACTACAACAGATGAGGTAAAAATTGTTGACTCTGAACTTAACTGTCAAAACTGAAATTTACTGTGGAATCTAAATGTTACTGTCGAAAATGAACGCAATGGTAGCAGAGAGGCACTTGACATGTAGTTTAGGGAGGGCCTGCAGTTCATCTTCAACCTGCCCCGCCCTGGACCGCCATCCACCACCGGCCCCAGTGCCGCCTCGCCGCCCCGAAACAACTCCCCACCGTCGGTCCACTGCCGCCCCGGCCAACCCTCTAGGCCCCTGCCCCCACCCTGAACCCTAAGATAGATAGTAGGGTACCTCTCCGGCGAGCCTCCGTCCCTGCTACGGGTGGTTCTTCCTTAAGTT
>NC_041383.1:312648791-312669492 GCF_002162155.2 Triticum dicoccoides | reverse complement strand
AATTCAGTCGACCGAAGTGTGGCTAAATCGGAGCAGAGCAGCAGCATGAGCGACGGGGAGAGCAGCAGGAGCAGTGCGAGCGAGCGAGTGAGGGCTGGAGAAGTAGCAGCTGGGCGAGCGAGCAATCGAGCGAGAGCCGGAGCAGCAGCAGCAGCAGCGCGAGCGAGCGAGCGAGTGCCGGAGCAGCAGCAGTAGATCCGACTGGTATGGACACCGCTGCCGAAGGGGCCTCAAACTGGGGGAGACCCATCGTGGAGATGTCGCCCACGGCACCGGCTTCAAGGTAGCCGCTCCATGGGGGTGCGTGATGGAGCACCGTTGGCGCCGGGAGGTCGAGTGAAGGAGAAGGTGTGATGCGATGAATGTACAACCTCTTTGGTGGCGCCGAGTAGGCCTTGGCTTCACCCGAAGAGTCGGTGAGGAAGTTGCGGTTCCGGTGGAGCAGGTTAAGGCGGCGCTATGGGGATGGAGCAGCCGCGATAGACGAGGCGATCATCGGAGCAGCTCCTTGGAGGTGGAGAACGGGGCAGCTGAACCGGCAGGACGACAAGATGGACGACGGATCCTCATCCAGGGAGGTGGACGAGGGACGTCAAGCTGTTGCGGTGGACGACGTCGTCGAGGAAGAGGCTCCGGCTGGGCAGCGGTGAGGTGGTGGATGGACGAGTGTGGGGTTTAACGGCTAGAGCGGAGAGGTTATGGCGGCCTTGGATTTTGAATAGCAAAAAGGGGGCGTAGGGAGGGCGTAAACCATGACTTAGGGACGTGCTTGTCCAAAATGTAGGGTGTGTTACAAAAGTACCCCCCACTGATTTGAACGAGCGGCCCTTTCGGCTCAGGGTTAGAAGGGGGATTTCACGTGTCGGGATTTGGCAACTGGAGGGAGTTTTCGGGATAGCAAGGCGCGAGTTGTGAAGGCGCCAGTTTTGGGAGCACGATATCTGAATTTTTGGGATATAACAAGGCGCGGGTTGAATTTTAGGGACAAGCCTAACATGTAGTAAAATTGTACTTGTACGTACCAAATCAATTTACACTTCCCTCAACCAAAAAGAAAACAAAAAAATAAACTATTCACATCACAAGAAGAGAGACTCTTGCCCCGTTTTACTATACAAATGCTATTCAAAGCTACTCCCTCCTTCCATCTCTATAGGGCCCAATGCGTTTTTTGATGGTAACTTTGACCAAATATGAGAGCAATAATATATGGCATGCAACTTAGACAAAGCACACCGTTAAATTCGTCTGTGAAAGGTTCTTTCAATGATATAATTTTCACATTGTGCATGTCATGTACTATTAATCTTGTCAATAGTCAAAGGCGGTCTTTAAAAACTCTTTACGCCCTATATAGATGGAAGGAGGGAGTATGAATCCATGTTATGTGCAATTAAAATTTTTCGCTTGCTGTATAATGCATGTAACCTACTCATGCCAACATTTTAGTGCATTCCAAATGTCTATACTACCGCTACAATTCGAACTGAATTTGAATTCGTTTCTCTATTTCAATAAGAATCTACAATCATGATTGTTGCCAACTTCAACCATCATTCGTGTATTACCTTAATAACACACCACATGATTACTATAGAGATAGATATGAACTATGTGTACTACATGAACTCGATTTCTATTTTTTGAATACACTTGATGTTTATTCCAAATAATAGTACATTTGCTGTACTAACTATACATTCATAATCTAAACCATGTTCCATACGTACACCGTGTTTATCACACAAAGTATAGTGCCCCGCCCCCTACATTATGACAAGTATTTAGACCTGTGTTGCAAAAGCCACACATTAGCCCAAATTATAATCCATGTTCTACATTATGATATCTTCTTCAAGTATCTGTATCCATTTTTTTATAATGAATTATGATCTTTGTTCGTCTTTTACACCTTCACGATCCTCTTCTACACGTCCGCCCCCCTCTCACCCACCCTTAGCGTCCCCTCCATCGCGCACGTTCATTATTTCTCTTTAGTCGTCCACCCGCGGTGTGTGTAGGCCCCCGGCTCCTTCTTTCCGGCACACACCGGTCGATATACCTCTCTAGCCAAGTGTGCCTACAACAAACGCATATATACTTCCCCTTTTCTCTTCTCACCGTCCATGCCCACCTATGTCCAATACGGTTCCACGAAGGTGCACACTCCCGCCCCTCTTTTCAATGATCACATACTCACACACTCCTCTCCCCTCGACATGGTAGGCCTCTCGCACCACCTCCTAGCCGCACCCCTCTCCCCCTGTCTGTCTGTCCGGACCTTATTTGCTTCTACCACATGCAGGCGTGTATATGAACTGATCTCCCTACATATAACTAGGTCGACTATAATTCGTTTTCCCCACACACCGATACACTTACCTTGCTAGATATGTCTCTCCGTTTCTCGGACACACGATGGTTGATCTTCCTATGTAGTTACATATGCTTACCACAACCATATCGTCTCCCCTCATCATCCTTGCATACCTCCCGACCCGTCTCTCACACGCACGTGCATAGACAGACAGACATCGCATGCCCTCTCTTATTGATATTGCACTCATACCGTCTGTTTGTCTAGCAGGCCTCTCCCACCATTTGTGAGACGCCACTCCACCACCAACCCTCCGACGCTCTACCTTTGTCTTTCTCCCAACCTTATTCCTCTGCTACACATATCCATGGATGTTGATCAATCTTCCTCAATACATAGCTAGGTCTCTCTCCTTCCCCACACATATACTAGTCGATCGGTCTCTGCCCCCTCCCCCCCACACACACACACCGATAGTCGAACGTTGTAGGTAGGTATCCATGCCACGGAGAAAAACTGCACCTTTGACCTCTCAAATTCCTGTAGGCCAGCCGCCCTGTATATTTGACGTAGGCAAACACAAATTCGATGGCACTCTTTATCGATCGCACAACCACACACTTCATCCATGTTTTCAATTCCATCAATATCTCACGTCCATGACTCCGTTTCACACACATTGCATATGTTACGTTTTTTTGTTTGAGATATCATCAACACATTGCCTCTGTTTCGCACAAACCATCTCTCTCACACCCACCCACGTACGTACCTGCACCTAAAGAAGAAGTGTACGCAGGACGCACGTACTCACGTCTCGTTCCCGGCCACACCCGCGCGGGTACATGGTGGACTTCGTTTCTGTACGAAAAGGCAGCCCACGTGATAATTTAACGCGTGTAGCGGTTGTTTACGAGAAGGAGGGTCAGGTACCACACCTAGACGGAACAAAGTTTGACTTGACGCATTAGTATTAAAAAAAGTTATATATTCCTCAATGGCACGCACAAAATATAAAACGATTGCCGTGGGGAAAATGGAAAAATGGGTTTGTCTCTCGTCACACCATCTCACACAAGACAGCCGTGTCCTCTCTCTCTAAGCGTTGGTCAGTGATCCAGCAGCATCCCGTCCGCGGGCGGAAAGGGAGGATGTGCATCGTCTCTCCATTCGACGGTGTTGAGGTAGCACATCTCGATCTGCAGTACCCGCTGTCGGTGTCAAAACCAGCGGATCTCGGGTAGGGGGTGCCGAACTGTGCGTCTAAGGCTAATGGTAACAGGAGGCGGGGGACACAATGTTTACCCAGGTTCCGGCCCTCTCTATGGAGGTAATACCCTACTTCCTGCTCGATTGATCTTGATGATATGAGTATTACAAGAGTTAATCTACCACGAGATCGTAGAGGCTAAACCCTAGAAGCTAGGCTATGATTATGATTGTTCTTGCCCTACGGACTAAACCCTCCAGTTTATATAGACACCGGAGGGGGCTAGGATTACACAAAGTCGGTTACAGAGAAGGAAATCTACATATCCGAATTGCCAAGTTTGCCTTCCACGCAAAGGAGAGTCCCACCAGGACACGGGGTGAAGTCTTCAATCTTGGATCTTCATAGTCCAACAGTCCGGCATAAGCTTATAGTCCGGCTGTCCGAGGACCCCCCCCCCCCCAATCCTGGACTCCCTCAGTAGCCCCTGAACCAGGCTTCAATGACGATGAGTCCGGCGCGCAGATTGTCTTCGACATTGCAAGGCGGGTTCTTCTCCATATTCTCCAGAGTACCTGTTGTAACGAGCAGTGTCCGGCTTCCCATTTAATTTGCACTCATCAGCTTCTGCACCTTAATAATGTCAGCCTCCACATGTCGAGCGAATGCAAGAAGTCGGGGCATTTTTACACTTGCCACCCTAACCATGTAAGTAAATCGTCTATTAAAGAGACGGGGATCCTCAGATCGAAATCACACCATCTTCCCTGAGCGAGGATTCATCAGAGCGCGTCCGAAAAAACCATCCCATCATGGCCGGCCACCGCAGATCCTCCTCTCGCTCCCATAGCGCTAAGCCAGGTGATTGGGAGAAGTCACTACAGAAAACAGGTAATTTGCCGTCTGTGGATCACAGCCGGCAAAGACCCAAATCCAAACAGCAAACTCAGATGGCAAAGATAAGTCGGAAAAGAGTACTTTCCTGTCAGCCTTTTGTTGAGATGACGGCAAAGATTTTGCCGTCAGTCATTACAATTTTGTTGTCTACCACAAAAACAACAGACGGCAAAAAACGCGTGCTTTGTCGTCAGTCAAAACCTGCACTTTGCCGCCATCCAGAATAAAATAAAGACGGCAAAGGTTGTTTTTCATTTATTTTTTAAAGTGACGTCCGAGCAGAGCATCTCACCAGACACAGGAACAACAGACTAAAACAGGTTCAGCTCACAGAGATTTTGCATTGGGGACACGGCCTGCTGTCTCGCATTCATCGCCAGTGGAGTTACAAAGAAGTTACACGGTTGTCCTGAAAATTTACACAAGGACCCCTAGAAACTAAAAAGGAAAAGCAATCAAGTCCTCCATCGCAGCAACAGATACTTCACCGTCGGCCGTCCTTCTTCTCGCCGGGGACAATACCACAAGGACACCACTGCCGCCGCCTCCGCCCTGCTCACCGCGCCGCCTCGCCCTGATCACCGCGTCACAGGACAGCCACGCTCGCCCGACCCTGGTACCCGCACCGCCGCCCGGCCGTGCTCGCTGGTTCCTGGAGAGAGAGAGGGGGGATAGCCGCGCGCCAGTGCAGTGTCGGGTGGCCGACGCCGGAGGGAGGAGCTCCTCTGTAGTGGCCGTCACGCGCCATGCTCGAGGGAAGAGGCCACCGCGCGCCCGAGAGAAGAGGCCGCTGCGCGCCCGAGTGAAGAAGCCGCCGCGCCCTTGCGCTGAGCAGTCGACGGTGGAGAGAGCCGCCACTGCGCGCCATGCTCGTCGCCCGCGCATCTGGCAAGCTCGTCGCCCGAGCATTCGCCAAGCTCGCTGCCAGCACTGCGGCCCTGCTCCCCGCCCGCGGCACCGCCCTGCTCACCGCCCGCGCATCCGCCAAGCGCGGCCGCCCTGCTCCCCGCCCCCGCGGATGGCCTGCTTGCCCGCGCCGGCCATGGATGTGTTGGTGGGTGGCTGTGTGGTCTGCGTTCCGTGGCCATGCATGTGTTAGTTGGTGGGTGGTTGTGTGATGTGTGTTCCGTGGCGTGACTGGCGGTGTGGTGTGCGTGGGTGGGTGGGGCAGTGGGCTTGGGTTAGTGGGTGTGTCAGGATGGGTCGGACTGCGTACATTTGGAGGGACCGCCATGTCATCGATCCCTGGGATCGATCGGCGTGATGTGCTTCTTCTTTGCCGTCTGTGTTTTTTATACAGACGGCAAAATATGTCTTTCCCGTCTGTGTTTTTTATTACAGACAGCAAATCTCATACTTTGTCGTCTGTAATAAAAAATGTAGACGGCAAAGATTTTGCCGTCTGTGTTTCCTATTACAGACGGCAAAGTATGACATTTGTCGTCTGTAATAAAAAACGCAGACGGCAAAGACTACTTTGTCGTCTGTAATTAAAAATGCAGACGGCAAAATATGTTTTGGCGTTAGTCATTCTTTGCCGTCAGTAGCTGACGGCAAAACTGCTCTTTGTCGTTTGGCACGACGAAAAGCTGACAACAAAGATGTCCACTGACGACAAATTATCTGTTTCCTGTAGTGAGTGTACCATATGCCACGATCAATTGGTGGAGTTGCAGACCCAGGGGTTTCTCCCACCTGCAAATCTTGTCCCCATCCGAGCCGGATTAGCTACTTTTGACGGCAGGAAGCAAGCGGAGAGTTTTCCCAACCCATCCAGGGGGGAGCAAGTATGCCTTGTCCCTTACTTGCTAAGGGGCATCGGATTTCCAATCCATTCGTTCCTCCGTGGGCTCCTGGAGTACTATGCCCTCCAGGTGCACAACTTCACTCCTGCCTCCGTCCTGCACATCGTAGGTTATGTCGCCCTTTGTGAGCTATTTCTGGGCTGTGAAAATCATTTCGAGCTATGGAAAAGGTTGTTCTGCCTCGTCCATCCCAATCAGGAGGGATCAATATACCAAGTGGGCGGAGCCGAAATATGGCGCATCGCCGAGACCAGATACCTGTCCAGCACTCCGAAGAAGACATCCGAAGACTGGCCATACGAGTGGTTTTGTATAGAGGGCGTTTCCCTTCCTGACCCTATCCACATGGGTCTTCCTGAGTTCACAAATGCCCCATTGAAGAAACATCGTAGCTGGCATCCCCGGAAACCCAAGGAGGAAGATTGCAGAGAGGTCCTTCAACTAATGGGCAGGATAAAAACACTGGCCAAATCTTGATTGACAATAATTGAGGTTATGTCAATATGCATAATGCGGGGGGTGCAGCCACTCCAGTATCAGGGGCATCCCATGTGGCACTTCAATGGATAAGACGAGGCCACCTGTTGCGGTCGGAAAGGTCCGGACTCCACCACCGCTCTGGCAAAAATATTGTCCGATTTGCATAAAGGATAAGAAGAGGAGTTCATCCACATTAAGCCACGGGATGGATTTTCCATGTACAACCCCCCTAGCTGGGTGAGTTGCCATCTTTAACTCAACTCTATTCATTCCTGCAGTCTTTCGTTACAAATATTTACCTTGCTAGTTCATAACAGGAACTACGAAAGGTTGTGAGGGAGGTCCACAACCCGCCTCCACAGCCAGAGGACCACAACTGGGCCCTCGACCCCGGACTTGAAGAAGATCCGGACATATTTGTAGAGCTCGTCGACAGGATGTTTTACAAGGCAAGCTGTGAAGGCACCTTGGTGGCCATCATTGCCGACTATCCTGGCCTACTCCCTGCATTATATGTAAGAAAAACCGGAGTCCTAACTTCCGAGAAGGATCCCTTCTTTACGCCTTACCCACCGCACGTGTATTGCGCTTTATAGGGAAGGCCATCGGGGCACCGTGCCGAACCCGTGACAACTCACCAACAAGGGGCGCCCAAGCCGAGTCGGCATAAAAGGAAGGCGGTCTGGACCAAGACGCCATCCGCAGAGGTATGATTTAAAACCTGCTCCTTGATTATCATTTTTTAAATATAACAATGTCCATTGTGCCCTGGCAGAAAGAGTACTCGTCGAACTATGTCCGGAGATCCTGCTGCCACGCCTCTACCAGCCGGAGTCTAGAACCGGCCTCAAGGGTGGAGGCTAACATGGGGACAATGCCGGACGGTCCTCCTACAGAGGATGTGGATAGAATATCCGCTACAAATTCCGAAGTGGAGAGCGCTATGAATCATCAACATCGGCGGGCTGCACTCCGCGACCTTAATTTCTCCGAAGAGGCCTTCAATGCCTTCAACTCGGGAGACGCGTACATCCGAGCTGCTCAAAAAGGGCTTGCTAGAGCCACAGACCAGTATTTAAAAGATATACGGGTAAGAAAAATCTGATAATTATGTATATCAGTAGCCCTTGAGACATGAAATAGTTGGCACAACTGATTTAAGGATCATTGTATGAATATGTTCTTACAGAGAAGAATACCCATTTGTCCCAATAGCTGGAGGAGTGTAAAGCCCAGCTCAGGGCTGCAGTTGCCGGAATGGAGGAATCCAAGAAGACCTCATCTTGTAATATTTGTCTCGATCGATAAAAGATGTAATTACGTGTACCAGTTGGTATTCCGCATGTTTGCAGATCTAACAATAGATTCCGCAGACAATCCCGGAGTGAATCCGGAGATCCTACAAGAGGATGAACAACGAGCTCAACGACAGCTAGAGGCTGGCGAGCGTGTGCTCACACGGGTCCGGCGAGAGAAAAACGATCTCCAAGATGCCAATACTCAGCTGGGCGTGGAATTGAAAGATGTCTGGGCCCAGCTAGCGGAGTCCGTAAAGGAGAATAGGAGGCTTCAAAGCGGCATTTTTAGTATGTGCTCAAAACGAACCTTTATATAGTTTGGCGAAGAAACAAGCTAACAGAGTTATGTCTGTAGGTCTACTGACTGGTCGTCCTGAAGAGAGATGCCCGGATCCTTAGGTGACCTTCTGCAAGAGCTTTCGCAACTGCACAACAAGTTCGGCAGGTGATGCAGGGTATTGCGAGGGCCTTGTGGCCATCCGCCTCCCTGCCAGGAAGCATGGGGGAGCTTGTACAGCTGCTCAAGGGAGCGCGGCGGCGCTTCTAATTGTGGAAGATATCGACCTGTCAACAAGGTGCGAGGGAAGCGTGGGCCATGGTGAAAACACGGCACACCAAGGTCGATCCGAATCACATGGCCCAGGTCAGACCTGTAGGGTCAGATGGGAAAGAGATTCCCATTAGTCTGGTGTATAACCAGGTAGGATTAGCCGCAAAGTAGTCCCAACAGGATTGTATGCTAGACAGTCTGTTGGATGGTATAGAAGAAGAAGTATGTGGGTCTAAGTGACTATGTACTTCAATTGACATAATTTGTCCCTAGACGGATTGTAAATCATTTTGATGGCGGACCTTTTCGCTTCAGCCTCTGGAGCCGACAGTCCGGAGTTTTTGCGAATACCCGCTCAGTTATGGAAACCGGGGTACGCGTGGAAACCAGGCGTAGGGGTCATAAGTGCTTGAACAGACAAGTACCCAACTAGCTATGTTACATTACATGGATAGTAAGAATCATCTTCCAGGGAGAATAATTCAGTTAAGGGTTCCTTTCCCTACGTACGCATGCATTAATGTGCATGTCCGAATTGTGAACAGGGATACAGTATATGAAACATCTGAGGGTTTGTATTATAATGGGTAAGAAACATCTTTTGTTCACCGACCGAATATTCCCTTAAGAATGCTAGCTTTCGGCTTCACCTAGTCTGAGCTACAAGTCCGGTGGACCCGGCAGTAACAATCGCAGAGGTGCTCCCCTTATGCCCTAGCCGAACTAACGAGAACGTAGGGCATAAACACAGGAGCCAGGCAACCCAACTTGGCCAAAACTTAAGTTATATCGATGCATATATTGGTGAAGAAAAGGTACATTTGGAAAATTTACACATATGCAGTGGGCATGAAGCCCAGAAGATAGTTATACTAAGCTTCTGTATAGGAAGCCCCCATGTACAGTGAGCACGCATACTTAAGGATTTAGCGTGTCAAAAGCGTGTAGTCGAGTCACACTTAAAGCTTTAGAGCCATAAAAGGAAAGAGAGAAGATATATATATATATATATAATAATAGTAAAAAGGGCGGAGGGAAGGGGATGAACACAGAGTTTGGCGCTAAGCGTAGAATCTTCGGAGTCTGGCCACGTTCCATGGGTTCGACTCGAGTCGATTATCTGATGCATCACGTAGGCAGTACGCTCCTCCGGTGAGAACTTTATAAATGATGAAGGGACGCTCCCACTTGGGTTTGAGCTTGTCCTTTTTCTTCTCCGGTAGGCATAGAACGAGTTCACCAACGTTATAAGTTTTGGCCCGTACTTCTCTGCTTTGATACCTGCGAGCCTGTTGCTTATAGAATGCGGAACGGGCTTTTGCGATGTCGCAGTCCTCCTCAAGGGCATCTAGACTATCCTGCTGATCAAGCTCGGCTTCTCTCTCTCCGTACATGCACACTCGAGGTGAATCATGAATGATGTCACAGGGCAATACCGCCTCTGCACCGTACACCATGAAGAATGGTGTGTATCCAGTAGTACGATTTTGCGTGGTCCGTAGCCCCCATAGTACGGAGTCGAGCTCCTCGACCCAGTGCATGTCTGATTCCTTCAAGGATCGCACTAGTCTGGGTTTGATGCCGCTCATAATAAGACCATTGGCTCGTTCGACTTGACCGTTTGTTTGTGGGTGATAGACGGAGGCGTAATTGAGCTTAATGCCCATGTTGCCGCACCAAGTTTTCACCTCGTCGGCTGTGAAGTTGGAGCCATTATCGGTGATGATGCTGTGGGGGACACCGTAACGGTGTACAACCCCTGATATGAAGTCTATCACTGGTCCGGAATCGGCCGTTTTGACTGGTTTGGCCTCTATCCATTTGGTGAATTTATCCACCATGACCAACAAGTATATTTTTCTTATGGCTTCCTCCTTTAAGGGGTCCAACCATATCAAGCCCCCTGACCGCAAAGGGCCAAGTTATGGGGATTGTTTGGAGAGCGCTAGGTGGCATATGGCTTTGGTTGGCAAAGAGCTGGCAACCGACGCAATGTTGGACGAGGTCCTATGCGTCTGCTTGGGCTGTCGGCCAGTAGAAACCTATCTAGAAGGCCTTGCTTACAAGGGCCTGAGCTGCGACGTGGTGGCCGCCGAGTCCAGCATGTATTTTGGCCAATAGCTGCCGCCCTTCCTCTTTGGAGATACATCTTTGAAGTACTCTGGTAGCGCTTTTCTTATAAAGCTCTCCCTCGTGGACCTTATAGGCTTTAGAGCGCCGCACAATGCAACGTGCCTCATTTTGGTCCTCGGGGAGTTCTTGCCTATTTAGGTAGGCTAAGAAGGGTTTGGTCCATGGGGCGATGACAACCATGATTATGTGGGCTGAAGGTGTTATTTCGGTGGCGGAGCCTCCGATTATGTCAGTGTGTTCGGTATCAGGGGTTGTTGTCGGATCCGGACTAGTATTACCGGTCTCCCCTTGCCACACCACGGATGGCTTGAACAGTCTTTCCAACAAGATGTTAGGTGCGACAGGGTTGCGCTTAGCGCCGATGCATGCAAGGATATCTGCCGCTTGATTGTTTTCTTGGACCACATGATGAAATTCGAGCCCCTCGAACCGAGCAGACATCTTGAGGACCGCATTGCGGTAAGCCGCCATTTTCGGGTCCTTGGCGTCGAAGTCTCCATTTATTTGTGATATTGCACTTCTAGGTGTTGGATGCCCATGGAGACTGCCATCCCAAGACCGTGCAAAAGAGCCTCGTGTTCGGCTGCATTGTTGGAGTCTGTATATAGTATTTGGAGTATGTATTGGACTGTATCTCCGGTGGGGGATGTCAGGACAAGGCCCGCTCCCAGACCAGCCAGCATCTTAGAGCCATCAAAGTGCATGATCCAACTGGAGTATGCGCCGTACTCTTTAGGGAGTTTGGTTTCTGTCCATTCGGCGACGAAGTCAGCCAGTACTTGTGACTTAATGGCTCACCATGGTTTATATATGATGTTGAATGGGAGGAGCTCGATGGCCCCCTAAGCAATCTGGACCATGGCATCGCAGTTATCTATTATATCGTTAAGTGGTACTTCAGAGGCCACGGTGATTGAACACTCTTGAAAGTAGTGTTGTAATTTCCGGGATGCCATAAACACCGCGTATGCTATCTTTTTATAATGTGGGTACCGTGACTTGCATGGTGTGAGGACAGTGGATACGTAGTACACCGACTTTTGAAGCGGGAACTTATGTCTGTCCTCCTCTCATTGGACGACGAGCACTGCGCTTACAACTTGATGTGCTGCAGGTATATATAACAACATAGGTTCGCAAATGTTTGGTAGTGCCTTTTCTCCCAATCGGGAGATAAAGCGGCTTAAAGCAGCCACACATCCAGTTAATTTCTGGATTTGCTTGAGGTCTGTTGGGGTAGCGAACTATGACAAAGCTCATATTTTAGCTGGGTTTGCCCAATTCCTCTATTGGAAATGATGAAGCCCAGGAGCTTTCTGGCAAGAACGCCAAAAACGCATTTTTCCGGATTGAGCTTGATGTCATATGTTCGGAGATTGTCGAACGTGAGCCTCAGGTCGTCTATTAAAGATTCGACGTGTCTGGTCTTGATGACCACGTCGTCTACGTATGCCTTAATTGTTTTTCACATTTGTTTTTCCATGCATGTCTGAATCATGCCTTGGTAGGTTTCACCGGCGTTTTTAAGCCCGAAAGGCATGGTGTTGAAACAGAAAGGAATATATGAAGTGATGAATGCCGTTGCGGCTTCATCAGACTCCGCCATCTTGATTCGATGGTATCTAGAGTATGCATCGAGGAAGCACAATGAGTCGTGTCCTGCTGTACCGTCGATGATTTGATTGATGTAGGGGCGAGGGAAGGGATCCTTAGAGAAAGCCTTATTGAGGTCCTTGAAATCGACACATGTCCTTAGGTGCCAGGATTTGTCCTTCTTTGGTACCATCACCAGGTTTGCTAGCCAGTCCAGGTGTTTTATTTCTCTGATGAATCCGGCTTCGAGTAACTTGGCTAGCTCCTCTCCCATGGCTTGTCGTTTAGGTTCTGAGAAGCACCGTAGAGTCTGCTTGACCGGCTTGTATCCCTTCAATATGTTTATGCTATGCTCGGCCAGCCTACGTGGGATCCCTGTCATGTCTGAGGGGTGCTGTCGGTGTCAAAACCGGCGGATCTCGGGTAGGGGGTCCCAAACTGTGCGTCTAAGGCTAATGGTAACAGGAGGCGGGGGACAGGATGTTTACCCAGTGTTAGGCCCTCTCGATGGAGGTAATACCCTACTTCCTGCTTGATTGATCTTGATGATATTTGTATTACAAGAGTTGATATACCACAAGATCGTAGAGGCTAAACCCTAGAAGCTAGCCTATGATTATGATTGTTGTTGCCCTATGGACTGAACCCTCCGGTTTGTATAGACACCGGAGGGGTCTAGGGTTACACAGAGGCGGTTACAAAGAAGGAGATCTACATATCCGAATTGCCAAGCTTGCCTTCCACGCAAAGGAGAGCCCCATCCGGACACGGGACGAAGTCTTCAATCTTGTATCTTCATAGTCCAACAGTCCAGCCAAAGTATATAGTCTGGCTATCCGAGGACCCCTTAATCCAGGACTCCCTCAGTAGTCCCTGAACCAGGCTTCAATGATGATGAGTCCGGCGTGCAGATTGTCTTCAGCATTGCAAGGCGGGTTCTTCTCCAAATTCTCCAGAGTACCTATTGTAACGAGCAGTGTCCGGCTTCCCATTAATGTTGCACTCCTAGGCTTCTGTGCTTTAATAATGGCTATCTCCACGTGTCGAGCGAATGCGAGAAGTCGGGGCATTTTTACATTTGCCAACCTGACCATGTAAGTAAATTGTCTGTTTAAAGAGACGGGGATCCTCAGATCCAAATCACACCCTCCTACCCCAGCGAGTATCCATCAGAGCGCGCCCGTAAGTAACCATTCCATCATGGCCGGCCGTCGTGGCTCCTCCTCTCGCTCCCGTAGCGCTAAGCCAGGAGATTGGGAGAAGTGTTCTGTCCCCCATAGCCGATTGGTGGAGTTTCTCCCGCCTAGGTACATGGTCCCCGTCCGAGCTGGACTAGCTACTTATAATGGCGGGGCGCAAGCGGAGAGTTTGCCCAGCCCGTCCAAGGGGGAGCGGGTATGTCTTTTCCCTTACTTGCTGAGGGGACTTGGATTTCCAATCCATCCGTTCCTCTGTGGCTCCTGGAGTTCTATGGCCTCCAACTGCATAACTTCACTCCCGCCTCCATTTTACACATCGCAGGCTATGTTGCCTTCTGCGAGCAATTTCTGGGTTGCGAAGCTCATTTCGAGATATGGAAGAGGCTATTCTGCCTCGTACCCCGCACTCAGGAGGGGTCGGTATATCAATTAGGTGGAGCCAAAATATGGCGCATCGCCGGGACCGGATACCTATCCGGTACTCCGAAGAAGACATCCGAAGACTGGCCTTCGGGGTATTTTCCCCCTTCCGGACCTTATTCGGATGGGCCTTCCTGAGTTTGTAAATGCCCCGTTGAAGAAATGCCAAAGCTGGCGCCCTCGGAGCCCCCGGGAGGACGATAACAGAGAAGTCCCTTTCATGATGGACAACATAAAGACGCTGGCCAAATCAGGGCTAACGATAATTGAGGTTATGTCCATATGTATAATACGGGGAGTGCAGCCACTTCAATATCGGGGGAAACCCATGTGGCACTTCAATGGAGAAGACGATGCCACCCGCTGCGGCCCTAAAGGTCCGGACTCCGCCGCCGCTCTGGTGAAAATACTGCCCGATTTGTACAAAGGAGAAGAAGAGGAGTTTATCCATATCAAGCGACGGGACGGATTCTCCATGTACAACCCCCCAAGCTGGGTGAGCTGCTATCTTTTATTCCAGTCTTTCCCGCATTCTTTATCACAAACACTTACTTTGCCAATTCATAGCAAGAACTATGAAAAGCTATGACGGAGGTTCACAGCCAAAGGACCCCGACCGGGCCCTCGACCCCGAACTTAAAGAAGATCCGGTCACATTTGTGGAGCTCATCGACAGGACATTTTATCAGTTAAGCTGTGATGGTGCTTTGGTGGCCATCATAGCTGATTATCCTAGCCTACTCCCTGTATCACATGTAAGTAAAACTGGAGTCCCAACTTCCAAGAAGGATCCCCTCTCTGCGCCTTACCCACCGCACATGTATGCATTCTACAGGGAAGGCCATCGGGACGCCGCGCTGAACCCGCGGTGACTCGTCAACAAGGGGCACCGAAGCCGGGTAGGCTTAAAAGGAAGGCGTTCAGGACCAAGACGCCATTGTAGAGGTATGATTAAAATCCTGCTACGTAATTGTCGTCTTTAAAATATAATAATTTCCATGGTTTCCTCGCAGAAAAAGCGCTCGTCGGACTATATCCGGAGAGCCTGCCGGCCACGCCTCCACCAGCCGGACTCCGAGGCCGGACTCAAGGGCGGAGGTCAAAGCGGGGACAACACCGGACGATCCTCCTATAGATGATGCGGATAAATTATCCGCTACAAACTCCGAAGTGGAGAGCGCCATGAATCATAGGCGCCGACGGGCCACACTACGCGACCCTCATTTCTCTGAAGAGGTGTTCAATGCCTTCAACTCAGGGGACGCGGACATCCGAGCTGCTCAAGATGGCCTCACCAGAGCCATGGACCAGTATGTAAAGGATATACGTGTAAGAAAATTTGGAAAGTATGTATATCAGTAGCCCCTGAGACTTGAAACAGTTGGCACAACTGATATAATGATCATTGTATGCATAGGTTCTTACAGAGAAGAATACCCAGCTGTCTAAAGAGCTGGAGAAGTGCAAAGCCCAGCTGCGGGCCGCAGTTGCCGGAATGGAGGATTCCAAGAACGCCCCGTCTGGTAATACTTGTATTGATCAGAATGAATGTAATGACGTGTACCAGTTGTATTCGGCATGCATGCAAATCTTACAGTAGATTCGGTAGACAATCCCGGAGGTAATACGGAGATCGTATCGAAGGATGAGAAACATGCTCAACGACGGATAAAGGCTGGCGAGCGCGTGCTTACAAAGGTTATACGGGAGAAAAATGATCTCCAGGACACGAAGACCCGGCTGGATGTTGAATTAAAAGATGTTTGGGCCCAGCTTGCTGACTCCGTGATGGAGAATAAGAGGCTTCAACGCGGCATTTTCAGTAAGTGCTCGAACGAACCTTTATAAAGTTCGGCGAAGAAGTGGGCTAACAGAATTATGTCTGTAGGTATGCTGACAGGTCGTCCTGAAGAGGAGATGCCCGGATCTGCAGGCAATCTGCTGCAAGAGCTCTCACAACTTCAGGGACAAATTCGGCAGGTGATGTAGGGTATTGCCCAGGCCTTGTGGCTGTCCGCATCCCTGTCCGGAGGCATGGCAGAGCATGTGGAGATGCTCAAGGAAGCACGGCAGCGCTTTCGATAATGGAAGATATCGGCCTGCCGACAAGGTGCAGGGGAAGCCTGGGCCGTGGTGAAGACACGATACACCAAGGCTGATCCGAATGACATGGCCGAGGTCGGACCTGTAGGATCATATGGAAAAGAGATCCCCGTGAGTCTGGTATATGACCAGGTAGCATTAGTCGCAAAGTATTCCCAACGGGATTGTAGGCTAGACAGCCTGTTGGATGGTATAGAAGAAGAATTTTGTCAGTCTAAGTGATTGTGTACTTCAAGTGACGTATTTTGTCTCTAGCCAGATTGTAAATCATTTGTCATGGCGGACCTTTTCGCTTCGACCTCTGGACCCGACAGTTCGGAGTGTATCCGAATACCCGCTCCATTATGTAAGAACTGGGGTATGCGTGGAAACCAGGCATAGGGGTCATAAGTGCTTGAACAGACAAGTACCCAACTAGCTATGTTATATTACATGGATAGTAAGAAACATCTTCCAGGAAGAATAGTTCCGTTAAGGGTTTCTTTCCCTGGGTATGCATGCATTAATGTGCATGCCCGAGCTGCGAAAAGCAACACGGGATATAAATATCTGGGGCATGTATTGAAATAAGTAAGAAACATATTTTGTTCACCGATCGAATATTCCCTTAAGAACGCTAGCTTTCGGCTTCACCCAGTCTGAGGTACACATTCGGCTGACCCGGTAGTAAAAATCACAGAGGTGCTCCCCTTATGCGCTAGCCGATTTAACGGGAACATAGGGCATAAACACAAGAGCCAGGCAACCCAGCTTGGCCAAAACTTAAGTCATATCGATGCATATAATGGCGAAAAAAGGCACATATGGAGAAGTGACACATATGAGGTGGGCATAAAGCCCAGAAGATAATTATATTAAGCTTCTATATAAGAAGCCCCCAGGTATATTGAGCATGCATAGCGTGCCCGGAGTGTGCGATCGGAGCGCACTTAAATCTTTTAAGGCTATAAAAGAGAGAGAGAGAGAGAGAGAGAGAGAGAGAGAGAGAGAGAGAGAGAGAATATAACTTTAAAAAAGGTGGAGGTAAGGAGACGAACACAGAGTTCGGCACTAGGCATAGAGTCTTCGAAGTCTGGCCGCGTTCCATGGGTTCGGCTTGAGTCGGGTATCTAATGCATCACGCAGACGATACGCTCCTCCGTGAGAACTTTATCAATGATGAAGGGTGTAACGCCCCGGATCCGATGCGCTAGGTGTCTGCCAATTATTCGTCGTCGTTGCCATGTCATTTGCTTGTGTGTTGCATTTTGCCATGTCATCATGTGCATTACATTGCATACGTGTTCGTCTCATGCATCCGAGCATTTTTTTTCCATTGTCCATTTTGCAATCCGACACTCCTATGTCCTCCGGTGTTCCCCTCTTGTCTCTTGTTGTGAGTGGGTGTTAAACATTCTCAAAATGGACCGAGATTTGCCAAGCGGCCTTGGTACACCACCGGTAGACCGCCTGTCAAGTTTTGTGCCATTTGGAGTCCGTTTGATACTCCAAAGGTTAACCGGGGTACCGTAAAAGCCTCTTTTGTTGCAGCCCAACACCCCTTCATAACAGCCTATGAGCCCATCCAAACCCCCTCCATGCTCTCGGTCGTTCGATCACGATCGCGTGGGCGAAAACCGCACCCAATTTGGAGTCTCCTAGCTCCCTATGCCTATATAAACGCCCTCCCCCTCCGTTTTCGCGGATCAAACCCTAGATGAAACATCCCCCACTGCCACCGGACATGTCCGGCCTCGCCGAACAGATCCCGCCGCCGCCCGCAGCCAATCCGGGCACGCCACGTGTCCCCCCCGCCGTGTCTCCTCCGTGCGCCGCCGCGGGCCTGCTCGGCCCAGGCGCGGCCCACCCTAGCCCATCCGGAGCCCGTGCCTCGTGCAACCCCCCTCCGCTCCGGCCCCGCCGCCTGTCGCGCAACCGGCCCCACCTCCCGAGCGCCGCCGCCTCCCGCCGTGCCGCCGCGGTTGCTCGCCGCCTCTCTGTAGGTGCCTGCGCGCCCGTGCGCCCGAGCCACCGCCGCCTTCACCGGACCTCGCCTGCGCCTCTGCCGTGCCGCGCGCCCCGCCTTCGTGTCGCCCGACCTCGCTGGACGGTCGTCGGAGGGCGCAGCCTCCCAATCCGCCTCGCCTCGCCTCAGCCTCCTCTCCGCTCACGCTGCCTCCACCGGATCCGGCGAGTTCTGACCTCCCCGTCCCTCCTCGCCGGCGCCCCGTCTTCCTCCAGCTCCGACCACCTTCTCCCGCAGCTCCGGTGAGCGCACTCTGGCGATCCTCGGGATCCGTGCCGCCCGGATCCAGATCCAGCGAACCTAAGGTTGACCCTGAAATTTCCCCAAGTCCCGAAATATTTTCATCTTGGTCCACTTTTCATTGCATCATAACTCTGTCATCATAACTCTGTTTCGTGCGTGTAATATAATGAAATGTTCATTATGAGATGCTATTCAGTTTGTTCCATTGTGCCACGTTCATTTGAGTTCATCTTGATGCCCTTATCATCGTTGCAAGAGTGCTATATGATGTTAACTGCTCTCTGTTAACAGAACTTGATGATTTGTCTTTTTCATTGCATTTTGTGTGTGCATCCTATGAGATTGATGTCTACATGAGTTTTGAGCTACATCATGCCATCTTTACAGTGGTGCAATCCGTGTATTTTTGTGAGTCTTTAAGTGAGTGCATCGAGCTCGTGAAGTAGGGTACTTGATGTTACTGTTTTGCTAGTCTGAATCTGCTATATCATGATGCTATGTAAACCTGCTGCTACAAGTCATTCCACGCATAATCTAGAGATGTTCACTAAGGATGTTTTGTTATACATGTCATGCTCTATCTATCCTTGACCCTGGTTGCATTTATAGCCTGCTGTAGCTTGCTGTAATCTTGCTCTCAAATTGCTAAATAATGTTGTTGTCAGCCTGTTAACATTAAGTTTAGTTTTTCCATGTGCTTTGCTAGTGGTCCATGCACCCTATGAACTTGCTCTTGCCATGCTTAGCTTCATGAAAATGTCTTATTGCTATAGGTATGCTTGTCTTGTCATGAAATGCTTTGTGATGAGTGAATCGAGCTCGCAAAGATGCCTTCATAATTCTGTTTATGACATGCTCTGTTTTTCTGCAAAGTCTGAATCTATTTATGAAACTTGCTATGTTTACATGGGTGCCATCATATCTTCTGTGCCTTATTGGCTCATGATAAGTAAGGGACTTTTGTTTTATGATATTAGAAGATTCATTCCATGCCTTTGTTTGCCATGATAAGTACCTATAGATTGCTGTTTGATAGCTCTCAACATTGCAACCTGATGTTATTTCTGCCATGTCCTATGATTTCTGCTAAGTGTGTGAACCTGTTATTATTTGCAATTTTGCCATGTCCTTTTGAGCATGTTCTTGTAGTTTATGGAGATAGCTCAGTGTTCATGTCTTGTCATGCTTTACTGTACATCATGACCATGCCTTTTGTTTTCTTGTTGAGGTCCTGCAACATGTTGTTTTGATGCTTGCAATATGCCTAGTTGCTGTTTTGGACAGCATGCCCTTTAAACTTGCATGGTGTGTATGTGTTGAACCGTTGCTCCGTTTTGAGTGTGCTCTATATGTAACTTGATTAGTTTTGCATGTAGCTTCATATTACCTTGTTGCATCCATGCTTTGAGGTGTTTGCTTGATGGTTGAATGCATTTTGCATTAATGCCATGATTATCTTGTTTTGCTCATATCTTGTAGGCCGTAGCTCCGAATCTAATGAACTTTATATGTAACTTGACTAAATTTTTTTGTAGTTCATTGTGGTGCATCTTAACTCGCTATTTAACAACTTGAACATAAGGTTTATTCAGTTCTGGACCAATTTCTAAATTTGCATATGAGGACTTACCGGAATTGTTATATGTTGTTCCCGGCCTCATTTAAACTTATTTTGATGTGTTGTTGTTGTATGCATCATCTCTTACCATGAGTAGCTTCATGTAGTCTTGTCTTGCATCATACTTGGTTGAGCATCATGTCATGTATATGTGTGGTGTGTTTACCATGTTGTGTGCTTCTTCTCGATAGTTCCTGTTTCTTTGCGATCGTGAGGATTCGTTCGTCTACACTTGGTTCGGCTTCATCCGTTCATCTTCTTCATGGACTCGTTCTTCTTCCAAGTGGGATTTCAGGCAACATGACCGTCACCTTAGATCTCACTACTATCATTGCTATGCTACTTGCTTCGTTCTATCGCTATGCTGCGTTACCTACCACTTGCTTATCAAGCCTCCCAAATTGCCATGAACCTCTAACCTTGTCACCCTTCCTAGCAAACCGTTGTTTGGCTATGTTTCCGCTTTGCTCAGCCCCTCTTATAGCATTGCTAGCTGCAGTTGAAGATGAAGATTGCTCCATGTTGGATTATGTTTATGTTGGGATACCACAATATCTCTTATATTATTAATGCATCTATATACTTGGTAAAGGGTGGAAGGCTCGGGCTTATGCTTGGTGTTTTGTTCCACTCTTGCCGCCCTAGTTTCTGTCATACCGGTGTTATGTTACTTGATTTTGTGTTCCTTACGCGGTTGGGTGATTTATGGGACCCCTTGACAATTGGCTTTGAATAAAACACCTCTAGCAAGGCCCAACCTTGGTTTTACCATTTGCCTCACCACCATCTATACTTTTCCCTTAGGAGTCGTGCTCCCGAGGGTCATCTTT
>NC_041383.1:312627883-312648534 GCF_002162155.2 Triticum dicoccoides | reverse complement strand
TAAGTGCTGGTCCGAACCGAGCAACCTGCGGGGCCACCTCAGGGAAACTTGAGGGCTGGTTTTACTGGTAGCTTGACTTATCCGGTGTTGCCCTGAGAACGAGATATGTGCAGCTCCTATCGGGATTGTCGGCACATCGGGCGGCTTTGCTGATCTTGTTTTACCATTGTCGAAATGTCTTGTAAACTGAGATTCCGAGACTGATCGGGTCTTCCTGGGAGAAGGAATATCCTTCGTTGACCATGAGAGCTTGTGATGGGCTAAGTTGGGACACCCCTGCAGGGTATAAACTTTCGAGAGCCGTGCCCGCGGTTATGTGGCAGATGGGAATTTGTTAATGTCTGGTTGTAGAGAACTTGACACCAGATTCGAATTAAAATGCATCAACTGCGTGTGTAGCCGTGATGGTCTCTTTTCGGCGGAGTCGAGGAAGTGAACACGGTTTTTGGGTTATGTTTGACGTAAGTAGGAGTTCAGGATCACCTCTTGATTAGTGCTAGCTTCATGACCGTTCCGTTTGCTCTCTTCTCGCTCTTATTTGCGTATGTTAGCCACCATATATGCTTAGTCGTTGTTGCAGCCTCACCACTTTACCCCTTCCTTTCCCATTAAGCTTTGCTAGTCTTGATACCCATGGTAATGGGTTTACTGAGTCCTCGTGGCTCATAGATTACTAAAACAATAGTTGCAGGTATAGGTTATGCGATGATCATGATGCGAGAGCGATGTTTGCTTGATTAGGAGTTCTTCTTCTGCTTCTTCTTAGATCAGGGGATAGGTTCCAGGTCGGTAGCCTGGACTAGCATGGTGAATGTCATTTGAGTTTCTATTTGTGTTTCATCCTTAGTCGGAGGGTGCTCTTATGTAAGATGATGTTGTATTTGTGTGGCATTGTATGCCTTTTGTATGTATCCCTATCTATTATGTAATGTGGATGTAATGATATCCACCTTGCAACAGCGTCTTCAAGATGTGCTTCTATCCTTGGTGGGACCTTCGAGTTCCTTTAGGATAGGGTCGCATCTTGGGCGTGACAAAGGGACCCTCTCACTTGGGTTTGAGCTTGTCCTTTTTCTTCTCCGGTAGGCATAGAACGAGTTAGCCAACTTTATAAGTTTTGGCCTGTACTTCTCTGCTTTGATACTTGCGAGCCTGTTGCTGATAGAATGCGGAACGGGCCTTTGTGACGTCACGCTCATCCTCCAGGGCATCTAAACTATCCTGCCGATCTAGCTCGACTTCTCTCTCTTCGTACATGCACACTCGAGGTGAATCATGAATGATGTCACAGGGCAATACCGCCTCTGCACTGTACACCATAAAAATGGTGTGTATCCGGTGGTGCGATTTGGCGTGGTCCACAGCCCCCATAGTACGGAGTCGAGCTCCTCAACCCAGTGTGTGTCTGATTCCTTCAAGGATCGCACTAGTCTGGGTTTGATGCCGCTCATAATAAGACCATTTGCTCGGACAATTTGTTTGTTTGTGGGTGATAGATAGAGGCATAATCGAGCTTAATGCCCATTTTGCCGCACCAAGCTTTCACCTCGTCGGCTGTGAAGTTGGGGCCGTTATCAGTGATGATGCTGTGGGGGACACCGTAACGGTGGACGACCCCAGATACAAAGTCTATCACTGGTCCAGATTCGGCCGTTTTAATTGGTTTGGCCTCTATCCATTGGGTGAATTTATCTACCATGACCAACAAGTATTTTTTCTTATGGCTTCCGCCTTTAAGGGGTCCAACCATATCGAGCCCCCAGACCGCAAAGAGCCAAGTTATGGGGATTGTTTGGAGAGCGGTAGGTGGCATATGGCTTTGACTTGCAAAAAAAGCTGTCAACCGACGCAATGTTGGACGAGGTCATGTGCGTCTGCTCGGGCTGTCGGCCAGTAGAAACCTGTACGAAAGGCCTTGCTTACAAGGGCCCGAGCTGGGGCATGGTGGGCGCCGAGTCCAACATAAATTTCTGCCAAAACCCGCCATCCTTCCTCTTTGGAGATGCACCTTTGGAGCACTCCAGTCGTGTTTTCTTATAAAGCTCTCCCTCATGGACCTTGTAGGATTTAGAACGCCGCACAATGCAAGGTGCCTCATTTTGGTCCCGAGGGAGTTCGTGCCTATTTAGGTAGGCTAAGAAGGGTTCCGTCCACGAGGTGATGCCAGCCATAATCACGTGGACCGAAGGTGTTATTTTGGTGGCAGAGCCTCTGATTACGTCAGAGTTTTCGGCATCTGGGGTTGTGTTCGGATCCGGACTGGTATTGCCGGTCTCGCCTTCCCACACCACGGATGGCTTGAACAGCCTTTCCAAGAAGATATTAGGTGCTGCGGGGTCGCACTTAGTGCCGATGGGGGTGATGACATCCGTCGCTTGATTGTTTTCTCGGACCACATGGTGGAATTCGAGCCACTCGAACCGAGCTGACATTTTGAGGACTTCATTGCGGTAGGCCACCATTTTTCGGTCCTTATATTGCAAGGTTCAAATCCCCGCGCACCTCTAGGCGTTGAATGCCCATAGAGATTGCCATCCGAAGACCATGCAACAGAGTCTCATATTCGGCTGCATTGTTGGAATCCATGTATTGTATTTGTAGTGTGTATTGGACTGTATCTCTGGTGGGGGATGTTAGGACAACACCTTCCCCCAGACCAGCCAGCATCTTAGAGTCGTCAAAGTGCATGATCCAATTGGAGTACGCGCTGTACTCTTTAGGGAGTTCGGCTTCTGTCCATTCGGCGACGAAGTCAGCCAGTACTTGCGACTTAATGGCTCGCCGTGGTTTGTATGTTATGTCGAACGGGAGGAGCTCGTTAGCCCATTTAGCAATCCGACCCGTGGCATCGCGGTTATTTATTATATCGTTGAGGGGTACTTGATAGGCCACCGTGATTGAACACTCTTGAAAGTAGTGTCGTAGTTTCCGGGATGCCATGAAGACCGGGTATGCTATATTTTAATAATGTGGGTACCGCGACTTGCATGGAGTGAGGATAGTGGATACGTAGTATACCGACTTTTGAAGCGGGAATTTGTGTCCGTCCGTCTCTCGTTCGATGACGAGCACTGCGCTTACAACCTGATGTGTTGCAGCTATATATAAAAGCATAGGTTCACCGATATTTGGCGCGGCCAGGATTGGATTGCTGGCCAGGAGGGCCTTTATTTCTTTCAGTCCGGCCGTAGCCGCATCCATCAACTCGAAGTGTTCGGTGCGTTGAAGGAGGCGATAGAGAGGTAGTGCCTTTTCTCCCAATCGGGAGATAAAGCGGCTTAGAGCAGCCACGCATCCGGTTAATTTCTGGATTTGCTTGAGGTCTGTTAGGGTAGCCAACTGTGACAGAGCTCGGATTTTAGCCAGATTTGCTTCAATTCCTCTATTGGAAACGATGAAGCCCAAGAGCTTTCGGGCAGGTATGCCGAAAGCACTTTTTTCCGGATTGAGCTTGATGTCATATGTTGATAGGTTTTGCCGACTGTCGAACGTAAGCCTCAAGTCGTCTATTAAAGATTCGATGTGTCTGGTTTTAATGACCACATCGGCTATGTATGCTTCCTCTGTTTTGCCGATTTGTGTTTCCAGGCATGTCTGAATCATGCGTTGATAGGTTGCACCGGCGTTTTTTAGCCCGAAAGGCATGGTGTTAAAACGGAAGGGGCCGTACAGAGTGATGAATGCCGTTGCGGCTTGATCGGACTCCGCCATCTTGATTTGATGGTATCCGGAGTATGCGTCGAGGAAACACAATGATTCGTGTCTAGCGGTAGTGTCGATGATTTGATCGATGCGGGGAGGGGGAAGGGATCCTTAGGGCAAGCCTTATTGAGCTCCTTGAAATCGACGCATAGGCACCAGGATTTGTCCTTCTTTGGTACCATTACCAGGTTTGCTAGCCAGTCCGGATGTTTTATTTCTGTGATGATTCCGGCCTCTAGAAGTTTGGCTAGCTCTTCTCCCATGGCTTGTTTCTTAGGTTCTGAAAATCGCCGAAGAGTCTACTTGACCGGCTTGTATCCCTTTAGTATGTTTAGGCTATGCTCGACCAGCCTGTGTGGGATACCTGGCATGTCTGAAGGATGCCAGGCGAAGATGGCCCGATTCTCACGCAACAACTCTCGCAGTGCTGCGTCTATTGTGGGGTTCAGCTGTGCCCAATGGATGATGTTTTTGTATGGTTCGTTCAGTGGACCTGGAATTTGACTATTTCGTCTGCTGGTTTAAAAGAGGTGGACTTGGGTCGTTTGTCGAGTATCACGTCGTCCCTATCCACTGTGGAGCATAGCATAGTTAATTCTTCGGCCGCGAGAGCTTTGGATAATGCCTCCAGGGCTAGTGCGGCGGTTTTATTTTTGGCGCGGAGTGCTATGTCCGGATCACTAGCTAGAGTGATGATTCCATTGGGCCCGGGCATCTTGAGCTTGGGTATAGCTTGGAAGCTCGTGTATGCATCCCGCCCTAAAAGGGCGTGGTATCCACTACTAAACGGGGCCACTTGGAATGTGATTTCTTCGGACCTATAATTCTCCGACATGCCGAATACCACATCCAGTGTGATTTTTCCCGCACATCGTGCCTCCTGACTAGGGATGATTCCTCTGAAGGTCGTGCTGCTTTGCTCAATGCGGATCTTGTATATCTCCATTTTGTTGAGAGTTTCCTCATAGATGAGGTTTAATCCGCTGCCACCATCCATGAGCACTTTAGTAAGCCGGAAGCCGTCCATAATTGGACTAAGGACCAATGCGACTGGTGCTCGGACTGTTCAGAATTGTGGTTCATCACTGGCATTGAAGGTTATGGTCGTGTCGTTCCATGGATTTATTGCTGCAACGTGGCAGACTTCGGCGAGGCAGTGGAGTGCTCGCTTACGCCTATTGTTTGAGGCGAAAGTCTTGAAGACTGTCAGTACTGTATTGTTATTTTCCATGGGATGGTGCTCTGGGGTATTGTTGATGAGGAGATCCTCGCCGCTCTTGGCCACCTGCCGGAGTATCCAACATGCTCTAAGGTTGTGTGTTGCTATGGTATCCGGTGTACTGTGGATTTTGCATGGCCCATTGAGCCATCCCTCCAATATGGTTCCACGGCCAGTAGTGGGATTTGGTTTCTTTGTGATTGGATCAGGTGACTTGTGAGAGTGCACCCTTTTTGTTCGTACGAGGGGTTTAGTTAGAGCCGGAGGATCCCAAAATTTTGTTTGGGTTTTCCATGCACTTTCCATTGCACAGTACTTCTGTACTATGGCCGCCAAGTCAGCGAAGTGTGCTATGTCACGGCGACTTATGGCATTGAGAATTCCCTTATTCGTGCAATTTTTGCAAAAGAATGAGATTGCGTCTTCCTCGCGATAGTCATTAACCTTGCTCATTACATGGAGGAATCTGGCACAGAAGTGATGTACTGTCTCTTGGGGCTCTTGTCTGATGTGGGAAAGATTACTTGTGTCTATGTGGTTGGGTAGATTTAAGTCCAAACCCTGACCCGATCTGAGACCCAGGGGCGAAGGAGCTTTCGAGCTTGGCGGCTCGGACTCCCAGATATTGCTCAATTTTCCTGGCCCGTCGTCTGATTCTAGATTCGGAGCTTGGTCCATGTCCTCCCGTAGACGGGTATCCGGCACGGATTGCTCGGGAATCCGGGCATAGTTCGTCCTCAAAATAGAGGAAGAATCGCTGCATTGTTCCTCCACCACCGCTATCTGATGGGTAACCGGTGGAGAGTTAATTTCCCTTTGGTCGGGTTTAAGCCCGACATGATCATAGTCCGTAGCGACTCCCAGGGCGGCGATGCGATCCAAGAGCTCGTTCAGGGAGGAGAGCTCCATTGGATCCATCTCCTCGGTGAATTCCGAGCCAACGTGGAGGCTGTTCTTGATGACCTGAGAAGTCATCGTCGGCACGGCGGCCGAATGGACGGTCATCACGAAGCCGCCCAGCCGGAGAGTCTGGCCTATAGCTAGGGATCCCCCGGAGGTGATGTTGTCCTTGACAACAAGATGAGCCATCAAGCCTTATTGTGACGGCACAATGGAACTCTCGATGAAAGCACCAATGTCGGTGTCCAAACCGGCGGATCTCGGGTAGGGGGTCCCGAACTATGTGTCTAAGGCTAATGGTAATAGGAGGCGGGGGACACGATGTTTACCCAAGTTCGGGCCCTCTCGATGGAGGTAATACCCTACTTCCTGCTTGATTGATCTTGATGATATGAGTATTACAAGAGTTGATCTACCACGAGATCATAGAGGCTAAACCCTAGAAGCTAGCCTATGATTATGATTGTTATTGTCCTACGGACTGAACCCTCTGGTTATAGACACCGGAGGGGGCTAGGGTTACACAGAGGCGGTTACAAAGAAGGAGATCTACATATCCGAATTGCCAAGCTTGCCTTCCATGCAAAGGAGACTCCCATCCGGACACGGGACCCCTTGATCATAGTCCAACAGTCCGGCCAAAGTATATAGTCCGGTTGTCCGAGGACCCCTTAATCCAGGACTTCCTCAGGTGCCAGGCGAAGATGTCCCAGTTCTCGTGTAAGAACGCCCGTAGTGCGGCGTCGATTGTGGGGTTCAGCTGTGCCCCGATGGATGCTGTTTTGTAGAATCCGTTGGATGGATTTGGAATTTGACTATTTCATCTGCTAGTTTGAAAGAGTTGGACTTGGATCGTTTGTCGAGTATCACGTCATCCCTGTCCACTGTAGAGCGTAGCGCAGTTTGTTCTTCGGCCGCGAGGGCTTCGGATAATGCGTCAAGGGCCAGGGCGGCGGTTTTATTTTCGGCGCGGAGTGCTACGTCCGGATCACTGGCTAGAGTGATGATTCCGTTGGGCTCGGGCATCTTGAGCTTCATGTACCCGTAATGGTGTATAGCTTGGAAGCTCACGAATGCGTCCCACCCTAAAAGGGCGTGGTATCCGCTATTGAACGGGGCCACTTGGAATGTTATCTCTTCGGACCTATAATTATCCGGCATGCTGATTACCACAGCGAGTGTGGTTTTTCCCGCAAATCGTGCCTCCCGACTAAGGATAATTCCTCTGAAGGTTGTGCTGCTTTGCTCAATGCGGCTCTTGTATATTTCCATTTTGTTGAGAGTTTCTTCATAATGAGGTCTAATCCACTACCCCCGTCCATGAGCACTTTAGTAAGCCGGAAGCCATCCACAATTGGACTAAGGACCAAACCGGCTGGTGCTCGGATTGTTCGGAATTGAGGTTCGTCACTAGCATTGAAGGTTATGGCCGTGTCGTTCCATGGATTTATTGTTGAAACGTGGCAGACTTCGACGAGGCCACGGAGTGCACTCTTGCGCCTGTTATTTGAGGCGAAAGTCTCGAAGACTGTCAATACCATATTGTTGTTTACTGCGGAACGATGCTCTACAACATTGTTAATGGGGAGATCCTCGCCACTCTTGGCCACCTGCTGAAGTATCCAACATGCTCTAAGGCTGTGTGTTGGTATGGTATCCGGTGTGGTGTGAATTTTGCATGGCCCATTGAGCCATCCCTCCAATTTGGTTCCCCGCCCTGAAGTGGGCTTTGGTTTCTTTGTAATTGGATCAAGTGACTTGCGAGAGTGCACCCTTTTAGTTCGGACGAGGGGTTTAGTGAGAGCCGGAGGATCCCATAATTTTGCCTGGGTTTTCCAGGCGCTTTCCATCGCATAGTACTTCTGTACTATGGGCGCCAAGTCAGCAAAGTGTTATATGTCACGGCGACTTATGGCGTTGAGGATTCCCTTGTCGGTGCAATTTTTGCAAATGAATGAGATTGCGTCTTCCTCGCGACAATCCTTGACCTTGCTCATTACAAGGAGGAATCTGGCCCAAAAGTGATGTACTGTCTCTTGGGATTGTTGTCTAATGTGGGAAACATCGTTTGTATCTGGGTGGGTGGGTGGATTTAAGTCTGAAACCTGACCTGATCTAAGACCCAGGGGCAGAGAAACTTCCGAACTTGGAAGTTTGGGTTCCAGGATGTTGCCCAATTTTTCTGGCCCGCTGTCCGATTCGAAGTTTGGAGTTTGGGTCATGTCCTCCCGCAAACAGGTATCCGGCTCGAAAAGCTCAAGAATCCGGACATAGTTCGTCCTCAAGATAGAGGAAGAATCACTGCATTTTACGCCTCCACCACTGCTATCTGATGGGTGAACAGCGAAGAGTTAATCTCTCTCTGATCGGGTTTAAGCCCAATCCGATCATAGTCCGTAGCGACTCCCAAGGCGGCGATGCAATCCAAGAGCTCGTTTAGGGACGAAAGTTCCATTGGATCCATCTGCTCGGCGTATTGCGAGCTGAAGAGGAGGCTGTTTTTGATGACCCGAGAAGTCATCGTCGGCACGGCGGCCGAACGGGCGGTCATGACGAAGCCTCCTAGTCAGAGGATTTGGCCTAAAGCGAGGGCTCCCTCAGAGGTGATGTTGTCCTTGATAACAAGGCGAGCCATCAAACCTTTTCTCGACGTCATAGTGGAACTCTCAACGAAAGCACAATGTCGGTGTCAAAACAGGCGGATCTCGGGTAGGGGGTCCCGAACTGTGCGTCTAAGGCTAATGGTAACAGGAGGCGGGGGACATAATGTTTACCCAGGCTCGGGCCCTCTCTATGGAGGTAATACCCTACTTCTTGCTTGATTGGTCTTGATGATATGAGTATTACAAGAGTTGATCTACCACGAGATCATAGAGGCTAAACCCTAGAAGCTAGCCTAAGATTATGATTGTTCTTTCCCTACGGACTAAACCCTCTGGTTTATATAGACACTAGAGGGGGCTAGGATTACACGGAATTGGTTACATAGAAGGAAATCTACATATCTGAATTGCGAAGCTTGCCTTCCAGGCAAAGGAGAGTCCCACCCGGACACGGGACAAAGTCTTCAATCTTGTATCTTCATAGTCTAGCAGTCCGGCATAAGCAGATAGTCCGGCTGTCCGAGGACCCCCCAATCCTGGACTCCCTCACCCGCCGTTCTCTCTGACCAAGCTCCGGCGCGGTAGGGCCTTCGCCACTTTCTCGCTGCCATAGTATGGGCAGATCCCGGCAGCCGGCACCCTCCTAGTAACATCCCGACGACTCTCAAGTATAGCTTCCTTTGGCCTTGCTCCACTGCCCATCTTCCCACGTTGCTGCATGTGGATCTTGTTTAGTTGTTTGCTTAAATCGTATCTCGTCCGGCGCACTTTCCATCTTGCAATCTCATCCTCAAACCATTTTTGATAAACCACCATGTTCTATCTTTCCCTTATTACATGGAATATGCTTCTTTTTGTCGGCGTATGTGTCTTCAACTCGTGTTATTAGGCAGTAATTGTTTCCTTTCTACCTCCTTTTGCAAACAGGGCTATCCATTTTCACCTCGTTGCTATTGCGACCTTTTGGTGAACTGCACAACTCACTTTTTTCTTAAGAGTGTTTTGTGCAGTTCCGCCAAAATGTCACATGGGCAATGTTTTTACATTTCTGTGGGACTGTAGAAAGAGAGATTGGTTTTGCTATCCTCCTCATCCAACTTCGTGGCTAATCTTCTCCAATAAGAAGTTAGTCCTAAAGAGAGATCGTAGAGGTGACCGGCTTCTATTTATGTGTGTTATGTTTCATCATCTAGTTCTGCTGTTATTGTAATCACAGTGACTGGATATCTTTGCAAACAAGGATGGTCCACTCGATTTTAGTGGAGCTGCACAAAATGATCGGATTGTGGTGTCCTCCATACACCTCTTTTTTGGCTACAAAGCTAGGTGAAACTAGCTGCCAAGCAATGAACACTATGCCAAGGAAATGGAGCCATGCCTACGAACATCATCGATCAATTATATATTTTTCTTTATTTGTACACCTTCTCACAACTTTGTCTTCAGTTGTGATGTGAATATTGGCGCTGATCTGCAAACCATTGAGATGCATTAGCCATGGTAGCCATGGTAGTTTCATTTGTATTTGGTGGAATGTTGTAACAAGATAATCTCGAGGCAAGACACATGAATCCTAAGTTGAAACCTTTTTTTTCCTGCGGGAACCAAAGTTGAAACCTTCATAGCATCACAGTACAATTTCATTAAAATTATGCGTACATATAAACAAATCCTGAAGGATTGATAGCAATGCCAGAAACAATTCAACTTCGTTTCGCCGACATGTTGGACATCCTTCATCCGGCTCCACCTGCCATGAGGCAATATTGAGTGCACAACACAACTTTAGGGAAAGATTCACCCCGGTCGTTGCGCCATAGTAGTAATGACTAGTGGGCAGTCAAATCATAGAGCCCCACCTTTGCCATAGTAAGTTGCTCGGACAAAGCAACCATCATTTCTCTGTTCCTTGAATCCACTGGTACTCCCATATTCCTACAGTAATAAGTTGCTCTGGTGAATCAACCATCACTATATCCACTCAAGTGTGTTGACCACAGGAGCTATCCATTCAGATTGTATGTTAAAAAAATAAAGGTCGATAACTAACGTGGCAAACTTTCAAAAAAAACTAATGCGACATCTCGGGCCAACACGGTCAGATCGCATTTTGCACGAGAAATTACACACCATGTTTCGTTGCCATGTGGTCCCATTCCAACATGTCAGTGAGACGACGGCGAGTCCTTTTCTACTACTATTTCCGAACGGACGTGTAGGCCGGGGCGCCTCTTCCTGTACCATGGCAAACTGGCAACCGTCCACTGACTCTTCGCCTTTCCCTCTCGATTTAGAACTGCTGTCGCAAGCTCTTTCTCCCTCCTCCATTTGCCTTCTATCGGTGTTCTGGGAACGGGGGTACCCAGACTTGCCTGCCTGCAGCCTGCGCCGTGGCTCAAGGAGTGGCCCAGCACGGCCCATGTACATCAACACATGCTCAAGACCCTCGCGAGGGGCCAAGCCTCGCGGGGAAGGGCGACAGGAGGCTTCCTCAGGCACGGCCTCATCAGGCTGGCTCGCGAGGAGGCGGAGAGATCAAGGCGTGGTACCTCATGAGGTGCCCGTGACGCAAGCCATGACGACCAAGGCCAGGCGGGCGCCGGCCTACGTAGAGTCCTTGTTTACCCTTTGGTGCAAAGGGGGTAAGCACAGGCAAGGGTATCAAGCAAAGGCAACCATTTCGGTGCAACAAGACCAAGACCAGCAGGGCGGCAGAACGGAGGTCATCGTGGAGCCCAACCCAGCGTCATCGTTAGGGTCTTTGGCAGGCGAGGACCAACTTTAGTCAGGATAAGTATACTAGATGTTCCCCTTCAAAATGGCCAATTGTTGGCGCCCTTCCAGCTCAATATTTGGGAAGAGGCCCAGGGCCTCCGCCTATAAATAGGACTAGCCACCCCCAGGGTAGAGGCAACTGATCCATAGGCATCTAAAATCGACCCCTCAAAAGGGACAACACCACCATAGGAACACACCCTCGCGAGGCTGTTCTTCCCTTGTATTGTTCATCAGCCCCAGAGGCAATCCACCACACCACACACTGGAGTAGGGTATTACACCACAATGGTGGCCTGAACCAGTATAAATCTTGTGTCCTTTGTGTTGTTCTGTCAACTTGGGTGTATGGTTTACAGGAATTGGAAGAGTAGAGGAATGCAAAGAAACATGGCTAAAATAAAGGGAAACCATATGAAAGCGTGTACATTTAGAATGGTATTCTGCCACTAATGCACTTTGTATTGTTTTCATGCATAGGATTTTGAAAATTAGGCCCATGTGGATGTTTTGCTTCATTCCTTTCAACAAAATGTATGAATAATTGAATAGTAGAGAGCCATTGGAAAATTCCCTATTGCTATATTTTTCCGTTGAACAAAAATAGCCCTAATGGATCGACATGAATGTATAGTAATAAGTGATGCAACAAGTGTACAACCTCTTTGTCATAGCCGTGTAGACCTCAACATCATTAGGTTGGTCACTGAAGCAATTGAGGCAGAGGTGGTTGTCGGAGGTGTGGCGGAAGATCTGAGGAATCTGTAGACGGCGTCCAGGGCACTGCTCAGTTGTGATGGATCGTTTTGTCGTTGGAGCAGCTCCAGTGAGCTGTAAGACGTCAAGGTAGAAGCAGCACATGACAGACATCATCAATCTCAAGTGGGATTCTAATAGCTTCTCCAATAGATGATGTAAAATAGATGTAACATTTACATCACCAAAAACCACCTGACTACAACAGATGAGGTAAAAACTGTTGACTCTGAACTTAACTGTCGAAACTGAAATTTACTGTGGAATCTGAATGTTACTGTCAAAACTGAACGCAATGGTAGCAGAGAGGCACTTGACATGTAGTTTAGGGAGGGCCTGCAGTTCATCTTCAACCTGCCTCGCCCTGGGCCGCTAGCCACCACCGTCCCCAGCGCCGCCTCGCCGCCCCGAAACAACTCCCCACTGTCGGTCCGCTGCCGCCCCGGCCAGCCCTCTAGGCCCCTGCCCCCCACCCTGAACCCTAAGATAGATAGTGGGGTACCTCTCCGGCGAGCCTCCGTCCCTGTTGCGGGTGGTTCTTCTTTAACTCCGGCGAGCCCCCCAACCCCTGAAAATTGACTGACCCAAAAGTCGACTCAGTCGACCGAAGTGTGGCTAAATCGGAGCAGAGCAGCAGCATGAGCGAGGGGGAGAGCAGCAGCAGCAGCGCGAGCGAGCGAGCGAGGGCTGGAGTAGCAGCAGCTGGGCGAGCGAGCGAGAGCCGGAGCAGCAGCAGCAGCAGCGCGAGCGAGGGAGTGATGGAGAAGCAGCAGCACATCTGGCTGGTATGGACACCGCTGCCGAAGGGGCCTCGCACTGGGGGAGACCCGCCGTGGAGATGCCACCCGCGGCATCGGCTTCAAGGTAGCCGCTCCATGGGGGTGCGTGATGGAGCACCGTTGGCGCCGGGAGGTTGAGTTAAGGAGAAGGTGTGATGCGATGAATGTACAACCTCTTTCATGGCGCCGAGTAGGCCTCGGCTTCGTCCGACGAGTCGGTGAGGAAGTTGCAGTTCCAGTGGAGCAGGTTAAGGCGGCGCTGTGGGGATGGAGCAGCCGCGATAGACGAGGCGATCATTGGAGCAGCTCCTTGGAGGTGGAGGACGGGGCAGCTGAACCGGAAGGACGACGAGATAGACGGCGGATCCTCATCCGGGGAGGTGCACGAGGGACATCATGCTTTTGCGGTGGACGACGTCGTCGAGGAAGAGGCTCCGGCTGGGCAGCGGTGAGGTGGCGGATGGATGAGGGTGGGGTTTCACGGCTGGAGCGGAGAGGTTATGGCGGCCTTGGATTTTGAATGGCAAAAAGGGGGTGTTGGGAGGGGGTAAACCATGACTTTGGGACGCGCTTGTCCAAAATGTAGGGTGTGTTACAAAAGTACCCCCCACTGATTTGAACTAGCGGCCCTTTCGGCTCAGGGCTCGAAGGGGGATTTCGCGTGTCGGGATTTGACAGCTGGAGGGAGTTTTCGGGATAGCAAGGCGCGGGTTGTGAAGGCGCCAGTTTTGGGAGCACGATATCTGAATTTTCGGGATATAACAAGGCGCGGGTTGAATTTTAGGGACAAGCCTAACATGTAGTAATATTGTACTTGTACGTACCAAATCAATTCGCACTTCCCTCAACCAAAAACAAAACAAAAAAATAGAACTATTCACATCACAAGAAGAGAGACTCTTGCCCCGTTTTACTATACAAATGCTATTCAAAGCTACTCCCTCCTTCCATCTATATAGGGCCCAATGCGTTTTTTGATGCTAACTTTGACCAAATATGAGAGCAATAATATATGGCATGCAGCTTACACAAAGCACACCGTTAAATTCGTCTGTGAAAGGTTCTTTCAATGATATAATTTTCACATTGTGCATGTCATGTACTATTAATCTTGTCAATAGGCAAAGGCGGTCTTCAAAAACTCTTTACACCCTATATAGATGGAAGGAGGGAGTATGAATCCATGTTATGTGAAATTAAAAAAAATGTCTTGCTGTATAATGCATGTAACCTACTCATGCCAACATTTTAGTGCATTCCAAATGTCTATACTACCGCTACAATTGGAACTAAATTTGAATTTGTTTCTCTATTTCAATAAGAATTTACAATC
This sequence comes from Triticum dicoccoides, assembly GCF_002162155.2. Taxonomy (NCBI): domain Eukaryota; kingdom Viridiplantae; phylum Streptophyta; class Magnoliopsida; order Poales; family Poaceae; genus Triticum; species Triticum dicoccoides. Next base: position 312,634,467 of record NC_041383.1, on the reverse strand, counting down.
ATGATTGTTGCCAACTTCAACCATCATTCGTGTATTACCTTAATAACACACCACATGATTACTATAGAGATAGATATGAACTATGTGTACTACATGAACTCGATTTCCATTTTTTGAATACACTTGATGTTGATTCAAAATAATAGTACATTTGTTGTACTAACTATACATTCATAATCTAAACCATGTTCCATATGTACATTGTGTTTATCACACAAAGTATAGTGCCCCGCCCCCTACACTATGACAAGCATTTAGACCTGAGTTGCAAAAGCCACACATTAGCCCAAATTATAATCCATGTTCTACATTATGATATCTTCTTCAAGTATCTGTATCCACTTTTTTATAATGAATTATGATCTTTGTTCGTCTTTTCACCTTCACGATCCTCTTCTACACGTACGCCCCCCTCTCACCCACCCTTAGCGTCCCCTCCATCGCGCACGTTCATTATTTCTCTTTAGTCGTCCACCCGCGGTGCGTGTAGGCCCCCGGCTCCTTCTTCCGGCACACACCGGTCGATATACCTCTCTAGCCAAGTGTGCCTACAATAAACGCATATATACTTCCCCTCTTCTCTTCTCACCGTCCATGCCCACCTATGTCCAATATGGTTCCACGAAGGTGCACACTCCCGCCCCTCTTTTCATTGATCAGATACTCGCACACTTTTCTCCCCTCGACATGGTAGGCCTCTCGCACCACTTCCTAGCCGCACCCCTCTCCCCCTGTCTGTCTCTCCGGACCTTATTTGCTTCTAACACATACAGGCGTGTATATGAACTGATCTCCCTACATATAACCAGGTCGACTATAATTCGTTTTCCCCACGCACCGATACACTTACCTCGCTAGATATGTCTCTCCCTTTCTCGGACACACGATGGTTGATCTTCCTATGTAGTTACATATGCTTACCACAACCATATCGTCTCCCCTCATCATCCTTGCATACCTCTCGACCCGTCTCTCACACACACGTGCATAGACAGACAGACATCGCATGCCCTCTCTTATTGATATTGCACTCATACCGTTTGTTTGTCTAGCAAGCCTCTCCCACCATTTGTGAGACGCCACTCCACCACCAACCCTCTGACGCTCTACCTTGGTCTTTCTCCCAACCTTATTCCTCTGCTACACATATCCATGGATGTTGATCGATCTCCCTCAATACATACCTAGGTCTCTCTCCTTCCCCACACATATACTAGTCGATCGGTCTCTGCCCCCTCCCCCCCCCCACACACACACACCGATAGTCGAACGTTGTAGGTAGGTATCCACGCCACGGAGAAAAGCTGCACCTTTGCCCTGTCAAATTCCTATACGCCAGCCACCATGTATATTTGACGTAGGAAAACACAAATTCGATGGCACTCTTTATCGATTGCGCAACCACACACTTCATCCATGTTTTCAATTCTTTTTATATCTCACATCCATGACTCCATTTCACACACATTGCATATGTTACATTTTTTTGTTTGAGATATCATCAACACATTACCTCTGTTTCTCACAAACCATCTCTCTCACACCCGGCCACGTACGTACCTGCACCTAAAGAAGAAGTGCATGCTGGACGCACGTACTCACGTCTCTGTCCCGGCCACACCCGCGCGGGTAGATGGTGGAGTTCGTTTCTGTACGAAAAGGCAGCCCACGTGATAATTTGACGCGTGTAGCGCTTGTTTACTAGAAGGAGGGTCAGGTACCATGCCTAGACGGAACAAAGTTCGACTTGACGCGTTAGTATTAAATAAAGTTATATATTCCTCAATGGCACGTATAAAATAAAAAACGATTGTCGTGGGGAAAATGGACAAATGGGTTTGTCTCTCGTCACACCATCTCACACAAGACAGCCGTGGCCTCTCTCTCTCTCAGGGTTGGTCAGTGATCTGGAAGCATCCCGTTCGCGGGCGGAAAGGGAGGATGTGCATCGTCTCTCTGTTCGACGGCGTTGAGGTAGCACGTATCGATCTGCGGTACCCGCTGTCGGTGTCAAAACCAGCGGATCTCGGGTAGGGGTCCCGAACTATGCGTCTAAGGCTAATGGTAACAGGAGGCGGGGGACACAATGTTTACCCAGGTTCGTGCCCTCGCTATGGAGGTAATACCCTACTTCCTGCTTGATTGATCTTGATGATATGAGTATTACAAGAGTTAATCTACCACGAGATCGTAGAGGTTAAACCCTAGAAGCTAGCCGATGATTATGATTGTTCTTGCCCTACGGACTAAACCCTCCAGTTTATATAGACACCGGAGGGGGCTAGGATTACACAAAGTCGGTTACAGAGAAGGAAATATACATATCCGAATTGCCAAGTTTGCCTTCCACGCAAAGGAGAGTCCCACCGAGACACGGGATGAAGTCCTCAATCTTGTATATTCATAGTCCAACAGTCCGGCATAAGCATATAGTCCGGCTGTCCGAGGACCCCCCCCCCCAATCCTAGACTCCCTCAGTAGCCCCTGAACTAGGCTTCAATGACGATGAGTCCGGCGCGCAGATTGTCTTCGGCATTGCAAGGCGGGTTCTTCTCCAAATTCTCCAGAGTACCTGTTGTAACGAGCAGTGTCCGGCTTCCCATTTAATGTTGCACTCATCAGCTTCTGCACCTTAATAATGTCAGCCTCCACGTGTCGAGCGAATGCGAGAAGTCAGGGCATTTTTACACTTGCCACCCTAACCATGTAAGTAAATCGTCTATTAAAGAGACGGGGATCATCAGATCCAAATCACACCATCTTCCCCGAGCGAGGATTCATCAGAGCGCGTCCGAAAAAACCATCCCATCATGGCCGGCCACCGCAGAACCTCCTCTCGCTCCCATAGCGCGAAGCCAGGTGATTGGGATAAATCACTACAGAAAACAGGTAATTTGCCGTCTGTGGATCATAGCCGGCAAAGACCCAAATCCAGACGGCAAAGAGTTTGCCGTCAGGAAACAGACAGCAAACTCAGACGGCAAAGGTAAGTCGGCAAAGAGTACTTTGTTGTCAGCCTTTTGTCGAGATGACGGAAAAGATTTTACCGTCAGTCATTACAGTTTTGCTGTCTGCCACAAAAACAATCGACGGCAAAAAACGCGTGCTTTGCCGTCAGTCAAAACCTGCACTTTGCCGTCATCCAGAACAAAATAAAGACGGCAAAGGTTATTTTTCATTTATTTTTTAAAGTGACGTCCGAGCAGACCATCTCGCCAGACACAGGAACAACAGACCAAAACAGGTTCAGCTCACAGAGATTTTGCATTGGGGACACGGCTTGCTGTCTCGCATTCATCGTTGGTGGAGTTACAAAGAAGTTACACGGCTGTCCGGAAAATTTACACAAGGACCCCTAGAAACTAAAAAGGAAAAGCAATCAAGTCCTCCATCACAGCAACGGATACTTCACCGCCGGTCGTCCTTCTTCTCGTCGGGGACAATACCACAAGGACACCACTGCCGCCGCCTCCGCCCTGCTCACCGCGCCGCCTCGCCCTGATCACCGCATCACAGGACAGCCACGCTCGCCCGACCCTGGTACCCGCACCGCCGCTCGGCCGTGCTCGCTGGTTCCTGGAGAGAGAGAGGGGGGGACAGCCGGGCGCCAGTGCAGTGTCGGGTGGCCGACGCCGGAGGGAGGAGCTCCTCTGTAGTGGCCGTCACGCGCCATGCTCTAGGAAAGAGGCCACCGCGCGCCCGAGCGAAGAGGCTGCCGCGCGCCCGAGGGAAGAATCCGTCGCGCCCTTGCGCTGAGCAGTCGACGGTGGAGTGAGCCGCCGCTGCGCGCCATGCTTGTCGCCCGCGCGTCCGGCAAGCTCGTCGCCCGAGCATCCGCCAAGCTCGCTGCCAGCGCGGTGGCCCTGCTCCGTGCCCGCGGCACCGCCCTGCTCACCGCTCGTGCATCCGCCAAGTGCGGCCGCCCTGCTCCCCGCCCCCGCGGATGGCCTGCTTGCCCGCGCCGGCCATGGATGTGTTGGTGGGTGGCTGTGTGGTGTGCGTTCCGTGGCCATGGATGTGTTAGTTGGTGGGTGGTTGTGTGATGTGTGTTCCATGGCGTGAGTGGTTGTGTGGTGTGCGTGGGTGGGTGGGGCTGTGGGCTTGGGTTAGTGGGTGTGTCAGGATGGGTGGGGCTGCGTACATTTGGAGGGTCTTCCTGAGTTCACAAATGCCCCATTGAAGAAACGTCGTAGCTAGCGTCCCCAGAGCCCCAAGGAGGAAGATAGCAGACAGGTCCTTCAACTAATGGGAAGGATAAAAACGCTGGCCAAATTTGGATTGACAATAATTAAGGTTATGTCAATATGCATAATGCGGGGGGTGCAGCCACTCCAGTATCGGGGGCATCCCATGTGGCACTTCAATGGAGAAGACGCTTCCACCTGCTACGGTCGGAAAGGTCCGGACTCCGCCACCGCTCTGGCAAAAATATTGTCCGATTTGTATAAAGGAGAAGAAGAGGAGTTCATCCGCATTAAGCCACGGGATGGATTTTCCATGTACAACCCCCCTAGCTGGGTGAGTTGCCATCTTTTACTCAACTCTATTCATTCCCGCAGTCTTTCATTACAAATATTTACCTTGCTAGTTCATAACCGGAACTGCGAAAGGTTGTGAGGGAGGTCCACAACCCGCCTCCACAGCCAGAGGACCACAACCGGGCCCTCGACCCCGGACTTGAAGAAGATCCGGACATATTTGTGGAGCTCGTCGACAGGATGTTCTACCAGGCAAGCTGTGATGGCACCTTGGTGGCCATCATTGCTGACTATCCTGGCCTACTCCCTGCATCATGTGTAAGAAAAACTAGAGTCCTAACTTCCGAGAAGGGTCCCTTCTTTACGCCTTACCCACCGCACATGTATTGCGCTTTATAGGGAAGGCCATCGGAGCGCCGTGTCGAACCCGCGACAACTCACTAACAAGGGGCTCCCAAGCTAGGTTTTACTATACAAATGCTATTCAAAGCTACTCCCTCCTTCCATCTATATAGGGCCCAATGCGTTTTTTGATGTTAACTTTGACCAAATATGAGAGCAATAATATATGGCATGCAACTTAGACAAAGCACACCGTTAAATTTGTCTGTGAAAGGTTCTTTCAATGATATAATTTTCACATTGTGCATGTCATGTACTATTAATCTTGTCAATAGTCAAAGGCGGTCTTTAAAAACTCTTTACTCCCTATATAGATGGAAGGAGGGAGTATGAATCCATGTTATGTGCAATTAAATTTTTTCGCTTGCTGTATAATGCATCTAACCTACTCATGCCAACATTTTAGTGCATTCCAAATGTCCATACTACCGCTACAATTCGAACTGAATTTGAATTCGTTTCTCTATTTCAATAAGAATCTACAATCATGATTGTTGCAAACTTCAACCATCATTCGTGTATTACCTTAATAACACACCACAAGATTACTATAGAGATAGATATAAACTATGTGTACTACATGAACTCGATTTCTATTTTTTGAATACACTTGATGTTGATTCCAAATAATAGTACATTTGCTGTACTAACTATACATTCATAATCTAAACCATGTTCCATACGTACACCGTGTTTATCACACAAACTATAGTGCCCCGCCCCCTACATTATGACAAGTATTTAGACCTGAGTTGCAAAACCCACACATTAGCCCGAATTATAATCCATGTTCTACATTATGATATCTTCTTCAAGTATCTGTATCCACTTTTTTATAATGAATTATGATCTTTGTTCGTCTTTTACACCTTCACAATCCTCTTCTACATGTCCGCCCCCTCTCACTCACCCTTAGCGTCCCCTCCATCGCGCACGTTCATTATTTTTATTTAGTCATCCACCCACGGTGTGTGTAGGCCCCCGGCTCATCTTTCCGGCACACACCGGTCGATATACCTCTCTAGGCAAGTGTGCCTACAACAAACGCATATATACTTTCCCTCTTCTCTTCTCACCGTCCATGCCCACCTATGTCCAATACGGATCCACGAAGGTGCACACTCCCGCCCCTCTTTTCATTGATCACGTACTCGCACAGTCCTCTCCCCTCGACATGGTAGGCCTCTCGCACCACCTCCTAGCTGCACCCCTCTCCCCCTGTCTGTCTCTCCGGACCTTATTTGCTTCTAACACATGCAGGCGTGTATATGAACTGATCTCCCTACATATAACCAGGTCGACTATAATTCGTTTTCCCCACGCACTGATACACTTACCTCGCTAGATATATCTCTCCCTTTCTCGGACACACGATGGTTGATCTTCCTATGTAGTTACATATGCTTACCACAACCATATCGTCTCCCCTGATCATCCTTGCATACCTCCCGACCCGTCTCTCACACGCACGTGCATAGACAGACAGACACCGTATGCCCTCTCTTATTGATATTGCACTCATACCGTTTGTTTGTCTAGCAGACCTCTCCCACCATTTGTGAGACGCCACTCCACCACCAACCCTCCGACGCTCTACCTTTGTATTTCTCCCAACCTTATTCCTCTGCTACACATATCCATGGATGTTGATCGATCTCCCTCAATACATAGCTAGGTCTCTCTCCTTCCCCACACATATACTAG
>NC_041383.1:312581450-312627370 GCF_002162155.2 Triticum dicoccoides | reverse complement strand
GAACGTTGTAGGTAGGTATCCATGCCACGGAGAAAAACTGCACCTTTGCCCTCTCAAATTCCTGTAGGCCAACCGCCCTGTATATTTGACATAGGCAAACACAAATTCGATGGCACTCTTTATCGATCGCGCAACCACACACTTCATCCATGTTTTCAATTCTATCTATATCTCACGCCCATGACTCCGTTTCACACACATTGCATATGTTAGGTTTTTTGTTTGAGATATCATCAACACATTGCCTCTGTTTCGCACAAACCATCTCTCTCACACCCACCCACGTACGTACCTGCACCTAAAGAAGAAGTGCACGCAGGACGCACGTACTCACGTCTCGTTCCCGGCCACACTCGCGTGGGTACATGGTGGAGTTCGTTTCTGTACGAAAAGGCAGCCCACGTGATAATTTGACGCATGTAGCGGTTGTTTACTAGAAGGAGGGTCAGGTACCACGCCTAGACGGAACAAAGTTCGACTTGACGCGTTAGTACTAGATAAAGTTATATATTCCGCAATGGCACGTACAAAATATAAAACGATTGCCGTGGGGAAAATGGAAAAATGGGTTTGTCTCTCGTCACACCATCTCACACAAGACAGCCGTGGCCTCTCTCTCCTAGCGTTGGTCAGTGATCCGGCAGCATCCTGTCCGCGGGCGGAAAGGGAGGATGTGCATCGTCTCTCCGTTCGACGGTGTTGAGGTAGCACGTCTCGATCTGCGGTACCCATTGTTGGTGTCAAAACCAACGGATCTCGGGTAGGGGGTGACGAACTGTGCGTCTAAGGCTAATGGTAACAGGAGGCGGGGGACACAATGTTTACCCAGGTTCGGGCTCTCTCTATGGAGGTAATACCCTACTTCCTGCTTGATTGATCTTGATGATATGCGTACTACAAGAGAATCTACCACGAGATAGTAGAGGCTAAACCCTAGAAGCTAGCCTATGATTATGATTGTTCTTGCCCTACGTATTAAACCCTCCAGTTTATATAGACACCGGAGGGGGCTAGGATTACACAAAGTCGGTTACAGAGAAGGAAATATACATATCCGAATTGCCAAGTTTGCCTTCCACGCAAAGGAGAGTCCCACCGGGACACGGGATGAAGTCTTCAATCTTGTATCTTCATAGTCCAACAGTCCGGCATAAGCATATAGTCCGGCTGTCCAAGGACCCCCCAATCCTGGACTCCCTCAGTAGCCCCTGAACCAGGCTTCAATGATGATGAATCCGACGTGCAGATTGTCTTCGGCATTGCAAGGCGGGTTCTTCTCCAAATTCTCCAGAGTACCTGTTGTAACGAGCAGTCTCCAGCTTCCCATTTAATGTTGCACTCATCAGCTTCTGCACCTTAATAATGTCAGCCTCCACGTGTCGAGCGAATGCGAGAAGTCGGGGCATTTTTACACTTGCCACCCTGACCATGTAAGTAAATCATCTATTAAAGAAATGGGGATCCTCAGATCCAAATCACACCATCTTCCCCGAGCGAGGATTCATCAAAGCGCGTCCGAAAAAACCATCCCATCATGGCCGGCCACCGCAGATCCTCCTCTCACTCCCATAGTGCTAAGCCAGGTGATTGGGAGAAGTCACTGCAGAAAACAGGTAATTTGCCGTTTGTGGATCACAGCCGGCAAAGACCCAAATCCAGACGACAAAGAGTTTGCCGTCAGTAAACAGATGGCAAACTCAGACGGCAAAGATAAGTCGGCAAAGAGTACTTTGTTGTCAGCCTTTTGTCGAGATGACGGCAAATATTTTGCCATCAGTCATTACAGTTTTGCTGTCTGCCACAAAAACAGCAGACGGCAAAAAACGCGTGCTTTGTCGTCGGTCAAAACCTGCACTTTGCCGTCATCCAGAATAAAATAAAGATGACAAAGGTTGTTTTTCATTTATTTTTTAAAGTAACGTCCGAGCAGAGCATCTCGCCAGACACAGGAACAACATACCAAAACAGGTTCAGCTCACAGAGATTTTGCATTGGGGACACGGCCTGCTGTCTCGCATTCATCGTCGGTGGAGTTACAAAGAAGTCACACGGCTGTCCTGAAAATTTACACAAGGACCCCTAGAAACTAAAAAGGAAAAGCAATCAAGTCCTCGATCGCAGCAACAGATACTTCACCGCCGGTCGTCCTTCTTCTCGCCGGGGACAATACCACAAGGACACCACTGCCGCCACCTCCACCCTTCTCACCTCGCTGCCTCGCCCTGATGACCGCGTCACAGGACAGCCACGCTCGCCCGACCCTGGTACCCGCACCGCCGCCCGACCGTGCTCGCTGGTTCCTGGAGAGAGAGGGGGGGACAGCCGCGCGCCAGTGCAGTGTCGGGTGGCCGACGCCGGAGGGAGGAGCTCCTCTGTAGTTGCCGTAACGCGCCATGCTCGAGGGAAGTGGACACGGCGCGCCCGAGTGAAGAGTCCGCCGCGCGCCCGAGGGAAGAAGCAGCCGCGCCCTTGCGCTGAGCAGTCGACGGTGGAGTGAGCTGCCGCTGCGCGTCATGCTCGTCGCCCGCGCGTCCGGCGAGCTCGTCGCCTGAGCATCCGCCAAGCTTGCTGCTAGTGCGGCGGCCCTGCTCTCCACCCGCGGCGCCGCCCTGCTCACCGCCCTCGCATCCGCCAAGCGCGGCCGCCCTGCTCCCCGCCCCCGCGGATGGCCTGCTTGCCCGCGCCGGCCATGGATGTGTTGGTGGGTGGCTGTGTGGTGTGCGTTCCATGGCCATGGATGTGTTAGTTGGTGGGTGGTTGTGTGATGTGTGTTCCGTGGCGTGAGTGGCTGTGTGGTGTGCGTGGGTGGGTGGGGCTGTGGGCTTGGGTTAGTGGGTGTGTCAGGATGGGTGGGGCTGCATACATTTGGAGGGACCGCAAGGTCGTCGATTCGTGGGATTGATCCGCGTGATTTGCTTCTTCTTTGCCGTCTGTGTTTATACAGACGGCAAAATATGTCTTTGCCGTCTGTATTTTTTTATTACAGACGGCAAATCTTATACTTTGCCATCTATAATAAAAAATGTAGACGGCAAAGAATTTGCCGCCTGTATTTCCTATTACAGACGGCAAAGTATGACATTTGTCGTCTGTAATAAAAAACGCAGACGGCAAAGACTACTTTGCCGTCTGTAATTAAAAATGCAAACGAAAAATATGTTTTGCCGTTAGTCATTCTTTGCCGTCAGTAGCTGACGGCAAAACTGTTCTTTGCCGTCTGGCCCGATGAAAAGCTGACAACAAAGACGTCCACTGACGGCAAATTATCTGTTTCCTGTAGTGAGTGTACGATATCCCACGGTCAATTGGTGGAGTTGCAGACCCAGGGGTTTCTCCCACCTGCATATCTTGTCCCCATCCGAGCTGGATTAGTTACTTTTGACGGCAGGAAGCAAGCGGAGAGTTTTCCCAACCCGTCCAGGGGGGAGCAAGTATGCCTTGTCCCTTTCTTGCTAAGGGGCATCAGATTTCCCATCCATCTGTTCCTCCGTGGGCCCTGGAGTACTATGGCCTCTAGATGCACAACTTCACTCCTGCCTCTGTCCTGCACATCGTAGGTTATGTCGCCCTTTGTGAGCTATTTCTGGGCTGCGAAGCTCATTTCGAGCTATGGAAAAGGTTGTTCAGCCTCGTCCATCCCAATCAGGAGGGATCAATATACCAAGTGGGCGGAGCCGAAATATGGCGCATCGCCGGGACCGGATACCTGTCCGGCACTCCGAAGAAGACATCCGAAGACTGGCCATATGAGTGGTTTTATATAGAGGGTGTTTCCCTTCCTGATCCTAACCGGATGGGTCTTCCTGAGTTCACAAATGCCCCATTGAAGAAACGTCGTAGCTAGCGTCCCCAGAGCCCCAAGGAGGAAGATAGCAGACAGGTCCTTCAACTAATGGGAAGGATAAAAACGCTGGCCAAATTTGGATTGACAATAATTAAGGTTATGTCAATATGCATAATGCGGGGGGTGCAGCCACTCCAGTATCGGGGGCATCCCATTTGGCACTTCAATGGAGAAGACGATGCCACCTGCTGCGGTCGGAAAGGTCCGGACTCCGCCACCGCTCTGGCGAAAATATTGTCCGATTTTTATAAAGGAGAAGAAGAGGAGTTCATCCGCATTAAGCCACGGGATGGATTTTCCATGTACAACCCCCTCCCTAGCTGGGTGAGTTGCCATCTTTTACTCAACTCTATTCATTCCTGAAGTCTTTCATTACAAATATTTACCTTGCTAGTTCATAACAGGAACTGCGAAAGGTTGTGAGGGAGGTCCACAACCCGCCTCCACAGCCAGATGACCACAACTGGGCCATCGACCCCGGACTTGAAGAAGATCCGGACATATTTGTGGAGCTCATCGACAGGATGTTTTACCAGGCAAGCTGTGACGGCACCTTGGTGGCCATCATTATCGACTATCCTGGCCTACTCCCTGCATCATATGTAAGAAAAACTGGAGTCCTAACTTCCGAGAAGGATCCCTTCTTTACGCCTTACCCACCGCACATGTATTGCGCTTTATAGGGAAGGCCATCGGGGCACCGTGCCGAACCCGCGACAACTCACCAACAAGGGGCGCCCAAGCCGGGTCGGCTTAAAAGGAAGGCGGTCTAGACCAAGACGTCATCGCAGAGGTATGATTTAAAACCTGCACCTTGATTATCATTTTTAAAATATAACAATGTCCATTGTGCCCTGGCAGAAAGAGTACTCGCCGAACTGTGTCCGGAGATCCTGCCGGCCACGCCTCTACTAGTCGGACTCTAGAACCGACCTCAAGGGTGGAGGCTAACATGGGGACAACGCTGGACGTTCCTCCTACAGAGGATGTGGATAGAATATCCGCTACAAATTCCGAAGTGGAGAGCGCTATGAATCATCAACGTCGGCGGGCCGCACTCCGCGACCTTAATTTCTTCGAAGAGGCGTTCAATGCCTTCAACTCGGGAGACGCGTACATCCCAGCTGCTCAAAAAGGGCTTGCTAGAGCCACATACCAGTATTTAAAAGATATACGGGTAAGAAAAATGTGATAATTATGTATATCAGTAGCACTTGAGACTTGAAACAGTTGGCACAACTGATTTAAGGATCATTGTATGAATATGTTCTTACAGAGAAGAATACCCATTTGTCCCAAGAGCTGGAGGAGTGTAAAGCCCAGCTCAGGGCTGCAGTTGCCGGAATGGAGGAATCCAAGAAGACCTCATCTGGTAATATTTGTCTCGATCGATAAAAGATGTAATTACGTGTACCAGTTGGTATTCGACATGTTTTCAGATCTAACAATAGATTCCGCAGGCAATCCCGGAGTGAATCCGGAGATCCTACAAGAGGATGAACAAAGAGCTCAACGACAGCTAGAGGCTGGCGAGCATGTGCTCACATGGGTCCGGCGAGAGAAAACGATCTCCAAGATGCCAATACCCGGCTGGGCGTGGAATTGAAAGATGTCCGGGCCCAGCTAGCAGAGTCCGTAAAGGAGAACAGGAGGCTTCAACGCGGCATTTTTAGTATGTGCTCAAAACGAACCTTTATATAGTTCGCCGAAGAAACAAGCTAACAGAGTTATGTCTGTAGGTATACTGATTGGTCGTCCTGAAGAGAGATGCCCGGATCCTCAGGCGACCTTCTGCAAGAGCTTTCGCAACTGCACAACAACCTCGGCAGGTGATGCAGGGTATTGCCAAGGCCTTGTGGCCATCCGCCTCCCTGCCAGGAAGCATGGGGGAGCTTGTACAGCTGCTCAAGGGAGCGCGGCGGCGCTTCTAATTGTGGAAGATATCGGCATGTCAACAAGGTGCGAGGGAAGCGTGGGCCATGGTGAAAACAAGGTACACCAAGGTCGATCCGAATCACATGGCCAGGTCAGACCTGTAGGGTCAGATGGGAAAGAGATTCACGTTAGTCTGGTGTATGACCAGGTAGGATTAGCCGCAAAGTAGTCCCAACAGGATTGTAGGCTAGACAGCCTGTTGGATGGTATAGAAGAAGTATGTGGGTCTAAGTTACTGTGTACTTCAATTGATATAATTTGTCCCTAGATGGATTGTAAATCATTTGTCATGGCGGACATTTTCGCTTCAGCCTCTGGACCCGACAGTCCGGAGTGTTTCCGAATACCCGCTCAGTTATGTAAAATGGGGTACGCGTGGAAACTAGGCGTAGGGGTCATAAGTGCATGAACAGACAAGTACCCAACTAGCTATGTTACATTAAATGGATAGTAAGAAACATCTTCCAGGGAGAATAATTCCGTTAAGGGTTCCTTTCCCTGGGTACGCATGCACTAATGTGCATGTCCGAATTGCGAACAAAGATGCAGTATATGAAACATCTGAGGGTTTGTATTATAATGGGTAAGAAACATCTTTTGTTCACCGACCGATTATTCCCTTAAGAACGCTAGCTTTTGGCTTCACCTAGTCTGAGCTACAGGTCCGGTGGACCCGGCAGTAACAATCGCAGAGGTGCTCCCCTTATGCCCTAGCCAAACTAACAAGAACGTAGGGCATAAACACAGGAGCCAGGCAACCCAACTTGGCCAAAACTTAAGTTATATCGATGCATATAATGGTGAAGAAAAGGTACATTTGGAAAATTGACACATATGCAGTGGGCATGAAGCCCAGAAGATAGTTATACTAAGCTTCTGTATAAGAAGCCCCCATGTACAGTGAGCACGCATACTTAAGGATTTAGCGCGTCAAAAGTGTGTAGTCGAGTCACACTTAAAGCTTTAGAGCCATAAAAGGAAGGAGAGAAGATATATATAAATAATAATAGTAAAAAGGGCGTAGGGAAGGGGATGAACATAGAGTTTGGCGCTAAGCATAGAATCTTCGGAGTCTGGCCACGTTCCATGGGTTCGGCTTGAGTCGATTATCTGATGCATCATGCAGGCGGTACGCTCCTCCGGTGTGAACTTTATAAATGATGAAGGGACCCTCCCACTTGGGTTTGAGCTTGTCCTTTTTCTTCTCCAGTAGGCATAGAATGAGTTCGCCAACGTTCTAAGTTTTGGCCCGTACTTCTCTGCTTTGATACCTGCGAGCCTGATGCTGATAGAATGCGGAACAAGATTTTGCGATGTTGCACTCCTCCTCAAGGGCATCTAGACTATCCTGCTGATCAAGCTCGACTTTTCTCTCTTCGTACATGCACACTTGAGGTGAATCATGAATGATGTCACAGGGCAATACCGCCTCTGCACCATACACCATGAAGAATGGTGTGTATCCGGTAGTACGATTTGGCGTGGTCCACAGCCCCAATAGTATGGAGTCGAGCTCCTCGACCCAGTGCGTGTCTGATTCCTTCAAGGATCGCACTAGTCTGGGTTTGATGCCGCTCATAAAAAGACCATTTGCTCGTTCGACTTGATTGTTTGTGTGTGGGTGATAGACGGAGGCGTAATCAAGCTTAATGCCCATGTTGCCGCACTAAGTTTTCACCTCGTCGGCTGTGAAGTTGGAGCCATTATCGGTGATGATGCTGTGGGGGACACCGTAACGGTGTACAACCCCTGACATGAAGTCTATCACTGGTCCAGATTCGGCCGTTTTGACTGGTTTGGCCTCTATCCATTTGGTGAATTTATCCACCATGACCAACAAGTATATTTTTCTTATGGCTTCCTCCTTTAAGGGGTCCAACCATATCGAGCCCCCAGACTGCAAAGGGCCAAGTTATGGGGGTTGTTTGGATAGCGGTAGGTGGCATATGGCTTTGGTTGGCGAAGAGCTGGCAACCGACGCAATGTTGGACGAGGTCCTGTGCGTCTGCTCGGGCTGTCGGGCAGTAGAAACCTATCAAGAAGGCCTTGCTTACAAGGGCCCGAGCTGCGGCATGGTGGCCGCCGAGTCCAGCATGTATTTTGGCCAATAGCTGCCGCCCTTCCTCTTTGGAGATACATCTTTGAAGTACTCCAGTAGCGCTTTTCTTATAAAGCTCTCCCTCGTGGACCTTGTAGGCTTTAGAGCGCCGCACAATGCAACGTGCCTCATTTTGGTCCTCGGGGAGTTCTTGCCTATTTAGGTAGGCTAAGAAGGGTTTGGTCCATGGGGCGATGACAGCCATGATTATGTGGGCCGAAGGAGTTATTTTGGTGGCAGAGCCTCCGATTATGTCAGTGTGTTCGGTATCTGGGGTTGTGGTCGGATCCGGACTAGTATTACCGGTCTCCCCTTGCCACACTTCGGTGTGCTTGAACAACCTTTCCAAGAAGATGTTACGTGCGACGGGGTCATGCTTAGCACCGCTGCAGGCTAGGATATCTGCCGCTTGATTGTTTTCTCAGACCACATGATGAAATTCGAGCCCCTCGAACTGAACAGACATCTTGAGGACGGCATTGCGGTAAGCCGCCATTTTCGGGTCCTTGGCGTCGAAGTCTCCATTTATTTGTGATATTGCACTTCTAGGCGTTGGATGCCCATGGAGACTGCCATCCCAAGACCGTGCAAAAGAGCCTCGTGTTCGGCTGCATTGTTGGAGTCTGTATATAGTATTTGGAGTACGTATTGGACTGTATCTCCGGTGGGAGATGTTAGGACAAGGCCCACTCGCAGACCAGCCAGCATCTTAGAGCCGTCAAAGTGCATGATCCAATTGGAGTATGCGCCGTACTCTTTAGGGAGTTTGGTTTCTGTCCATTCGGCGACGAAGTCAGCCAGTACTAGCGACTTAATGGGTCACCATGGTTTATATATGATGTCGAATGGGAGGAGCTCGATGGACCACTAAGGAATCCGGACCGTGGCATCACGGTTATTTATTATATCGTTAAGTGGTACTTCAGAGGCCACCGTGATTGAACACTCTTGAAAGTAGTGTCGTAATTTCCGGGATGCCATAAACACCATGTATGCTATCTTTTGATAATGTGGGTACCATGACTTGCATGGTGTGAGGACAGTGGATACGTAGTACACCGGCTTTTGAAGCGGGAACTTATGTCCGTCCTCCTCTCGTTCGACGACAAGCACCGCGCTTACAACTTGATGTGCTGCAGCTATATATAACAGCATAGGTTCGCAAATGTTTGGTGCGGCCAGGATTGCGTTGCTGGCCAAGAGAGCCTTTATTTCTTCCAGTCCAGCCGTAGTCGCATCCGTCCACTCGAAGGGTTCGGTGCATCGAAGGAGGCGATAAAGAGGTAGTGCCTTTTCTCCCAATCAGGAGATAAAGCTTCTTAAAGCAGCCACGCATCCAGTTAATTTCTGGATTTGCTTGAGGTCTGTTGGGGTAGCCAACTGTGACAAAGCTTAGATTTTAGCCGGGTTTGCCCAATTCCTCTATTGGAAATGATGAAGCACGGGAGCTTTCCGGCAGGAACACCGAAAACGCATTTTTCCGGATTGAGCTTGATGTCATATGTTCGGAGATTGTAGAACGTGAGCCTCAGGTCGTCTATTAAAGATTCGACGTGTCTGGTCTTGATGACCACGTCGTCTACGTATGCCTCAATTGTTTTGCCGATTTATTTTTCCAGGCATGTCTGAATCATGCCTTGGTAGGTTGCACTGGCGTTTTTGAGCCCGAAAGGCATGGTGTTGAAACAGAAAGGGATATATGGAGTGATGAATGCCGTTGTGGCTAGATCGGACTCCGCCATCTTGATTTGATGGTATCTAGAGTATGCGTCAAGGAAGCACAATGAGTCATGTCCTGCGGTAGCGTCGATGATTTGATCGATGTGGGGGAGAGGGAAGGGATCCTTAGGGCAAGCCTTATTGAGGTCCTTGAAATCGACACATAGGTGCCAGGATTTGTCCTTCTTTGGTACCATCACCAGGTTTGCTAGCCAGTCCGGGTGTTTTATTTCTCTGATGAATCCGGCTTCGAGTAACTTGGCTAGCTCCTCTCCCATGGCTTGTCGTTTAGGTTCTAAGAAGCGCCGTAGAGTCTGCTTGACCGGCTTGTATCCCTTCAATATGTTTAGGCTATGCTCGGCCAGCCTACATGGGATCCCTGCCATGTCTGAGGGGTGCTGTCGGTGTCAAAACCGGCGGATCTCGGGTAGGGGGTCCCAAACTGTGCGTCTAAGGCTAATGGTAACAGGAGGCGGGGGACAGATGTTTACCAAGTGTCGGGCCCTCTCGATAGAGGTAATACCCTACTTCCTGCTTGATTGATCTTGATGATATGAGTATTACAAGAGTTGATATACCACAAGATCGTAGAGGCTAAACCCTTGAATCTAGCCTATGATTATGATTGTTGTTGTCCTATGGACTGAACCCTCCGGTTTGTATAGACATCCGAGGGGGCTAGGGTTACACAGAGGCGGTTACAAAGAAGGAGATCTACATATCCGAATTGCCAAGCTTGCCTTCCATGCAAAGGAGAGTCCCATCCGGAGACGGGACGAAGTCTTCAATCTTATATCTTCATAGTCCAACAGTCCGGCCAAAGTATATAGTCTGGCTGTCCGAGGACCCCTTAATCCAGGACTCCCTCAGTAGTCCCTGAACCAGGCTTCAATGACGATGAGTCCGGCGCGCAGATCGTCTTCGGCATTGCAAGGCGGGTTCTTCTCCAAATTCTCTAGAGTACCTGTTGTAACGAGGAGTGTCCGGCTTCCCATTAATGTTGCACTCCTAGGCTTCTGTGCTTTAATAATGGCTATCTCCACGTGTCGAGCGAATGCGAGAATTAGGGGCATTTTTACATTTGCCAACCTGACCATGTAAGTAAATCGTCTATTTAAAGAGACGGGGATCCTCAGATCCAAATCACACCCTCCTCCCCCAGCGAGTATCCATCAGAGCGTGCCCAGAAGTAACCATTCCATCATGGCCGGCCGTCGTGGCTCTTCCTCTCGCTCCCGTAGTGCTAAGCCAGGAGATTGGGAGAAGTGTTCTGTCCCCCATAGCCGATTGGTGGAGTTGCAGACCAAGGGGTTTCTCCCGCCTGCATACATGGTCCCCGTTCGAGCTGGACTAGCTACTTATAATGGCGGGGCGCAAGCGGAGAGTTTGCCCAGCCCGTCCAAGGGGGAGCGGGTATGCCTTTTCCCTTACTTGCTAAGGGGACTTGGATTTCCAATCCATCCGTTCCTCCGCGGGCTCCTGGAGTTCTATGGCCTCCAACTGCATAACTTCACTCCCGCCTCCATTTTACACATTGCAGGCTATGTTGCCTTCTGCGAGCTATTTTTGGGCTGCGAAGCTCATTTCGAGCTATGGAAGAGGCTATTTGCCTCGTACCCCGCACTCAGGAGGGTTCGGTATATCAATTGGTCGGAGCCGAAATATGGCGCATCGCCGGGACCGGATACCTATCCGGTACTCCGAAGAAGACATCCGAAGACTGGCCTTCGGAGTGGTTTTATATGGAGGATGTCTCCCTTCCGGACCTTATTCGGATGGGCCTTCCTGAGTTTGTAAATGCGCCATTGAAGAAACGCCAAAGCTGGCGCCCTCGGAGCCCCCAGGAGGACGATAACAGAGAAGTCCCTTTCATGATGGACAGGATAAAGACGCTGACCAAATCAGGGCTAACCATAATTGAGGCTATGTCCGTATGTATAATACGGGGAGTGCAGCCACTTCAATATCGGGGGAAACCCATGTGGCACTTCAATGGAGAAGATGATGCCACCCTTTGCGGCCCTAAAGGTCCAGACTCCGCCGCCGCTCTGGCGAAAATACTGTCCGATTTGTACAAAGGAGAAGAAGAGGAGTTCATCCGTATCAAGCCACGGGATGGATTCTCCATGTACAACCCCCCAAGCTGGGTGAGCTGCTATCTTTTTTTAGTCTTTCCCGCATTCTTTAGCACAAATACTTACTTTGCCAATTCATAGCAGGAACTACGAAAAGCTATGAGGGAGGTTCACAGCCAAAGGACCCCGACCGGGCCCTCGACCCCGAACTTAAAGAAGATCCGGACACATTTGTGGAGCTCATCGACAGGACATTTTATCAGTTAAGCTATGATGGTGCTTTGGTGGCCATCATAGCTAATTATCCTAGCCTACTCCCTGTATCACATGTAAGTAAAACTGGAGTCCCAACTTCCAAATCCCCTCTCTGCGCCTTACCCACCGCACATGTATGCGTTCTACAGGGAAGGCCATCGGGACGCCGCGCTGAACCCGCGGTGACTCGTCAACAAGGGGCACCGAAGCCGGGTAGGCTTAAAAGGAAGGCGGTCAGGACCAAGACGCCGTTGCAAAGGTATGATTAAAAACCTGCTACATAATTGTCGTCTTTAAAATATAATAATGTCCATGGTTTCCTGGCAGAAAAAGCGCTCGTCGGACTATATCCGGAGAGCCTTCCGGCCACGCCTCCACCAGCCGGACTCCGAGGCCGGACTCAAGGGCGGAGGTCAAAGCAGGGACAACGCCGGACGATCCTCCTACAGAGGATGCGGACAAATTATCCGCTACAAACTCCAAAGTGGAGAGCGCCATGAATCATAGGCACCGACGGGCCACACTATGCGACCCTCATTTCTTTGAAGATGCGTTCAATGCCTTCAACTCAGGGGACGCGTACATCCGAGCTGCTCAAGATGGCCTCGCCAAAGCCATGGACCAATATATGTAAAGGATATACGGGTAAGAAAAATTAATAAGTATGTATATTAGTAGCCCCTGAGACTTGAAACAGTTGGCACAACTGATTTAAGGATCATTGTATGCATAGGTTCTTACAGAGAAGAATACCAAGCTATCTAAAGAGCAGGAGAAGTTCAAAGCCCAGCTACGGGCCGCAGTTGCCGGAATGGAGGAGTCCAAGAAGGCCCCGTCTGGTAATACTTGTCTTGATCAGAATGAATGTAATGATGTGTACCAGTTAGTATTCAGCATGCATGCAAATCTAACAGTAGATTCGGCATACAATCCCAGAGGAAATCCGGAGATCGTATCGGAGGATGAGCAACATGCTCAACGACGGATAAAGGCTGGCGAGCGCGTGCTTACAAAGGTTATACTAGAGAAAAATGATCTCCGGGACACGAAGACCCGGCTGGATGTTGAATTAAAAGATGTTTGGGCCCAGCTTGCTGACTCCGTGAAGGAGAATAAGAGGCTTCAATGCGGCATTTTTAGTAAGTGCTCGAACGAACCTTTATAAAGTTCGGCGAAGAAGTGGGCTAACAGAATTATGTCTATAGGTATGCTGACAGGTCGCCCCGAAGAGGAGATGCCCGAATCTGCAAGCAATCTGCTGCAAGAGCTCTCACAACTTCAGGGACAAATTCGGCAGGTGATGCAGGGTATTGCCCAGGCCTTGTGGCTGTCCGCATCCCTGTCCGGAGGCATGGGAGAGCATGTGGAGATGCTCAAGGAAAAACAGCGGCGCTTTCGATTATGGAAGATACCGGCCTGCCAACAAGGTGCAAGGGAAGCCTGGGCCATGGTGAAGACGCGATACACGCTGATCCGAATGACATGGTCGAGGTCAGACCTGTAGGATCATATGGGAAAGAGATCACCGTGAGTCTGGTATATGACCAGGTAGCATTAGCCGCAAAGTATTCCCAACGGGATTGTAGGCTAGACAGCCTGTTGGATGGTATAGAAGAAGAATTTAGTCAGTCTAAGTGACTGTGTACTTCAAATGACATATTTTGTCTCTAGCCAGATTGTAAATCATTTGTCATGGCGGACCTTTTCGCTTCGACCTCTGGACCCGACAGTCTGGAGTGTATCCGAATACCCGCTCCTTTATGTAAGAACCGGGTATGCTTGGAAACCAGGCGTAGGGGTCATAAGTGCTTGAACAGACAAGTTCCCAACTAGCTATGTTATATTACATGGATAGTAAGAAACATCTTCCGGTGACACTAGTTCCGTTAAGGGTTTCTTTCCCTGGGTACGCATGCAATAATGTGCATGTCCAAGCTGCGAAAAGCAACACATGATATAAATATCTGGGGGCATGTATTGAAATAATTAATAAACATATTTTGTTCACCGATCGAATATTCCCTTAAGAACGCTAGCTTTCGGCTTCACCCAGTCTGAGGTACACATTCGGCTGACCCGTCAGTAACAATCACAGAGGTGCTCTCCTTATGCGCTAGCCGAATTAACGGGAACATAGGGCATAAACACAAGAGCCAGGCAACCCAACTTTGCCAAAACTTAAGTCATATCGATGCATATAATGGCGAAAAAGGGCACATATGGAGAAGTGACACATATGTGGTGGGCATAAAGCCCGGAAGATAATTATATTAAGCTTCTGTATAAGAAGCCCCCAGGTATATTGAGCACGCATAGCATGCCCGGAGTGTGCGATCGGAGCGCACTGAAAGCTTTTAAGGCAATAAAAAAAAGAGAGAGAGAGAGAATATAACTTAAAAAAAGGTGGAGGTAAGGAGACGAACACAGAGTTCGGAACTAGGCATAGAATCTTCGGAGTCTGGCTGCGTTCCATGGGTTCGGCTCGACTCGGGTATCTGATGCATCATGCAGACGATACGCTCCTCCAATGAGAACATTATCAATGATGAAGGGTGTAATGCCCCGGATCCGATGCGCCAGGTGTCTGCCTGTAATTCGTCGTCGTTGCCATGTCATTTGCTTGCGTGTTGCATTTTGCCATGTCATCATGTGCATTGCATTGCATACGTGTTCGTCTCATGCATCCGAGCATTTTTCCCGTTGTCTGTTTTGCAATCCGACACTCCTATGTCCTCCGACGTTCCCCTCTTGTCTCTTGTTGTGAGCGGGTGTTAAACATTCTCAGAATGGACCGAGATTTGCCAAGCGGCCTTGGTACACCACCGGTAGACCGTCTGTCAAGTTTCGTGCCATTTGGAGTCCGTTTGATACTCCAACGGTTAACTGGGGTACCGTAAAAGCCTCTTTTGTTGCAGCCCAACACCCCTTCATAACAGCTCATGAGCCCATCCAAACCCCCTCCATGCTCTCGGTCGTTCGATCACGATCGCGTGGGCGAAAACCGCACCCCATTTGGAGTCTCCTAGCTCCCTATGCCTATATAAACGCCCTCCCCCTCCATTTTCGCGGATCAAACCCTAGATGAAACATCCTCCGCCGCCACCGGACATGTCCGTCCTCGTCGGACAGATCCCGCCGCCGCCCGCTGCCAATATGGGCATGCCACGTGTCCCCGCAACCGTGTCTCCTCCGCGTGCCGCCGCGGGCCCGCTCAGCCCACACACGGCCCGCCCTAGCCCATCCGGAGCCCACGCCCCGCGCCACCCTCCTCCGCTCCGGCCCTGCCGCCTTTCGCGCCGCCGGTCCCACCTCCCGAGCGCCGCCGCGGTTGCTCGCCGCCTCTCCGTAGGTGCCCGCGCGCCCGTGCGCCCGAGCCCCCGCCGCCTTCGCCGGACCTCGCCTGCGCCTCTGCCATGCCGCGCGGCCCGCCTCCGTGTTGCCCGACCTCACTGGACGGTCGCCGGAGGGCACCGCCTCCCAGTCCGCCTCCCCTCGCCTCGGCCTCCTCTCCGCCTGTGCCACCTCCACAGGATCCATCGAGTTCCGGCCTCCCCGTCCCTCCTCGCCAGCGCCCCGTCTTCCTCCAGCTCCGGCCACCTCCTCTCGCAGCTCCGGCGAGCGCACTCCGGCGATCCTCGGGATCCGTGCCGCACGGATCCAGATCCAGAGAACCCTAAGGTTGACCCCGAAATTTCCCCAAGTCCCGAAATATTTGCATCTTGGTCCCCTGTTCATTGCATCATAACTCTATCATCATAACTCCATTTCGTGCGTGTAATATAATGAAATGTTCATTGTGAGATGCTATTCATTTTGTTCCATTGTTCCACGTTCATTTGAGTTCATCTTGATGCCCTTATCATCGTTGCAGGAGTGCTATATGATGTTAACTGCTGTCTGTTAACAGAACTTGATGATTTGTCTTTTTCATTGCATTTTGTGTGTGCATCCTATGAGATTGATGTCTACATGAGTTTTGAGCTACATCATGCCATCTTTACATTGGTGCAATCCATGTATTTTTATGAGTCTTTAAGTGAGTGCATCGAGCTCGTGAAATAGGGTACTTGCTGTTACTGTTTTGCTAGTCTGAATCTGCTATATCATGATGCTACGTAAACCTGCTGCTACAAGTCATTCCATGCATAATCTCGAGATGTTCACTAAGGATGTTTTGTTATACATGTCATGATCTATCCATCCTTGCCCCTGGTTGCATTTATAGCCTGTTGTAGGTTGCTGTAATCTTGCTCTCAAATTGCTAAATAATGTTGCTATCAGCCTGTTAACATTAAGTTCAGTTTTTCCATGTGCTTTGCTAGTGATCCATGTACCCTATGAACTTGATCTTGCCATGCTTAGCTTCATGAACATGTCTTATTGCTGTAGGTATGCTTGTCTTGTCATGAAATGCTTTGTGATGAGTGAATCGAGCTCGCAAAGATGCCTTCATAATTCTGTTTATGCCATGCTCTGTTTTTCTGCTAAGTCTGAATCTGTTTACGAAACTAGCTATGTTTACATGGGTGCCATCATATCTTCTATGCCTTATTGTCTCATGATCAGTAAGGGACTTTTGTTTTATGCTATTAGCAGATTCATGCCATGCCTTCGATTGCCATGATAAGTTCCTGTAGAATGCTGTTTGATAGCTCTCAACATTGCAACCTGATGTAATTTCTGCCATGTCCTGTGATTTCTGCTAAGTCTGTGAACCTGTTATTATTTGAAATTTTGCCATGTCCTTTTGAGCATGTTCTTGTAGTTTATGGAGATAGCTCAATGTTAATGTCTTGTCATGCTTTACCTATACATCATGACCATGCCTTTTGTTTTCTTGTTGAGGTCCTGCAACATGTTGTTTTGATGCTTGCAATATGCCTAGTTGCTGTTTTGGACAACATGCCCTTTAAACTTGCATGGTGTGTATGTGTTGAACCGTTGCTCCGTTTTGAGTGTGCTCTATATGAAACTTGATTAGTTTTGCATGTAGCTTCATATTACCTTGTTGCATCCATGCTTTGAGGTGTTTGCTTGATGGTTGAATGCATTTTGCATCAATGCCATGCTTATCTTGTTTTGCTCATATATTCTAGGCCGTAGCTCTGAATCTAATGAACTTTATATGTAACTTGACTAAAATTTCATGTAGTTCATTGTGGTGCATCTTAACAAGCTGTTTAACAACTTGAACATAAGGTTTATTCAGTTCCGGACCAATTTCTAAATTTGCATATGAGGACTTACCGGAATTGTTATATGTTGTTCCCGGCCTCATTTAAACTTATTTTGATGTGTTGCTCTTGTATGCATCATCTCTTGCCATGAGTAGCTTCATGTAGTCTTGTCTTTACCATGTTGTCTGCTTCTTCTCGATAGTTCATGTTTCGTTGCGATCGTGAGGATTCGTTCGTCTACGCTTGGTTCGGCTTCATCCATTCATCTTCTTCATGGACTCATTCTTCTTCCTAGTGGGATTTCAGGCAAGATGACCGTCACCTTGGATCTCACTACTATCATTTCTATGCTAGTAGCTTTGTTCTATCGCTATGCTGCATTACCTACCACTTGCTTATCAAGCCTCCCAAATTGCCATGAACCTCTAACCTTGTCACCCTTCCTAGCAAACCGTTGTTTGGCTATGTTTACACTTTGCTCAGACCCTCTTATAGCGTTGCTAGCTGCAGTTGAAGATGAAGATTGCTCCATGTTGGATTATGTTTATGTTGGGATATCACAATATCTCTTATATTATTAATGCATCTATATACTTGGTAAAGGGTGGAAGGCTCGGCCTTATGCCTGGTGTTTTGTTCCACTCTTGCCGCCCTAGTTTCTGTCATACCGGTGTTGTGTTCCTTGATTTTGCGTTCCTTAGACGGTTGGGTGATTTATGGGACCCCCTGACAGTTGGCTTTGAATAAAACACCTCCAACAAGGCCCAACCTTGGTTTTACCTTTTGCCTCACCACCACCTATAGTTTTCCCTTAGGAGTCGCGCTCCCGAGGGTCATCTTTATTTTAGCCCACTAGGGCCAATGCTTCTCTAAGTGCTGGTCCGAACCGAGCAACCTGTGGGGCCACCTCGGGGAAACTTGAGGGATGGTTTTACTCGTAGCTTGACTTATCCGGTGTTGCCCTGAGAACAAGATATGTGCAGCTCCTATCGGGATTGTCGGCACATCGGGCGGCTTTGCTGGTCTTGTTTTACCATTGTCGAAATGTCTTGTAAACCGAGATTCCGAGACTGATCGGGTCTTCCTGGGAGAAGGAATATCCTTCGTTGACCGTGACAGCTTGTGATGGACTAAGTTGTGACGCCCCTGCAGGGTATAAACTTTCGAGAGCCGTGCCCGCGGTTATGTGGCAGATGGGAATTTGTTAATGTCTGGTTGTAGAGAACTTGACACCAGATTCGAATTAAAACGCATCAACCGCGTGTGTAGCCGTGATGGTCTCTTTTCGGCGGAGTCCGGGAAGTGAACACGGTTTTTGGGTTATGTTTGACGTAAGTAGGAGTCCAGGATCACCTCTTGATCCGTGCTAGCTTCACGACCATTCTGTTTGCTCTCTTCTCGCTCTTATTTGCGTATGTTAGCCACCATATATGCTTAGTCACTGCTGCAACCTCACCACTTTACCCCTTCCTTTCCCATTAAGCTTTGCTAGTCTTGAAACCCATGGTAATGGGATTGCTGAGTCCTCATGGCTCATAGATTACTACAACAACAGTTGCAGGTACAGGATATGCGATGATCATGACGCGAGACTGATGTTTGCTTGTTTTGGAGTTCTTCTTCTGCTTCTTCTTCGATCAGGGGATAGGTTCCAGGTCGGCAGCCTGGGCTAGCAGGGTGGATGTCGTTTGAGTTTCTGTTAGTGTTTCATCCGTAGTCGGAGGGTTCTCTTATGTAAGATGATGTTGTATTCATGTAGCATTGTATGCCTTTTGTATGTATCCCTATCTATTATGTAATGTTGATGTAATGATATCCACCTTGCAACAGCGTCTTCAAGATGCGCTTCTATCCTTGGTGGGACCTTCGAGTTCCTTTAGGATAGGGTCGCATCTTGGGCGTGACAAAGGGACCCTCCCACTTGGGCTTGAGATTGTCCTTTTTCTTCTCCGGTAGGCATAGAACGAGTTCGCCAATTTTATAAGTTTTGGCATGTACTTCTCTGCTTTGGTACCTTCGAGCCTGCTGCTGATAGAATGCAGAACGAGCCTTTGCGACGTCACGCTCCTCCTCCAGGGCATCTAAACTGTCCTGCCGATCTAGCTCGGCTTCTCTCTCTTCGTACATGTGCACTCGAGGTGAGTCATGAATGATATCGCAGGGTAATACTGCCTCTGCGCCGTACACCATAAAAAATGGTGTGTATTCGGTGGTGCGATTTGGCGTGGTCCGCAGCCCCCACAGTACGGAGTCGAGCTCCTCAACCTAGTGTGTATCTGATTCCTTCAAGGATCGCACTAGTCTGGGTTTGATGCCGCTCATAATAAGACCATTTGCTCGCTCGACTTGACTGTTTGTTTGTGGGTGATAGACAGAGGCATAATCGAGCTTAATGCCCATTTTGCCGCACCAAGATTTCACGTCGTCGGCTGTGAAGTTGGAGCCGTTATCAGTGATGATGCTGTGGGCGACACCGTAACGGTGGACGATCCCAGATACAAAGTCTATCACTGGTCCGGATTCGGCCGTTTTAACTGGTTTGGCCTCTATCCATTGGGTGAATTTATCTACCATGACCAACAAGTATTTTTTCTTATGGCTTCCTCCTTTAAGGGGTCCAACCATATCGAGCCCCCAGACCACAAAGAGCCAAGTTATGGGGATTGTTTGGAGAGTGGTAGGTCGCATATGGCTTTGACTTGCAAAAAAAGCTGGCAACCGACGCAATGTTGGACGAGGCCATGTGCATCTGCTCGGGCTGTCGTCCAGTAGAAACCTGTACGGAAGGCCTTGCTTACAAGGGCCCGAGCTGGGGCGTGGTGGCCGCCGAGTCCAGCATAAATTTCTGCCAAAAGCTGTCGTCCTTCCTCTTTGGAGATGCACCTTTGGAGCACTCCAGTCACGTTTCCTTATAAAGCTCTCCCTCGTGGACCTTGTAGGCTTTAGAACGCCGCACAATGCAATGTGCCTCATTTTGGTCCTGAGGGAGTTTGTGCCTATTTAGGTAGGCTAAGAAGGGTTCCGTCCACGAGGGGATGACAGCCATAATCACGTGGGCTGAAGGTGTTATTTCGGTGGCAGAGCCTCCGATTACGTCAGAGTTTTCGGGATCTAGGGTTGTGTTCGGATCCGGATTGGTATTGCCGGTCTCGCCTTAACACACCACGGATGGCTTGAACAACCTTTCCAAGAAGATATTAGGTGCGACAGGGTCACACTTAGCACCGATGCGGGCGATGACATCCGCCGCTTGATTGTTTTCTCGGACCACATGGTGGAATTTGAGCCCCTCGAACCGAGCTGACATTTTGAGGACTGCATTGCGGTAGGCCACCATTTTTCGGTCCTTGGCGTCAAAGTCTCCATTTATTTGAGATATTGCAAGGTTCAAATCCCTGCGCACCTCTAGGCGTTGAATGCCCAAAGAGATTTCCATCCGAAGACCATGTAACAGAGCCTCATATTCGGCTGCATTGTTGGAATCAGTGTATAGTATTTGTAGTATGTATTGGACTGTATCTCCAGTGGGGGATGTCAAGACAACACCTTCCCCCAGACCAGCCAGCATCTTAGAGTCGTCAAAGTGCATGATCCAATTGGAGTACACGCCGTACTCATTAGGGAGTTCGGCTTCTGTCCATTTAGCGACGAAGTCAGCCAGTACTTGCGACTTAATGGCTCGCCATGGTTTGTATGCTATGTCGAATGGGAGGAGCTCGTTAGCCCATTTAGCAATCCGGCCAATGGCATCGCGGTTATTTATTATATCGTTGAGGGGTACTTCATAGGCCACCGTGATTGAACACTCTTGAAAGTAGTGTCGTAGTTTCCGGGATGCCATGAAGACCGGATATGCTATATTTTGATAATGTGGGTACTGTGACTTGCATGGAGTGAGGACAGTGGATACGTAGTATACCGGCTTTTGAAGCCAGAATTTGTGTCCGTCCGTCTCTCGTTCGATGACGAGCACTATGCTTACAATCTGATGTGTTGCAGCTATATATAAAAGCATAGGTTCGCCGATATTTGGCGCGGCCGGGATTGGATTGCTGGCCAGGAGGGCCTTTATTTCTTCCAGTCCGGTCGTAGCCGCATCCGTCCACTCGAAGTGTTCGGTGCGTCGCAGGACGCGATAGAGAGGTAGTGCCTTTTCTCCCAATTAGGAGATAAAGCGGCTTAGAGGAGCCACGCATCCGGTTAATTTCTGGATTTGCTTGAGGTCTGTTGGGGTAGCCAACTGTGACAGAGCTCGGATTTTAGTCGGATTTGCTTCAATTCCTCTATTGGAAACGATGAAGCCCAAGAGCTTGCTGGCAGGTATGCCGAAAACTCATTTTTCCGGATTGAGCTTGATGTCATATGTTCGCAGATTGTTGAATGTAAGCCTCAAGTCGTCTATTAAAGATTCGATGTGTCTGGTTTTGATGACCACATCGTCTACGTATGCTTCCACTATTTTGCCGATTTGTGTTTCCAGGCATGTCTGAATCATGCGTTGATAGGTCGCACCAGCGTTTTTGAGCCCGAAAGGCATGGTGTTAAAACAGAAGGGGCCGTACAGAGTGATGAATGCCGTTGCAGCTTGATCGGACTCCGCCATCTTGATTTGATGGTATCCGGAGTATGCGTCGAGGAAACACAATGAGTCGTGTCTAGTGGTAGCATCGATGATTTGATCGATGCGGGGGAGGGGGAAGGGATCCTTAGGGCAAGCCTTATTGAGCTCCTTGAAATTGACGCATAGGCGCCAGGATTAGTCCTTCTTTGGAACCATTACCAGGTTTGCTAGCCAGTCTGGATGTTTTATTTCTCTGATGAATCCGGCCTCTAGAAGTTTGGCTAGCTCTTCTCCCATGGCTTGTTGCTTAGGTTCTGAAAATCACCGAAGAGTCTGCTTGACCGTCTTGTATCCCTTTAGTATGTTTAGGCTATGCTCGACCAGCCTATGTGGGATACCTGGCATGTCTGAAGGATGCCAGGCGAAGAAGGACCGATTCTCACGCAAGAACTCTCGCAGTGCAGCGTCTATTGTGGGGTTTCGTTGTGCCCCAATGGATGCTATTTTTGTAGGGTCCATTCAATGGACCTGGAATTTGACTATTTCATCTGCTGGTTTAAAAGAGGTGGACTTGGGTCATTTGTCGAGTATCACGTCGTCCCTATCCACTGTGGAGCATAGCGCAGTTAATTCTTCGACCGAGATAGCTTTGGATAATGCCTCCAGGGCTAGTGCGGCGGTTTTATTTTCGGCGCGGAGTGCTATGTCCGGATCACTAGCTAGAGTGATGATTCCACCGGGCCTGGGCATCTTGAGCTTGGGTATAGCTTGGAAGCTTGTGAATGCATCCCGCCCTAAAAGGGCGTGGTATCCACTACTGAACGGGGCCACTTGGAATGTGATTTCTTCGGACCTATAATTCTCCGACGTGCCGAATACCACATCCAGTGTGATTTTTCCAGCACATCGTGCCTCCTGACTAGGGATGATTCCTCTGAAGGTCGTGTTGCTTTGCTCAATGCGGCTCTTGTCTATCTCCATTTTGTTGAGAGTTTCCTCATAGATGAGGTTTATTCCGCTGCCACCGTCCATGAGCACTTTAGTAAGACGGAAGCCGCCCATAATTGGACTAAGGACCAAAGCGACTGGTGCTCGGACTGTTCAGAATTGTGGTTCATCACTAGCATTGAAGGTTATGGACGTGTCGTTCCATGGATTTATTGCTGCAACGTGGCAGACTTCGGCGAGGCTGCGGAGTGCTCGCTTACGCCTATTGTTTGAGGCGAAAGTCTTGAAGACTGTCAGTACTGTATTGTTATTTTCCGCGGGATGGTGCTCTGCGGTATTGTTGATGAGGAGATCCTCGTCGTTCTTGGCCACCTTTCGGAGTATCCAACATGCTCTAAGGCTGTGTGTTGGTATGGTATCCGGTGTACTGTGGATTTTGCATGGCCCATTGAGCCATCCCTCCAATACGGTTCCACGGCCTGTAGTGGTCTTTGGTTTCTTTGTGATTGGATCAGGTGACTTGTGAGAGTGCACCCTTTTTGTTCGGATGAGGTGTTTAGTTAGAGCCGGAGGATCCCAGAATTTTGTTTGGGTTTTCCATGCACTTTCCATCGCACAGTACTTCTGTACTATGGCCGCCAAGTCAGCGAAGTGTGCTATGTCACGGCGACTTATGGCATTGAGAATTCCCTTATGTCCGTGCAATTTTTGCAAAAGAATGAGATTGCGTCTTCCTCGCGATAGTACTTAACCTTGCTCATTACAAGGAGCAATCTGGCACAGAAGTGATGTACTGTCTCTTGGGGCTCTTGTATGATGTGGGAAAGATCACTTGTGTCTGTGTGGGTGGGTATATTTAAGTCCAAACCCTGACCCGATATGAGACCCAGGGGCGAAGGAGCTTCCGAGCTTGGTGGCTCGGACTCCCAGAAATTGCCCAATTTTCCTGGCCCGCCGTCCGATTCTAGGTTCAGAGCTTGGGCCATGTCCTCCTGTAGACGGGTATCCGGCACAGATAGCTCGGGAATCCGGACATAGTTCGTCCTCAAAATAGAGGAAGAATTGCTGCATTGTTCCTCCACCACCACTATTTGATGGGTGACCGGCGGAGAGTTAATGTCCCTTTGGTCGGGTTTAATTCGGACTTGATCATAGTCCATAGCGACTCCCAGGGCGGCGATGCGATCCAAGAGCTCGTTCAGGGAGGAGAGCTCCATTGGATCCATCTCCTCGGTGAATTCCGAGCCAACGTGAAGGCTGTTCTTGATGACCTGAGAAGTCATCGTTGGTGCGGCGGCCGAACGGGCGGTCATCACAAAGACGCCCAGCCGTAGAGTCTGGCCTACAACTAGGGATCCCCCGGAGGTGATGTTATCCTTGACAACAAGCTAAGCCATCAAGCCTTATCGTGATGGCACAGTGGAACTCTCAATGAAAGCACCAATGTCGGTATCAAAACCGGCGGATCTCGGGTAGGGGGTCCCGAACTGTGTGTCTAAGGCTAATGGTAATAGGAGGCGGGGGACATGATGTTTACCCAGGTTCGGGCCCTTTCGATGGAGGTAATACCCTACTTCCTGCTTGATTGATCTTGATGATATGAGTATTACAAGAGTTGATCTACCACGAGATCGTAGAGGCTAAACCCTAGAAGCTAGCCTATGATTATGATTGTTATTGTCCTACGGACTGAACCCTCCGGTTTATATAGACACCGGAGGGGGCTAGGGTTACACAGAGGCGGTTACAAAGAAGGAGATCTACATATCCGAATTGTCAAACTTGCCTTCCATGCAAAGGAGAGTCCCATCCGGACACGGGACGAAGTCTTCAATCTTGTATCTTCATAGTCCAACAGTCCGGCTAAAGTATATAGTCCGGCTGTCTGAGGACCCCTTAATCCAGGACTTCCTCAGGTGCCAGGAGAAGATGTCCCAGTTCTCACGTAAGAACACCCGCAGTGCAGTGTCGATTGTGGGGTTCAGCTTTGCCCCGATGGATGCTATTTTGTAGAATCCGTTGGATGGATTTGGAATTTGACTATTTCATCTGCTAGTTTGAAAGAGGTGGACTTGGATCGTTTGTCGAGTATCACGTCATCCATGTCCACTGTAGAGCATAGCGCAGTTAGTTCTTCGGCCGCGAGGGCTTCGGATAATGCCTCAAGGGCCAGGGCGGCGGTTTTTTTTGGTGCGGAGTGCTACGTCCAGATCACTGGCTAGAGTGATGATTCCGTTGGGCTCGGGCATCTTGAGCTTCATGTACCCGTAATGGGGTATAGCTTGGAAGCTCGCGAATGCGTCCCGCCCTAAAAGGGCGTGGTATCCACTCTTGAACGGGGCCACTTGGAATGTTATCTCTTCGGACCTGTAATTATCCCAGCATGCTGATTACCACGTCGAGTGTGATTTTTCCCGCACATCGTGCCTCCCGACTAGGGATAATTCCTCTCAAGGTCATGCTGCTTTGCTCAATGCGGCTCTTGTATATTTCCATTTTGTTGAGAGTTTCCTCGTAGATGAGGTTTAATCCGCTACCCCTGTCCAGGAGCACTTTAGTAAGCCGGAAGCCATCCACAATTGGACTAAGGACCAAAGCGGCTGGTGCTCGGACTGTTCGGAATTGAGGTTCGTCACTGGCATTGAAGGTTATGGCCATGTCGTTCCATGGATTTATTGTTGCAATGTGGCAGACTTCGCGAGGCCACGGAGTGCTCTCTTGCGCCTGTTATTTGAGGCGAAAGTCTCGAAGACTGTCAATACTGTATTGTTGTTTACTGCGGAACGATGCTCTACGGCA
Source organism: Triticum dicoccoides (assembly GCF_002162155.2). Taxonomy (NCBI): domain Eukaryota; kingdom Viridiplantae; phylum Streptophyta; class Magnoliopsida; order Poales; family Poaceae; genus Triticum; species Triticum dicoccoides. Next base: position 312,601,959 of record NC_041383.1, on the reverse strand, counting down.
TTGTTAATGGGGAGATCCTCGCCGCTCTTGGCCACCTGCTGAAGTATCCAACATGCTCTAAGGCTGTGTGTTGGTATGGTATCCGGTGTGGTGTGAATTTTGCATGGCCCGTTGAGCCATCCCTCCAGTACGGTTCCCCGCCCTGTAGTGGGCTTTGGTTTCTTTGTAACTGGATCAGGTGACTTGTGAGAGTGCACCCTTTTAGTTCGGATGAGGGGTTTAGTGAGAGCCGGAGGATCCCAGAATTTTGCCTGGGTTTTCCAGGCGCTTTCCATCACATAGTACTTCTGTACTATGGGCGCCAAGTCAGCGAAGTGTTATATGTCACGGCGACTTATGGCGTTGAGGATTCCCTTGTCCGTGCAATTTTTGCAAATGAATGAGATTGCGTCTTCCTCGTGACAATCCTTGACCTTGCTCATTACAAGGAGGAATCTGGCCCAAAAGTGATGTACTGTCTCTTGGGATTGTTGTCTAATGTGGGAAAGATCGCTTGTATCTGGGTGGGTGGGTGGATTTAAGTCTGAACCCTGGCCCGATCTGACACCCAGGGGCAGAGGAACTTCCAAACTTGGAAGTTTGGGTTCCAAGATGTTGCCCAATTTTTCTGGCCCGCTGTCCGATTCTAAGTTTGGAGTTTGGGTCATGTCCTCCCGCAAACAGGTATCCAGCTCGGAAAGCTCAGGAATCCGGAAATAGTTCGTCCTCAAGATAGAGGAAGAATCGCTGCAGTTTGCGCCTCCACCACCGTTATCTAATGGGTGACCGGCGGAGAGTTAATGTCTCTCTGATCGGGTTTAAGCCCAATCCGATCATAGTCCGTAGCGACTCCCAAGGCGGTGATGCGATCCAAGAGCTCATTTAGGGATGAAAGTTCCATTGGATCCATCTGCTCGGCGTATTCCGAGATGACGAGAAGGCTATTTTTGATGACCTGAGAAGTCATCATCGGCACGGCGGCCGAACGGGCGGTCATGACGAAGCCTCCTAGTCGGAGGGTTTGGCCTAAAGCCAGGGCTCCCCCAAAGGTGATGTCGTCCTTGATAACAAGGCGAGCCATCAAACCTTTTCTCGACGTCACAGTGGAACTCTCAATGAAAGCACCAATGTCAGTGTCAAAACAGGCGGATCTCGGGTAGGGGGTCCCGAACTGTGCATCTAAGGCTAATGGTAACAAGAGGCGGGGGACACAATGTTTACCCAGGCTCGGGCCCTCTCTATGGAGGTAATACCCTACTTCCTGCTTGATTGATCTTGATGATATGAGTATTACAAGAGTTGATCTACCACGAGATCGTAGAGGCTAAACCCTAGAAGCTAGCCTAAGATTATGATTGTTCTTTCGCTACGGACTAAACCCTCTGGTTTATATAGACACCGGAGGGGGCTAGGGTTACACAGAATCGGTTACAGAGAAGGAAATCTACATATCCGAATGGCGAAGCTTGCCTTCCAGGCAAAGGAGAGTCCCACCCGGACACGGGACGAAGTCTTCAATCTTGTATCTTCATAGTCCAACAATCCGGCATAAGCATATAGTTTGGCTGTCTGAGGACCCCCCAATCCTGGACTCCCTCACCCGCCGTTCTCTCTGACCAAGCTCCGGCGCGGTAGGGCCTTCGCCACTTTCTCGCTGCCGTAGTATGGGCAGATCCCGGCCGCCGGCGCCCTCCTAGTAACATCCCGATGACCCTCAGGTATAGCTTCCTTTGGCCTTGCTCCACTGCCCATCTTCCCACGTTGCTGCATGTGGATCTTGTTTAGTTGTTTGCTTAAATCGTATCTCGGCCGGCGTACTTTCCATCTTGCAATCTCATCCTCGAACCATTTTTGATAAACTACCATGTTCTATCTTTCCCTTATTACATGGAATATGCTTTTTTTTGTCGGCGTATGTGTCTTCAACTCGTGTTATTAGGCAGTAATTGTTTCCTTTCTACCTCCTTTTGCAAACAGGGCTATCCATTTTCACCTCATTGCTATTGCGACCTTTTGGTGAACTGCACAAATCACTTTTTTCTTAAGAGTGTTTTGTGCAGTTCCGCCAAAATGTCACATGGGCAATGTTTTTACATTTCTATGGGACTGTAGAAAGAGAGATTGGTTTTGCTAACCTCCTCATCCAACTTCGTGGCTAATCTTCTCCAATAAGAAGTTATTCCGAAAGAGAGATCGTAGAGGTGACCGGCTTCTATTTATGTGTGTTATGTTTCGTCATCTAGTTCCACTGTTATTGTAATCACAGTGACTGGATATCTTTGCAAACAAGGATGGTCCACTCGATTTTAGTGGAGCTGCACAAAATGATCGGATTGTGGTGTCCTCCATACACCTCTTTTTTGGCTACAAAGCTAGGTGAAACTAGCTGCCAAGCAATGAACACTATGCCAAGGAAATGGAGCCATGCCTACGAACATCATCGATCAATTATATTTTTTTCTTTATTTGTACACCTTCTCACAACTTTGTCTTCAGTTGTGATGTGAATATTGGCGCTGATCTGCAAACCATTGAGATGCATTAGCCATGGTAGCCATGGTAGTTTCATTTGTATTTGGTGGAATGTTGTAACAAGATAATCTTGAGGCAAGACACATGAATCCTAAGTTGAAACCTTTTTTTCCTACGGGAACCAAAGTTGAAACCTTCATAGCATCACAGTACAATTTCATTAAAATTATGCGTACATATAAACAAATCCTGAAGGATTGATAGCAATGCCAGAAACAATTCAACTTCGTTTCGCCGACATGTTTCATCCGGCTCCACCTGCCATGCGGCAATATTGAGTGCACAACACAACTTTAAGGAATGATTCACCCCGGTCGTTGCGCCACAGTAGTAATGAATAGTGAGCAGTCAAATCACAGAGCTACACCTTCGCCACAGTAAGTTGCTCGGATGAAGCAACCATCATTTCTCTGTTCCTTGAATCCGCTGGTACTCCCATATTCCCACAGTAATAAGTTGCTCTGGCGAATCAACCATCACTATATCCGCTCAACAGTGTTGACCACAGGAGCTATCCATTCAGATTGTATGTTAAAAAAATAAAGGTCGATAACTAATGTGGCAAACTTTCAAAAAAACTAATGCGAGATCTCGGGCCAACGCGGCCAGATCACATTTTTCACGAGAAATTACACACCATGTTTTGTTGACATGTGGTCCCGTTCCAACATGTCAGTGAGACGACGGCGAGTCCTTTTCTACTACTATTTCCGAATGGACGTGTAGGCTGGGGCGCCTCTTCCTGTACCATGGCAAACAGGCAACCGTCCACCGACTCTTCGCCTTTCCCTTTCGATTTGGAACTGCTATCGCACGCTCTTCCTCCCTCCTTCATTTGCCTTCTATTGGTGTTCTGGGAACGGGGGTACCCAGACTTGCCTGCCTGCGGCCTGCGGCGTGGCTCAGGGAGTGGCCCAGCACGACCCATCTTCATCGACACATGCTCAAGACCCTCGCGAGGGGCCAAGCCTCGCGGGGAAGGGCGATAGGAGGCTTCCTCAGGCACAGCCTCGTCAGGCTGGCTCGCGAGGAGGCGGAGAGATCAAGGCGGAGTACCTCACGAGGTGCCCATGACGCAAGCCATGACGACCAAGGCCAGGCGGGCGCCGGCCTGCGCAGAGTCCTTGTTTCCCCTTTGGTGCAAAGGGGGAAAGCGCAGGCAAGGGTATCAAGCAAAGGCAACCATTTCGGTGCAACAATACCAAGACCAGCAGGGCGGCAGAACGGAGGTCATCGTGGAGCCCAAGCCAGCCTCATCGTCAGGGTCTTTGGGAGGCGAGGACCAACTTTAGTCAGGATAAGTGTACTAGATGTTCCCCTTCAAAATGGCCAATTGTTGGCGCCCTTCCCGCTCAATATTTGGGAAGAGGCCCAGGGCCTCCGCCTATAAATAGGACTAGCCACCCCCAGGGTAGAGGCAACTGATCCATAAGCATCTAAAATCGACCCCTCAAAAGGGACAACACCACCATAGGAACAGACCCTTGCGAGGTTGTTCTTCCCTTGTATTGTTCATCAGCCCTAGAGGCAATCCACCACACCACACACTGGAGTAGGGTATTACACCACAATGGTGGCCTGAACCAGTATAAATCTTGTGTCCTTTGTGTTGTTCTTCGTGTAGTTTAGATCCTAGCGAGGCGGTGAGACATGGGTAGGCTGGGGGTGTGATCTCCGCGTGCACCCCAGTGTTTGAACCTCAAGGGTCTGCCGGAACCCAAAATCCGACACCTTCACCCTTCCTTCTGCCATTGTTGGATCGTCTTCTCCATGGAGGGAACAGGCCAGAAACGACCCCATTATTCTTGGCCCGATCTGAAAGATGACGTGGTGGAGGAACTCATTGATCGGTGCGATGTTATCACCTCGACTAGCATGGAAGGTTCGTTCAAGACCATTCTCGACTCAACTAATAACATCATTAGAAGGAACCCAAGGGCCAAGGAGCGGTTTGATCTCCCCTATCTTCTTAGCCGTGACCCTGATGACTGGCGCAGGGACGACGAAGGCCTCGCCTTGTGCAAGTTGATGCCGCTTGATAATGATACATATGATGTTATGCCATCGCTTGAGGGCAAGGATTGGGCAGGCGCAAATGGAGATTGGGTTGTTTATATTGGGTACAACTGCGAGTGCGAACTTGAGAATGTGTACACTCATCACCGGGTTCCACTTCGAAAAATCACAGCAGACTGCCCAGAGGTTGAGCACACCGGTATTCTATGCACGTTCAAATACGATCATGGTGACTGTCTTCTATGGAAGATAGCAATTTGTCGAGTTCCCAACCGCTCTTGGAATTACAAGAACTATGAAGTTGTTGCTATCTTCGACAAGCTTGTTGTTGTCCTTTGTGGTTCGACTTGATGGATATTGCTCAAAAAGCAGTTTCTATACACGAATGTGTACTCTGATGCAATTCAGTACGAGGGTCTTGTGTTTGCTTCCACCAGTCATTGCACTATTTTTGCATGGGATCCTCGTAGTTTCGGTACGTTTGTCTTCCATCGTAATTATAATTGTTTCATCCACATGCATGCGGGTTAGCAAGTTTCCCTTTACTAATTAACCTTCTTCTTGTGTTTCCAAGGTCCTATGAACATTCCACCACCTATACTTGAAAAAATTTATAACCAAGGGGGAGATGACGATGGTGATGATCACGAGCATGAGGATGAGCAAAACTTATATACTCAGTGGCACCTGGCTACTAATTCCGATGGATCACCTCTTCTTGTCTGTATACAGCGCACTGAGTTTGTTACTACTGAGGGAGCATGTGTTATGTCCCATGGTCGCACTCTCCGGACCTATTCCAACACTCGTTGCATGGTATTTGGGAAGGATACTAGTGTGCTAGCGCCAACACCTTCTCCCTGGTACTGAATTGATAGTCTTGGAGAAAACTCGCTCTTCCTTGGAAAAAACTATCCGATGATGGTGAAAGGCAATCCAACTGCTGTTGACACAATGTTACTAGTACCATTTATTTAGATAAAAGGCCATAGCCCGACTTTATAAATAAAGACACACGGCAGCATCACAGACCCGAACAAGAATGAAACCAATCGGCAAAACATCACAATACACCGAACAGAAAGTTTGGGACCAACAAACGAAGAGGGGGTACAGGCAACCTGCCATACACGGCGCGCAGGCCGGAAGGGAGAAGACTAGAACCAAACTACGAAAACAGCGGCACCCTGATTAGACGACGGGGTCCAGCCCGGAGATGTGGGATGTCGAAGCCCGAATTTTGGCGATGAGCAAGTCCAGGGCATCCCGATCTTCATCCTTAGTCAATGATCTCCACTGCTGCAATAGTATACATGATTTGAAAAGAACATCAGCAGGCTTAGACAGGAAGATATGTTCAATAGTAAATTTGTTCCTAATAGTCCATAGAGCCCAGCATAAGGCACCCAGGCCAACCCAGAACACCCTCTTGGTAACCCCAACCAAAACTTTGGCTAGGTTTCTAAGCTCAGAGAATGAGGAAGGGTTCCAAGAAACCTGAAGCCAAGATCTGACACAACTCCAAACCAACTTAGCCAGCACGCAATAGAAAAAAATGTGATCCGAGTTTTCCAAGGCACCACAAAGATGACAGAACTCCGAGCCTGGCCCATTGCGCTTTTTAATTAGGTCAGGCACCGGGAGGCGGCCACGAAATGCTTGCCAAAGGAAAATTTTAATCTTAGGAGGGACTTTGGACTTCCAAACACAAGAAAATCTGCTCGAAGGGGTACCACCGATAAGCCTAGAATACAACTACTCAACCGAAAACCTGCCAGAAGCCGAATGAGGCCAAACCACATTGTCAGAAGTCTCCAAGAGCGCAGGGAAGAGGGCAGAGAGACTTTGCCAGTTTTCCAACTCTTCAGGAGGCAGGGAACAACGAAAAGCCAGATCCCAGTTATTAGCCGCCACCTCCGCGATGGAGATATCAGGTTTAGGGCAGTACGAGAACAAAACCGGAAAACTAACAACTAGGGGGGCATCCCCAGACCACCAGTCCAACCAGAAGCGGACCGTAGTCCCATCACCAACGATAAATTTAACATGTTCTAGGAAGGTAGGCCTGACTTTAACAAGGGATTTCCAGAATTGAGATCCGCGACGAGCAGTGGCAAACATGGGGCTAGAATGTGGGAAGTATTTAGCCTTGAGAATCGAAAACCAAAGGGAATCGGCCCCACTAGACATAATTTTCCACCACCACTTCATAAGCAAACATATGGTCATCACCTGAGTATTAATAATGCCTAACCCCCCAAGGTTTTGGGGCTTACACATACATTGCCACTTGACCAGCCTATATTTCCGTTTGTTATCCGCGGAGTTCCAATAAAAGGCTCCCCTATGTTTGTCAAAGCCAGCGTGAACGCCAGCCGAGAGAAGATAGAAGCCCATAAGGAACATAGGGAGAGAGGATAAGCAGGAGTTAATAAGCGCAACTTTGCCAGCGTTGGTATTATATCTCCCCCCTCCAAGGGAGCACCCTGTTTCCCACTTTGGCGACTGCCGAAGCAAAGTCCTTAGAATGGAGCAAGACAGGAGAGATAGGAAGGCCTCGATACTTAAAGGGGAAGGAACCCAGGGAACAGTTAAGAAGCCTGGCCACCCGCAAGGCTTCCGCATCATCAACACTTGTCACTAAGACCTCACTTTTAGAGAAATTAATCTTAAGGCCCGATACAGCTTTGAAACAAAGCAAGATGAATTTGAAGTTGCCAATGCATGTATCATCCAGATCCACCAAGATAATGGTGTCATCAGCATATTGCAAGTGGGATATCCCCTCCGGGAGTAGATGGGAGACCACTAGAGAGATGTGACCACAACGGGCCGCCCTAGTTAGTATACACGAAAAGGCATGGGCCACAAAATTAAAAAGAACAGGGGAGGCAGGGTCCCCTTGGCGGAGGCCCCTGCCATTGGCGAAGAAGTTGCTAATGAACCCATTCACAGAGACGGCAGTATGACCACCCAAGACCAACTGCATGACACGATGCACATAAGCTCCGTCGAAGCCTTTTGCAAGCAGGACCTGTTTGGGGAAAGACCAGCTAACCGAGTCATAAGCTTTCTCAAAATCTAACTTAAGGATAATCGCTTTAGATCTCCGAGAGTGAAGGTCGTGAACAATCTTATGCAAAGATAAGATACCATCTAGAATGAAACGACCTTTGATGAAAGCAGATTGGAAGGGGCTGATAACTCTATGCACAACCGGCAACAATCGATTCGCAAAACCCTTAGCCAGAAATTTGGCGAAGTTATTAATCAAAGCAATAGGACGGAATTGAGAGATTAATTCAGCACCCTTAACCTTGGGGATCATGGAAATCACTACATAATTCAGGCGGGAGATATCGACAGTACCAAGACAAAAACCCTGGATGACCTTACAAACCAGCTGTTTCAACTCAGGCCAGAATTTCCGAAAGAAAGGAATAGAGAAGTCGTCTGGCCCGGAGGAAGCATTACGGTTAGAGGAGTTAACTACATACCTAATTTCCTGATCAGAAAGGGGGATCATCAAGGAGGCATTTTCCTCGGGCGAGATTTTAAGGCCTATGTTCCAAAGGGAAGGGGAGATGGAGAAGCCCGATTGAGGCTTAGCCCCCAGCAGTGCGGAGAAGAAGTCCACCACATGAGCCATAATAGCAGACTGATCCGAAGAGCGCACACCATTAATCATCAGGCTATTGATACCACATGTGGGTACTGGGACTTGCATGGAGTTAAGACAGTGGATACGTAGTACACTGGTTTTTGAAGAGGGAATTTGTGCCCTTCTGTTTCTCGTTCGACGACAAGTACCACGCTGACAACTTGATGTGTTGCCGTGATATATAATAACATCTGTTCGCCCAGGTTGGGCGCGGCCAGGACCGGATTTGTTGCCAATATGGCCTTAATTTCTTCGATTCCGGCCGTGGCGGCAACTGTCCATTCGAAGTGTTCGGTGCGCCGGAGGAGGCGATAGAGGGGCAGTGCCTTTTCTCCCAAACGGGAGATGAAGCGGCTTAGAGCCGCCACGCATCCAGTTAGTTTTTGTATTTGTTTGAGGTCTTTTGGGATATCCAATTGTGACAGAGCTCGGATCTTGGCTGGGTTTGCTTCAATTCCTCTACCGGAGACAATGAAGCCCAGGAGCTTTCCGGCTGGTACGCCAAAAACACATTTTTCCGGGTTGAGCTTAATGTCATATGCTCGGAGGTTGTCGAATGTAAGCCTCAAATCGTCTACTAGAGTTTCGACGTGTTTGGTCTTAATGACCACATCGTCTATGTATGCCTCCATTGTTTTGCCTATGTGGGTAGCCAGACATGTCTGAATCATGCACTGATATGTTGCGCCGGTGTTTTTGAGTCCGAAGGGCATTGTGTTGAACCAGAATGGTCCGTATGGAGTAATGAACGCCGTTGCAGCCTGGTCTGTTTCCGCCATCTTGATTTGATGGTATCCCGAGTATGCGTCGAGGAAGCACAATGAATCGTGCCCTGCGGTAGCATCGATGATTTGGTCGACGCGGGGGAGGGGGAAAGGATCCTTTGGACAGGCCTTGTTAAGGTCTTTGAAATCGACACAAAGGCGCCAGGATTTGTCCTTTTTTGGTACCATTACCAGGTTTGCTAGCCAGTCCGGATGTTTTATATCTCTGATGAATCCGGCTTCTAAGAGTTTGGCTAGCTCCTCTCCCATTGCCTGTCTTTTGGGTTCGGAAAATCGCCGAAGAGCCTGTTTGACTGGCTTGAATCCTTTTAGGATATGTAGGCTCTGTTCTGCCAGCCTGCGTGGGATTCCTGGCATATCAGAAGGGTGCCAGGCAAAAATGTCCCAACTTTCCTGAAGGAATTCTCGTAGTGCGGCTTCTACATCAGGGTTTAATTGTGCCCCAATGGAGGCCGTCTTTGTGGGGTCCGTTGAATGGACCTGGAATTTGACTATTTCGTCTGCTGGTTTAAAAGAGGTGGACTTAGATCTCTTATCGAGTATCACATCGTCCCTATTCACCGTGGAGCACAGCGCAGTGAGTTCCTCTGCCGCTAGGGCTTCGGATAGTGCCTCTAGGGCTAGTGCGGCTGTCTTATTTTCAGCGCGGAGTGCTATATCTGGATCACTGACAAGAGTGATGATTCCATTGGGCCCGGGCATTTTAAGCTTCATGTACCCATAATGGGGTATAGCTTGGAAAATTGTGAATGCCTCTCGCCCTAACAAGGCGTGATATCCGCTGCCGAACGGGGCCACTTGGACGTGACCTCCTCGGACCTGTAATTGTCCGGTGAGCCAAACACTACATCTAGTGTGATTTTTCCTGTGCAGCGTACTTCCCGACTAGGGATTATTCCTCTAAAGGTTGTGCTGCTTCGCTCAATGCGGCTCCAGTCTATTTCCATTTTTTGGAGGGTTTCCTCGTAGATGAGGTTTAATCCGCTGCCCCCATCCATGAGTACCTTGGTAAGATGAAAGCCGTCCACTATCGGACTGAGGACCAATGCGGCTGGTGCTCAGGTTGTTCGGAATTTAGGTTCATCGCTGGCATTGAAGGTGATAGCCGTGTCGCTCCATGGATTTGTTGTTGCTACTTGGTAGACTTCGGCGAGGCTGCGGATTGTTCGTTTCCGCATATTATTTGATGCGAAAGTCTCGAAGACTGTTAATACCGTACTGGTACTGTTGGGCTGGTTACCTGGGGCTAGAAAACCTTCGCCACTTTTGGCCACCTGCCGTAGTATCCAACATGCTTGAAGGCTATGTGTTGGAGTGGCACCCTCTGTACTATGGATTTTACAGGGTCCGTTGAGCCATCCCTCCAGTACGGTTCCGTGCCCTTTAGGGGGTTTTTGCTTTTTGGTTTTTGACCCAGGTGCTTGAGTATGGTGCACCCTTTTATTTCGAACTAGGGTTATGTTGAGGGCCGGATTGTCCCAAAACCTAGTTTCGGTTTTCCAGGCACTCTCCATCGCACAGTATTTTTGTACTATGGTCACCTGGTCGGCGAAGCGTGTAACTTCACGACGACTTATGGCGTTCATGATTCCCTTGTCCGTGCAATTGTTGCAGAAAATTGAGATTGCGCTTTCCTCACGGTAGTCCTTTATCATGTCCATAACCAAGAGGAATCTGGCCTAGTAATGATGTACTGTTTCATCGAGCTCTTGTCGTATTTGAGATAGATCGCTTATATTTGGGTGGGTGGGCGGAATTAAATTTGGAATCCCGCCCAATCTGAGGCTCAAAGGCCGAGAAGTTTCCGGATTTGGAAGCTTGGATTGCTGGATGTTATCCAACAAATCTGGTCCGATGCCTGAGTTTAGGTTCAGCACTTGATTGACGTCTGTCCCTCCGCGGGAATCCGGCATGGAGGGATCGGGAATCCGGACATAACTGGTCTTTAACATAGAAGAAGAGTCGCCGCGTTGTTCCTCTACCACAGTAACATGGTGGGTAGCCTGGGGAGAGTTAATTTCTCTCAGATTGGTTTTGAGCCCAATCTGATCGTAGTCTGTAGCGACTCCCAGGGTGGCGATGCGATCCAAGAGCTCATTGACGGAGGAGAGCTCCATCGGATCTAGCTGCTCGGCGAATTCCGAGTTGACATGAAGATCGCTTTTGATGACCTGAGAGGTCATAGTCGGAGCGGTGGCCGAATAGGCGGTCATAAGAAAACCACCAAGCCGGATAGTTTGGCCGGATTCCCTTGGCGACGGCGCCGTCTTTAAAGACAGGAAAAGGCATCCCTCCTGATTGCGACGGCACAGAGGAACTCTCAATGAAAGCACCAATGTCGGTGTCAAAACCGGCGGATCTCGGGTAGGGGGTCCCGAACTGTGCGTCTCGGAGACAAGGGACACGATGTTTTACCCAGGTTCGGGCCCTCTTGATGGAGGTAAAACCCTACGTCCTGCTTGATTGATATTGATGATGTGGGTATTACAAGAGTAGATCTACCACGAGATCAAGGACGCTAAACCCTAGAAGCTAGCCTATGGTATGATTGTTGTTTGTCCTATGGACTAAAGCCATCCGGTTTATATAGACACCGGAGAGGGCTAGGGTTACACAGAGTCGGTTACAATGGTAGGAGATCTACATTTCTGTATCGCCAAGCTTGCCTTCCACGCCAAGGAAAGTCCCATACGGACACGGAACAAAGTCTTCAATCTTGTATCTTCATAGTCTTGGAGTCTGGTCGATGATGATAGTTCGGCTATCCGGACACCCCCTAGTCCAGGACTCCCTCAGTGATGATGTAGAAGCCCTCCGTGGTGGATGCCTCCTCCGGCGGAGCTCCGGAACAGGCCCCAAGATAGGATCTCGTGGATACAGAAGGTTGCGACGGTGGAATTAGGTTTTTGGCTCCTGTTCTGATCGTACGGGGGTACGTAGGTATATATAGGAGGAAGGAGTAGGTCGGTGGAGCTTCGAGGGGCCCACAAGGTAGGGGGGCACACCCAGGGGGGCTCCCTCCACCCTCGTGACCGCCTCGTGGCTTTCTTGACGGAGGGTCCAAGTCTCCTGGATCTTATCTGATGAGAAAATCACGTTCCCGAAGGTTTCATTCCGTTTGGACTCCGTTTGATATTCCGTTTCTTCGAAACACTGAAAAAGGCAAAAAACAGCAATTCTGGGCTGGGCCTCCAGTTAATAGGTTAATCCCAAAAGTAATATAAAAGTGGAAAATAAAGCCCAATATAGTCCAAAACAGTAGATAAAGTAGCATGGAGCAATCAAAAATTATAGATACGTTGGAGACGTATCATTAGCCTCTCCTCTCCATGGCCCCACTCTCTCTCGCTGATGCCTGGGCCCCGCCCATCAGGTTTAAACCTGGCGCCCGCGCGTGCACCAGTGCGCTGGGCCGCCTCTCTGGCTAGGCCTGCTGCGCTGCGGCTGTTCTGACCCAGCAGGCACAGTGCTCCTTTTCCTTTTTCTTTTCTGTCTAACTTGCAAAAATTCCACACGATAAAATATTTGTCCAAATAAACTAATTCCAACTCCTAAATCCTAAAGTATTGCAACCTATTTAATGGTGCAACTTTCATTCAAATCCAACAACCTTTTCTTCACTGTAAATATTTAAATGTGATTTTAAGCATTTAAATATACCTTTGTAAATCCATTTCTCCTGTTATGCCACTCCAAATACAAAACTAAGAATCTTTTCCCTTCTTAGTTTTCACCCTAGTATTTTACAAAAATAAGTTGACATTTTTCTGAGCACTTTGACTTTTTTGTTTTTATTATTGTCTTATTTTTCCGCTATTTTCTTGCGACGTTTAGATCTCGTATTTGACGAAGTTGCTGAAGAAGAAGGAGGAGAAGGATTTGAAGACCTCGAAGAACAACCCAATCAAGGCAAGCAACCCTTTGACAATGTCATCCCTCTTGTTCATTGGTACCCTTTTTCCGATTGCATGATGATGAAATATGACGGTGGTAAAACTTGTTGTGAACCACCCCATGATGCATACCCCTACTCATGACCTTACCTTGTTCATGATTGCATTTTCAAGAGAATAGTTGATGCATAATGATGCATGTGTACCATGAACTCTTCATGGTTACATTCTTTCGAAAACCCCATCAGGTGCCCCTAATGCCCTTGGGAGATGTTGAACTAAGGTCACCACTTGAGGAAGAAGTGGTGTACCAAAGAGAACTTTTGGTGGGTGTGTGTAAAATGATGGATTAGATTTATGTGTGACTACCGTCCCAACCAAACATGTGCAACCACTCTACCCCTTTATGGGACGGGGCATTATTGATTACTTAGGCTGATACTAGCATGGTGCCCACATTTCTAGTGACGGGGGTGACTTGAGTTCACTCTCGGGACGGGGTCGTGCTTGGATAGGCGGCCATGACTATTTTAACAGGGCACCGGACACACCGTTGGTCCCTTCGTGTATGCGTAATAATGTGAAAAGGGCAGAGTCCCACGATCTTTTGCTTATACACGAGGGTCGTGTATCAACGAGTGGACCCTATGTTAGTGTCATCTAGGGGAAGGTAATGATCGGGTGCTTCCCCCGAGTACTTGAGGTACTGCGGGATCGTGGATGACATGAAAGCTTCCCGGATCTTGTGGGCAAAGTGCGCAACCTCTGCAGAGTGTCAAACTATTCGAATAGCCATGTCCACGGTCATGGACAGTTGGGAGGTGCTACTTAAACTATGTCCAGAAATTTTTACAATCTCTGTGCATGTGTGGAAGAGAACTATTTGTGTCAAGGTGGTGACTTGACATGTTGAATGAAATGGCATTTATCCAAACCCTATTTGTGTTGATATCTGTAACCTGTTCTCAAGGTTACCCATGTTCATTGATGCATATCTCACAAGTTGATAGGACATCTCAACTAGCTTGAAGCTAGGCTGCTTACTTGTTGTACAATTGCATTATTACTTTGAACCAAATCATGGGTTGCTTGCGAGTACATTTAAAGTACTCATTGTCTTGCCACTGGTTATTTAATTGACCAGGCATGGAAGAGTAGGAGTTCGAGGAAGAGTTCTTTGGTGACGAACACGCGAACTAGGACGCTTCCCAGTCAGAATGCCTGTAGGATTAAGGCAGATGGCATGGGTTCTACTTATGAACAAAGATTTCCGCTGCTTAAGTTTAATTGGTATTCAGCCCCTGTGGCTTTATCTATGTAAGACTTGACCATAATGGTCATAATTTGTGTAAGATGGTATGTATGGATGTAAGACTCTTGTTATTCAGCTTTTGTGTGTTCAGTGAGCATTGATCTCTGGGATCACTGTACACGTGCATTCGGTGATCACGACTTATGAGTCGGGGTCCCCACAGAGCTGGTATTAGAGCCATCGTGACTGTAGGAAGCCTTAGTTAGCATGGACGTTAGTTAGCTTGAGACCATCTAAACTTCTCTTCTTTTCTAAAGCATGCCCACCCCAAAGATATATTTCCCTTATTGACCTATCCCATTCAACCTTTCTAGATGGCTGCCGTACCCGAAGACTTCTTGACCACCGGATTTCCCGTGCTTCTCGAGGATAGCCTCAAGAAGTGTCAGTTTCACCGAGCCCCCATTTTCACCTACCATGAGCATTGGATCAATGACACCGACATGGAGTATCATGTGGAAGTGATCGTGAAGGCTAATGACTCTCCAAAAAGCTGGTTCTTCGAGGGACCCCAGATGGCAACTCTGGTTCTTGGCATCGAGATGGCAACCCTCAAGGCACTCACCCGCCTCCGAGACCTTCTTCCCGAGATGGCAGATGAGTTGGCAACCCGCTTCTTGCCTTATCGGAAGGAGGGTGAGGATGGGAGCAGTGCACCAGCTCCACCATTGGAGGAAGGACTTCCACTCCGATTCCAGACCTACTTCAGCCTCTATGCCGATAGCTTGGCACAACACTTGGCCTCGGAATCAATGGAGCTCCGAAAGGAACTTCATGAGACCAAGGAACTTCTTTGCCAAGCACAAGTGAAGACGGATAGGATCAACAAATAAGGTGCTCCCCCTGGACAGCCCGCAATCGCATACAGGGGCGGAAGACCCCTAAAGGATGGAGAACCACCACAGCAACACCGCATGAGCGCAAGGGATTACCGCAAGATCTTCACCCCACCAGCAAAGCAATGCCGTGCTGAGCTCCTCCACTCCCCCACTGCTTCGAGCAATGAAGGAAGTCATGCTACTGATGACGAGGAGGAAGACCCAGAAGAGTCGGACTACACGACCGAGCATTCCACCACTTAGGCATCGGCCGAACTCGGATATGCCAGTTTGTAACTCCTACGGTAGGATAGGTCGTGTACCCCCTATGCGAAGTCGAGTCCTTGTAATGGTTCATATGAAACCATGTAGTGTTGCATTTGCTTTTGATGTGTTTGATGGACGTCGTACCTTCCTTTGGGAACATGTAAACGACTACATCACCCAATTGGATTTTAATGAATGTGTTTGGTCTTTTTGGCCCTTGCATGAAAACAATTAGTGTCATGCCGACCCCCTTACTAGGCATCCTATCTATATTGCCTTCCCTCATCTTTCCCAATCATGAGACCTTGACCACTCCAACAGGATGCTTGTTGTAACACGTAATGGTACCTCTACCCAGCAACAAGAAGCCGGAGGTTCTGCTGAAGCAGGAGCCAACCAGGACCAAGCCCGAGGACAGACTCCACCACTGCCACCACCTCCAAACATGGACATGGCTCAGCTTCTTTAAGCCTTCCGGGAGGAACACCATGCCAACACTGCAGCCCTCCAGATGATTGCTCAGGCTGTCAACCGCCAGCCGGCGGGGAACGATAATGGACGTTCCACGTTGGCGGAGTTCAAAAAGCATGCACCACCCACCTTCATCGAGACTGCTGAACCCCTGGATGCAGACGACTGGGTCCACACCATTGAGGACCTGTTGGAACTAGTCGGCTGCATGAAGACCGTGAGAGGGTGGCATATGCTGCCCGCTGTCTCGGGGGAACTGCCAGAGCTTGGTGGGATGGATTCAAGGTCATGCATGCTGGGCAAGACATCACTTGGAATGACTTCAAGGCAGAATTCCACAAGGCCCACATCTCTTTCGGAATCATGGCCATCAAGAAGCGTGAATTCCGAGACCTGAAGCAAGGAGGCAGCACTGTCAAGGAGTACATGCAAAAGTTCAATGTTCTCTCAAGGTATGCTCCTGAGGATGTCAGCACTGATGCTGCCAAAAGAGAGCGCTTCATGGAACGCCTTAACCAGACTCTGCAGTACTCACTTGTTGTGTGTGACTGCCCAACCTTTCCTGATCTGGTGAACAAGGCACTCATGCTTGAAGACAAGCGACGTGCTTTGGATGATAACCGTAAGAGCAAGATGATCAGCGAGGGTAGCTCCAGCAACCAGAAGCCTCACCAGTGGCAGTCAGCCCCAGTCAGGCCAACCTATCAGCAGCCAAGAGCTCCTGCACCCCGCACCAACTATCCACCTCAGCAGTACTCCAACCCCAGGCCAGCTTACAACAACCCCAATAACATTGGTGGCAACAAGACCAACAACCCAAACCAAGTCACTTGCTTTGGATGTGGTCAGTCAGGACACATCTCAAGGGTGTGCCCCAACAAGAAGCCCGATGCTCCGCACCCCAATGCGCAGAACCCAGGACAAGGTCGAGGAATGCCCCCAAGGAACCAAGCTCCCCGCAACCCGCCCAACAATGGCAAGGGGCGTGTGAACCACGTCACTGCAGAAGAAGCTCAGGAAGACCCGGACGTCGTGCTGGGTACGTTCCTTGTCAACTCAGCACCGCAATTGTCTTGTTTTATTCGGGAGCCACACATTCATTTATCACCCAAAGGTTTGCATTAAAAAGTGGCATGACCCCTACACCCCTAAATAACCCAATGGTGGTACAAACCCCCGGAGCAGAGATGAGAGCCAAGATAGGATGTAAAGGAGTCGGGATTGTCATTAATGGGGTAGACTTCCTAGTAGGCCATATCATCCTAAGATCACAAGGCTTGGACGTGATCTTGGGAATGGATTGGCTCAGCAAGCACCAAGGCTTGTTAGATTGTGCCAACCGAACTGTCACTGTGACCAATGACCAAGGAGTCGATGTTAAATTTGCCTCCAACCCCTCCTCTGCTCAAGCCACCCAAGTCAACTGTTTGACTGAAGTTGGATTGGAGCAAGTGCCGGTAGTATGCGAATACCCCGATGTCTTTCCCGATGAGCTGCCGGGAATGCCTCCTGACCGAGACATTGAGTTCATCATCGAGCTCATGCCCGGAGCAGGATCCATCTATAAGAAGCCTTATAGAATGGGATCGGAAGAGTTAGCAGAGTTAAAGAAGCAACTGGAAGAGCAGTTGAGGAAGGGATTTATCCGCCCTAGTGCCTCCCCTTGGGGATCACCTGTTCTGTTTGTGGCAAAGAAGGACGGTACCATACGCTTGTGCATTGACTATCGCTCTCTCAATGAAGTTACAATCAAGAACAAGTATTCACTTCCCAAGATTGAAGATCTATTTGATCAACTCAATGGGGCCAAGGTGTTCTCCAAGATCGACCTCAGATCTGGGTACTACCAGCAGGAAACCAGACCCCAAGATATTCCAAAGACGGCATTTGTAACCAGATATGGCCTGTATGAGTGCACGGTCATGTCCTTTGGATTGACCAATGCCCCAGCTTACTTCATGTATCTCATGAATAAGGTCTTCATGGAATATTTGGACAAGTTTGTCGTTGTCTTCATTGATGACATTCTTGTCTTCTCGAAGACGGAAGAAGAGCACGAGCAACACTTGAGGATGGTCCTAGACAAGCTTTGAGAGCACCAACTATACGCCAAGTTCAGCAAGTGTGAATTTTGGCTGCATGAGGTTGGATTCTTGGGTCATGTATTGAATGCCGAAGGGTTGTCAGTGGATCCCACCAAGGTTCAAGCCGTGACTGAATGGCAAACCCCGAGCAATGTGAAGGAAGTGAGAAGCTTCCTTGGATTAGCGGGATATTACCGCAAGTTCGTTGAAGGATTCTCAAGCATTGCTCGACCCATGACCCAGATCTTGAAGAAGGACAAGAAGTTTGAGTGGACACCAAAGTGTGTGAAGAAAGCTTCCAGGAGATGAAGAAGAGATTGACCACCGCCCCAGTTCTAGCCACACCTGATATTCACAAAGAATTTGTGATATATTGTGATGCGTCGAGAGCCGGGCTTGGAGGTGTTCTCATGCAAGAAGGCAGAGTCGTAGCATATCTATCCAGATAGCTACGTCCTCATGAAGAGAGCTATGCTAACACTCGTCGCCGACAGGTGAACTTCCTAGTCGGAGACCATGTGTACCTACGGGTAACCCCCCCTTAAGGGAACCAAGTGTTTCCATGTTAAAGGGAAGCTCGCACCGAGATTTATTGGCCCCTTCAAGATCACCGCACAACGAGGAGAAGTGGCTTATCAGTTGGAACTACCACCTGAACCATCCGATGTGCACAACGTATTCCACGTGTCACAACTCCGGAAGTGCCTCCAAGTTCCAGACAAGCCTGATCTCTACAAGGATGTCGATCACCAAGCCATTGACCTTCAACTTGATTTGACCTACCGTGAGAGGCCCATCCGGATTTTGGATGAAGTGGAACGGCGTACATGAAGCCACACCATCAAGTACTTCAAGGTCCAATGGAGCAACCACACTGAAGTAGAAGCCACCTGGGAACCTGAAGACCACCTTAGATCCGAATTTCCCGAGCTCTTTTGAAACCTAGTTTAGGAATCTCGGGGACGAGATTCTTGTAAGGGGGGTAGGTCTGTCACACCCTGCATATTGTAACATGTCATTTGCATTAATAAAGCATGAAAATTTGGACCAACAAAAACTTTTGCATTATTTGGCTTTTATTTGGAGCTGGTTTTCTCTTTGTGATTTTTAAGTGCTCTTTAAAGTCAACACAACTCCCCCTTATATACTTCATCTCCTTGCCCCAAGCTTCTGCCCAATGATCATGCCATATGTATAGTGCAATATAGTATTTTCTTACAAAAATAATTTGGCCAAATAGTATTTTCAAAAATTAATTTTCCAAAAACCCCTAAATTGAGGTTTGCACTACAAGTACTTGATTTGGGGTATGAAAGGTATTTAAAGGAGTATATTTGAAACCTAATAGATATAGGACTCCCATAAACCACAAAAATATAATTTTAAAAGTTATTGTCCTATTTTATTTAAAAGCTTTTTCTTAAGGCCAGAAATGGTCTTTAATAGGGAAAAATAATTTATTGTTTTAAAAATATTTGACAAAAATCAGGGAAACTCAGTGGGAATATATTTACCATATATAAGAGTTTCAACACATGGTCATGTTCAAAATATTGGACAAAACTTCCCAAAACCATTTCTGCCCATTCCAAGGATTTGAAATATTTGTACAGGAAATATTTTCATAAAAATCCAAGGAAAATCCAGCAAGTCACAAATGCATATTGTGATCACCTTGCAAAGCCTCATGTCAATCAAGGTCATTTTGGTTCACCAAAATGCCCCAAAACCCTCTCTGACCAGAATCAAATTTGAACAACTTTGTACTACCAACTTTCTCTCCTTGACCCCAACTTTTGTGAGCATGTTCACATGACCAAATGAGGCCACTACACCAAGTGGTTCATCAAGGGGAAGTGATTTTCTCAACTAGATCTACACAAGTTCATTTCTGCTAATTTCTAGGGTTTGCCAATGTTTCATTAGCGAACTCTTCCAAATGAGCTCATCTTCCTTTTACCCTGTCATTTAGTCATGACAAACACCCCTGCCAAGTGCCACAAGAATTAAATTATTGCAAGTACCCCAAAACCATATCAAACACCTTCTGCATGTTAACTAAAAACCCTGTTTGGGGCTCTTCCACTAATCTCCATGAGCTCCACTTTTTACCACAGCCCCTCCTAGTCCCCTTGCACCTCCAGTAACAATGGCAAATCCAAAACTCAATTATTGGATGAGTAAAACCCCACTTTCTCTCTCTGGACAGCCCATTTCCCCCTCTATCTCAACCCCACTTCTCTCCTACTGGCCATCCATGGCATCCAATGCTCCTCCTTCATTCTTTACTCCTCCCTAGAGCTACTAGACATGCTTGGGCGTGCCCACTTTGCCAAAAAATGGCATGCCGGCCATTTGCATGCTCTGGAGCACGCTACAGTGCGCTCCTGCACTATAGCCGCCCCCTGCCAAGCACCTCCGGCCACCTCGACTCTCCCCCTCACGCCAGCCGATGCTCCTCGACGTCCGCAGCACGCCACGCCTCTATCCCCCTCCTCCCTCTCCTTCCTCTCTCCCCAGCTCGCACGCGTGCCAGCCGCCCGAGCGCACCAGTGAGCGCGCTCACACGCGCGGTGCCCTGGCCCCCTTCTTTCCCTCTCTTCTTTCCCCTCGCCCTAGACCAACCCCACTAGCACCCCAGACACGCCCACACGTGCCCCCGTGGCCTCCAGCAACGACTAGAAGCTCGCC
>NC_041383.1:312562266-312581324 GCF_002162155.2 Triticum dicoccoides | reverse complement strand
CTGCACCCCCAGTTTCTCTCCAGACGTGCCCGAGCTCGAGATCGAGCTCGAGCTCCGCCGCCTCGGGTCGCCGTCGATCTCAGGGTACAGGCCCTCTCCGCCGCTCCTCTTCCTCGATCTGGAACCGCCGTGGCTCATTGACCATTCCCCCTTTCTCCCCCGCTTCTTTTGCAGCCAGAAACGGCCGGAACCGACGACGTCCGAAGCTCCTCCGCCACGAGACCTCGTCGCCGGCGAACCAGGCCACCCCGGCGACCGCAACCACCTCCACTCGAACGGCGACTCGACGCTGAGTCCAGCCGTACCCTCGCCCGACCTCGCCGTGCCCTGCATCGACGCTGGTGAGCCTGCCAGCCCTCTGTCGCAGGGTTAGGGATGACAGGCGGGCCCCGCCTGTTAGCCTCTCCTCTCCATCGCCCTCTCTCTCGCTGATGCCTGGGCCCAGCCCGTTAGGTTTAAACCTGGCGCGCGCGTGTGCACCAGTGCGGTGGGTCGCCTCCCTGGCGGGGCCTGCTGCGCTGCGGCTGTTCTGGCCCAGCAGGCACAATGCTCCTTTTCCTTTTTCTTTTCTGTCTAACTTACAAAAATTCCACACGATAAAATATTTGTCCAAAAAAATTATTTCCAACTCCTAAATTCCTAAAGTATTGCAACCTATTTAATGGTGCAACTTTCATTCAAATCCAACAACCTTTTCTTCACTGTAAATATTTAAATGTGATTTTAAGCATTTAAATATACCTTTGTAAATCCATTTCTCCTGTTATGCCACTCCAAATCCAAAACTAAGTATTTTTTCCCTTCTTAGTTTTCACCCTAGTATTTTACAAAAATAAGTTGACATTTTTGTGAGCACTTTGACTTTTCTATTTTTATTATTGTCTTATTTTTCCGCTATTTTCTTGCGATGTTTAGATCCCGTATTTGACCAAGTTGCTGAAAAAGAAGGAGGAGAAGGATTTGAAGACCTCGAAGAACAAGCCAATCAAGACAAGCAGCCCTTTGACCATGTCATCCCTCTTGTTCATCGGTACCCTTTTTCCGATTGCATGATGATGAAATATGACGGTGGTAAAACTTGTTGTGAACCACCCCATGATGCATACCCCTACTCATGACCTTACCTTGTTCATGATTGCATTTTCAAGAGACTAGTTGATGCATAATGATGCATGTGTACCATGAACTCTTCATGGTTACATTCTTTCAAAAACCCCATCAGGTGCCCCTAATGCCCTTGGGAGATGTTGAACTAAGGTCACCACTTGAGGAAGAAGTGGTGTACCAAAGAGAACTTTTGGTGGGTGTGTGCAAAATGATGGATTAGATTTATGTGTGACTACCGTCCCAACCAAACATGTGCAACCACTCTACCCCTTTATGGGACGGGGCATTATTGATTACTTAGGCTGATACTAGCATGGTGCCCACATTACTAGTGACGGGGGTGACTTGAGTTCACTCTCGGGACAGGGTCGTGCTTGGATAGGCGGCCATGACTGTTTTCACAGGGCACCGGACACACCGTTGGTCCCTTCATGTATGTGTAATAATGTGAAAAGGACAGAGTCCCACGATCTTTTGCTTATACGCGAGGGTCGTGTATCAACGAGTGGACCCTATGTTAGTGTCATCTAGGGAAAGGTAATGATCAGGTGCTTCCCCCGAGTACTTGAGGTACTGCGGGATCGTGGATGACACGAAAGCTTCCGGAATCTTGTGGATAAAGTGCGCAACCTCTGCAGAGTGTCGAACTATTCGAATAGCCATGTCCACGGTCATGGACAGTTGGGAGGTGCTACTTAAACTATGTCCAGAAATTTTACAATCTCTGTGCATGTGTGGAAGAGAACTAGTTGTGTTAAGGTGGTGACTTGACATGTTGAATGAAATGGCATTTATCCAAACCCTATTTGTGTTGATATCTGTAACTTGTTCTCAAGGTTACCCATGTTCATTAATGCATATGTCACAAGTTGATAGGACATCTCAACTAGCTTGAAGCTAGGCTGCTCACTTGTTGTACAATTGCATTGTTACTTTGAACCAAATCATGGGTTGCTTGCGAGTACATTCAAAGTACTCATTGGCTTGCCACTGGTTATTTAATTGACCAGGCATGGAAGAGCAGGAGTTCGAGGAAGAGTTCTTTGGTGACGAACACGCGAACTAGGACGCTTCCCAGTCAGAATGCCTATAGGGTTAAGGCAGATGGCATGGGTTCTACTTATCAACAAAGATTTCCGCTGCTTAAGTTTATTTGGTATTCAGCCCATGTGGCTTTATCTATGTAAGACTTGACCATAATGGTCATAATTTGTGTAGGACGGTATGTATGGATGTAAGACTTGTGTTATTCAGCTTCTGTGTGTTTAGTGAGCATTGATCTCTGGGATCACTGTACACGTGCATTCGGTTATCACGACTTATGAGTCGGGGTCCCCACATCCTCAAATAAATGTTTTTGCACAGGATGTTGATTTTATGGATCAGACCGATCCATTTGTTTGTGACTGCAAAAAAGAGTGGTTGGGTTAGATGTTACTGTCATGTTCAATCTGGGTTTTGTCTATAAATTTGATGAACAATTAATCCTTGGGCTTTTTGTACCATCTGTATGCTTGAGTTGCATGTTGTTTCCCTCGTACTCCCCTCCACCTGCAACTACACTGCCGCATCTTCCACGGCTGTTGTTCATTCCCGTCCGAGGCCTCGCCATCATTCTTCGCCTTCGTTCGCTCGTTGTGCCTGCCGCAGTCTGGCGTTGTCAACATGGTCAACACCAAGAGGAATCAGGAGATGACTGTACATGGAGAGGCTGACAGTAGGGACCCACCAAGGTCATTGCATTTCGCAAGCAGGTGCCTCGTTATTACAAGCCAAAAAAATACTTCCTCCTAATTGTTTGATAACTAGGTCCCACGCCATTGTCAATGTAGTCAATAAACGAGAAAATTACACAATGAGCGGATAACACCAGGGACCCAGCAGCTCGCCCAGTTGTTTTTAGTTTCAGAGACGGAGCTCAACTGCGCGCTGGGCGGAGGCTGTGGCCCATCTAGCCCAGGCTTATTAAGCACATGACAAGCACAATTGATATATTTTTTTCTTCTGAAATTGGCTAGCCCAGTTCTTTTTTTGGAGAATACCAAAACCGAGGCTTACATGCTTTTCTCAGCCCTGCTGGGCTGCAAATCTTTCAAGACCAGGAGGGATGTAAGTAGTAAGAAATGGGCTTTCCCAGAAAATGGGCTATAAGTTGTAAGAAATGGGTTGTAAATTTTTAAACCAAAGCCAACCGGCAATTGCATTAAAATATCATTTTTATAGGATTTCTCTACTCTCTACTCTTATAAAAACCAAAGCAAACTGGCAATTACATTAAAATATTATCTTTTCTCCCACAAGATAAACTACTCATACAAATGCATCTTCATGTTCCGTGCAACGAATGGGCATCTTGCTAGTTAAGATTCTCAATTTCATTCATTTTTTGCGGAGAATTGTTTTTTGAATTTTATTTTGATATAATTTTTTGAAAATTATTTTTAACGTGACTCATAATTTCGTGATTAAAAGACTTTGGACCCCACCGAAATTTGCAAAATTTCGTTGAATTTTTTAGGAGTGCCCAGAATATATGGTCTGCAATGCTAATAAAAAGAATATGGGCTTCAAATATCATTAAGAATTAGCAAATGGGCTATAAATTATTGAAAATAATGGCTAATGGGTTGTATGTTGTTATCGATGGATTTGGAGGCTGACTTCTGGGCCTACTAGGTTGATGATGACGTTGTCCTAAATTTTTTTTTGACGCGTACGCAAGGCTTTGTCAACTTAGTCAACACACAGCAGTGACTGCTGGATGTCCATCCAACGGCCACCGTGCTTCTTCAATCTCTGATCTTCCTGCTCCAGCCGCCCAAACCAGCGCCGGCGGGACTGCCTCCTCCCACCTCCCGTGGCTGGCTGTGCTGCCGTCGGACCATCCCTCTAACCACCCACACATCCTGTTATTTTCCGGCAACGTCAGCCTCACCCCGCAGCCGACCAGTCAGCTCACGTACTCCCCTTAGCGTGGGCATCCGCTGCAGTGGCTTCGTCGGCTCCGGGTGGTTCTCTTCCTTGGCCTCGCCCTCGTCCACCGCGTTTGTGCTCTCAGCACGGTGAGGTCGACATGGTCAACAAACAATAGCCATCGGAAGAGGCTGACAATAGGGGCCCAGACAGGGGAATGCCTCCTTATTACGCGCAAAATAATGATTCCTCCACCTGATAGCTGGGACCCATCGGAAGGGCCTCGGTATTTCGTGAAAAAAATGTTCCCCCCACTGTCAGCTCGGACCCACCGGAAGTGCCTCCTTATTACGCACAAAAAATGAATATCCCCCCTGGTAGCTGGGACTCACCTTGGTGGGAGGCTGACTTTTGGGCCTACTAAGTTGACGGGGATGGAGGGCTTTGTCAACTTAGTAAATATAAATGATTCTTGCTCCAGTGACCATATGATGTCCATCCAACGGCCGTAGTGCTTCTTCAACCTCTGGTCTTCGTGCTCCAGCCGCCCAAAGCAGCGCCGGTCATGCCACATGCTCCTGCCTCGCATGGCCGTCTGTGATGCTGTGGAGGCCTCACCGCCCCCTACTACTCCCACCACTGGCCAGGCCATCCCTCTACTCACCAACACCCCCTGTTATTCTGCGGCGACGGCAGCCTCACACCGTAGCCGAACCAGTGAACCGTCGTACTCCTCTTCGTGTGGGCATCCACTGACGTGTCTTCCACGGCTCCGCGTCGTCCCCTTCCCAGGCCTCGTCGTCGTCCACCGCCGTGGTGCTCTCGGTGCAGCGTGGTCAATCTGGTCAACGACCGACTTCCATCGGAAGAGTACTGTACGTGGAGAGGCTGACAGTTGGGTCCACGGCTGTCGGCGTTTTGGGAACGGGGGTCCCCAAACTTGCCTGCCTGTGGCCTGCGGCGTGGCTCAGGTGGTGGCCCAGTACGGCCCATCTTCATCAGAACAAGACTCAAGACCCTCGCGACGGGGCCAAGCCTCGCGGGGCGGACGATGCACGACTTCCTCAGGAACGGCCTCGCCAGGCAGGCTCGCGAGGAGGCGGAGAGATCAAGGCAGGGTACCTCGCGAGGTTCTCGTGACGCAAGCCATGACGATCGAGACCAGACGGGCGCCAGGCGGGCGCTGGCCTGTGAAGGGTCCTTGTTTCCTCTTTGGTGCAAAGGGGGCAAGCACAGACGTGGAGTACCAAGGCATCAGGGAAAGGTTGCCATTTCAGTGCAATGAGACCAAGACCAGCAGAGCGGAAGGATGGAGGTCACCGTGGAGCCCAAGATGGCGTCATCGCCAGTGCTTTTGGCAGCCAAAGACCAATTTAGTCGGGATAACTTGTACTAGATGTTCCCCTACAAAACTGCCGTTGTTGGCACCCTTCCCGCTCAATATTTGGGAAGAGGACCAGGGCCTCTATAAATAGGACTAGCCACCACAGAGAGGGAGATAAAGTGCTCATTAGAGAGAGAGGCTATCGAACTCACCCAAGCAGTTCATCGCACCAGCTCAAGAACTCCTCTTGCGAGGTTGTTCTTCCCCTGTACTGTTCATCATCAGCCCCTGAGGAAATCCACCACACCACACACTAGAGTAGGGTATTACACCACAACGGTGGCCCAAACCAGTATAAATCTGGTGTCCCTTGTGTTGTTCATCGTTTTAGCTTAGATCTCACGAGGCGATCGGACGTAGGTCAGTAGGGGAGAGATCTTCGTGCGCACCCCAGAGTTCGAACCTTAAGGGTCTGCCGGAACCCAACATCTGACATTTGGCGCGCTAGGTAGGGATGCGCCGGAATCTTTCTTGCGCTCTTTCTCGTTCGACCTTCCATCGTGTCCATGGCTGACGCTCGCCGGGCTCGCGCTGAGCGTCGGGATGCTCTCGCCGCCCGCGTCGCCCAGACAGCTCACGTCAATGGGTGTCCTCGTCGTTCCCCGTCACCTGCCACCACCGGCCTGACGGGGAACGAGCAGCAGGCCTTGTCTCTGCATCCTTCGTTGCGGCGGGAAGGCTGCACCGCCACCCCATCACTGACTCCAGCCGGTTCATCGTCCCACGCCCGTCGCACCCCCAAGGACGCGCACGCCACGTTGCTCCTAGCGCGTGAGCTCCTGCACTACCATCCCATTGATGACCTCTACGAGGACTGGCTCGCCCTATCACCGAGCTCGTCAGCGCCGCAGGGGGCTCTCCTGTGCCGTCCCTCTCGCTGCCTCGCCCTCCATCCTGTAGAGAAGGCACAGATCAGGAGGTGCCTCTGCCACCTCCTCCCCAAGAAGGCGCCCTGGCTCCAAGGCACGCGGCCCCAGGACGAGATCCACCATGTCCAGCGCCCGCTCAACAAGAAAGGAGCTGCCAAGAAATCCCTCGTCCCCAAGATTGTGCTCGCGTGCTCCTGGCAGCCGGTACGCCATGACCGCATCCCTGCGCCACCACGTTAAGACCCCACGGTGCTCCAGGCAGCGGCTCGCGGGAATCCCCAGAAGCAAGCCCAGCATCAGTAGAGGGCTCTAGTGGCCACCACAGGCCGCCGCGCCTTTACCACTGAGCTACGCAGTGTCGCCTGGCCAGGCAAGTTCCAGCCTGACCTGCCTCCTCGCTACGACGGCACCGCCGACCCCGCGGAGTTCCTACAGCTCTACGAGCTGGGCATCGAAGCCTACAACAGGGACGAAAAGGTCATGGCGAACTGGTTTCCAATGGCACTCAAGGACGGCGCCCACACCTGGCTCCTGAACCTGGCTCCTGGCACGATCTCCTCCTGGGATGAGATGCGCAACCGCTTCATCGCCAACTTCCAGGGCACTCGCGACCGTCCGCCATCCATGGGTGACCTGCGCCGCATCAAGCACCAGCCCGGAGAGACCTTACAGAAGTACATCCAATGCTTCAACAACGCTTGCCTCAAGATTCCCAGGGTGACCGAGGAGGCCATCATTTTAGCGTTCTCTGATGGCGTCCGCGACGTCAGGATGAAGGAGGAGCTGGCGATCCATGAAGATCTGTGTACGTCACTGGATTTGTTGAACCTGGCAACCATGTGTGCAAGGGCTGAGGAGGGACGCCTCTCCCTTATCGAGCTCCCGGCAGCAGACCCAGAAGAGAAGAAAACCAAGGCCAAGGATGTGAAGCTCAAGGGAGCAGTTGTGCTCGCGGCAGAGCCGGACACAAAGCGCTGCAGGAACCAGCCGGAGTCGTCCAAGGGCAGCCGGTACTATGTGTACCATGATCTCCATACTCACAAGACCAACAAATGCCAAGAGCTCAGGGCCGTGCGAGAAGGCCGTGTCTGTCGACGCCCCGAGCACAACGATCGGAGCTACGACCGAGGTGGAGCAAGAGGTGGAGGACGATGGGACGACTGTGGCCCTTGCTAAGGGTGGCGTGACCGGCCTCACGAGGACCGCTCGCAGGACCAGCCACACGAGGGAGCTTGGAGAGATCAGCCTCGTGAGGATCGCCCGCAAGGCAACGCAGGCCTTCCTCCTCTGCCACCATCACCAAGAAGGAACTAAGACCATCATCAGGACGAGGGGGCTGGGGGCTTCCAGGAGCCACATGCAATCGCTTGCATCTTGGGCGGCGCTCAGGCCCCAGCCTCACAGCGCATCTTCAAGCAGTTTGCTCGCGAGGTGAATGCAGTCCTCCCCAAGCTTGAGGCCACGCGCCCCCTTAGGTGGTCTGCGTGCGCCATCACGTTCAGCTCAGCGGATCAGCTCAAGTGCGCGGCAATGGTCGGTGACCTCCCAATGCTCTGTTCCCCAGTCATCAGCAATGTGCAAGTCACCAGGACCCTCATTGATGGCGGCGCAGGACTCAACGTTTTGTCTGTCGAGACGTTCAACAATCTCCAAGTGCCATATGATCAGCGTCAGCCAACCAAGCCTTTCTCAGGAGTCGCTGATGGTTCCACTGTCCCAATAGGGCAGGTCCGCCTTCCTGTCACCTTTGGACAGCGCAACAACTACTGCACCGAGCTCATTGAATTCGATGTCGCTCACATTCGCCTGCCATACAATGCCATCCTCGGGTATCCAGCCCTGGCCAAGTTCATTGCAGTGACTCACCATGGCTACAACATCTTCAAGATGCCAGGAAGTGGCAGGGTCATCACGCTCCCCTGTGAAGAGAAGGATGCGGTGTGCTCCCTCGAGCGTGCCTTCCAAGCCGCGTCAATCGAGGACCCGAACAGCAAAAGTGGAAACCTCCCTAGAGCAGCTCCCAAGAAGAAGGAGACATCACCTGGCTCAAGGCCTCAG
Organism: Triticum dicoccoides; assembly: GCF_002162155.2. NCBI lineage: Eukaryota > Viridiplantae > Streptophyta > Magnoliopsida > Poales > Poaceae > Triticum > Triticum dicoccoides. The sequence continues at coordinate 312,572,993 of NC_041383.1, read as the reverse complement.
GAGGCAGGCACCTCTGGAGGCGCCACATCCGGACATGTGCCCATCCAAGGGGCGCCACCCTCCATCGAATAGGAAGGCGCGCCCGACACCTTCCTCGGGCAGGGCTCGAGGGCTCTCTCTTGGGGAGCCACTGACTTTGCCAAGATCACGAGGGAGGCGCTTGGGCACCACTTGGAGGCGTGCTTGGCGGCACGTTTCCCTCAGGAAGGCGTAAGGAAAGGAGGGCCCAACCCTCAGGAGTTCATCACCAAGTTCGCTCAGGAGTTGCAGGAATCGAGAGTCATGCACGGCAACCGCCGCCTGCCCAGCGTAGCTCCCCATCCAGGCAAGGATGGGGGGCTGCGCGTCTGCATCGACTACCCAGGGCTCAATAGAGTCACGTCTCAGGAGTGCTCCTGGCCTTTGCGTGTGGGGCGTTGTGCGGGACCACCGCACAACTACGTTCGCATGTCCTTTGGCCTACCGAACGCGGCTGCAGCCCACCAGCGCCTGATGAGAAGCATCCTGGAATCTCGGGTGGCCAAGCATCACGCGTTCCTGGAGGAGGTGGAGATGGACCTCACCGAGCCGCCCGGACCTCCTGAGCCTCTCGAGGCTCGGAGCCCCGAAGGCTCGTGAGGATTGGCTTCTTCATCATGTACCGTCAGCTACTCCGACACTCGTTCTGCAATGGTATTAGGTGACTTCTTTCAAGTTTCATTTTAGCTGGGAGTGCCCTCAGGGTTGCATCATTCCCAGGCCGCGTGGGTCTGTCCCTGTGGCATGTATCCGTTTAGCTCTTGTGTTCAGCTTACCTTGTGGGGGTGCCCCTCGGGCTGCATCATCCCCAAGCTGCTTGGGCCTGACCCAGTGGCGTTTTCTTTCTCTGCATCTATCTAAGTTGGTTCGCTCCTTCATGCTTGACCTACTCATGATTGTCGTCCGCCGCCCACTGCGGGTCTATTTTTCCTCATGCAAATCGCTTGCACGTTAAAAGAGGGGCGCCTGAGCATCGCGACTCATGGGCTCTTACTGGCTCTCCAGCCCTCACCCCCTGGCCTTGTCCACGGCATCGCGACCTAGCATACCAGCGGCGGCTAAGCTTGCTCGAGGGCCAGGACCTGAGGACGTAGAGCATTTGCATTTTAACCACCTTGCAGGAACATACCACTAACAAAGGCCCAGAGCCAGGCACAACCCGCCTCGACGTAGGGCCTCGTGATCCCTGCACTAGCTCACGGGTGCCCAAATGCACCTCTCCTAAGCCCTACGGGGCTGTACACGCCCCGGGGGCTCCTTCCGGAGGGGAGCCCTCCTCCCACGCACCAGTGGAAGCACCATGCTCCGTGCTGGCTGACGACATTCCCGAGGAGTGGCTTTGGCCGTACACATACGGAAGCGCTATGCTCCGCGCTGGTGATAAACAACTGAGGGCAGCCGACGTCTGTATCTACCTCAGGGAGCCCAGAGCTCAGTGTCTGGCCCAATCGCAAAGCCTCCCCTCGGGAGTGCCGCGCGAGGGGGTTGGACACGGGGGCTGCGCCCGGGCCACGCCCGAGCACATGCCACCTAGCCAGGCCCCTCGGACCTGGTTGTCGCGCGCCCCTCCCTGAGCGGAGCCAAGGTATGAAGACTTGTTTGAGCGTCAAGGGGGACTCCTGAGCATCGCGACTCAGGAGCCTAACTGGTCACGTAGCCCCTCACTCCTTAGTTCCGAAAGGCTAACGGCGGTTGAGGTATGCGCGGGGCCGAGCCCTACCATAGAACGACAAATCCTCTCTTCCACCCCCTCCCTATTTGCCGTTTGTGCATAAAGGGGGACTCCTGCGCATCACAACTTAGGAGCCTAACTTGTCACGGAGCCCCTCACTCCTTAGTTCCGTCCTAGTGATCCGGTCGGGGCTAACGGCGGCTGAGGTACACGCGGGGCCGGGCCCTGCCGACGTAGAACACAAGCAAATAGGAAGGAAATTGCAAGATCTAGCAAGTCCAGAAGGAAATATTACAGACCATAGATTGTTCTCACAATACCAGACACAAATTTAAAACGCCTCCATGAGGCATAGTGCATGTTGCAGGAGTAAAAGCAGGGAAAAGGCCGTGAGAAGATCACCCCTGATCTGCGCCACCGCTCGTGGTGGAGTCGCGCTTGTCAGCCCCACCCCGTGGAGCTAAGGAGCCGGCAGTGCCTCGCTTGGGCGCGGTGTTGAAGGTGCGGAACTTCGACAGCAATGCCTTTGCTCGACCCTTGATGGCTTCGGCAGCAGCGGCGGAGCGCTTGGCGTCCACGGGCTCCAGCAGGTTGTCAAGGTTGGCGTCGGGGTTGTGGAGGTAGACGTGGCTGAGGATCCGCGTCAGCGCTGTGGAGGAAAGGACGCGAGCCTCGACTTCACCCATGGGGCCAATGCCGATCATGATTTCTTCAAGCGCCTCGACGAGGAAGGGAACCAGCTTAGCGGGGCCTTCCTTGGCTCCGGCCAGTGGCTTCTCCAGGCCACCGTCATAGAGCGTTTTCAGCACTATGCGGGCCCTCTCCTCATAGCGCGCGAAGGCCGCGCGGTCCTCGGCCAAGACCTTCGTCTCAGCATCCAGTTCGACCCTCTCCGCCTTCAGCACCTGCTCAAGCGTCTTCAGCCGGTCGCGGTCGGCTGAGAGTTCGGTGTCGCGCTCCTTGACAGCAGCCTCCCGAGACTTTATCTCCTCCTCCTTCACCTGGTGGTCGCAAATCTCCTTGGCGAGCTCATCACGCAGCCCTTGCAATTCGCCCTCCAGCGTCTTGCAGTGGCCCTTGGTGGTTGAGGCATCCTTCAAGGTCGCGTCGCGAGCGGCCATGGCCTGGGAGGTGGCTTGCTTCCCCTCCTCGGAAGCCGTCACAACCTCGCTCAGCGCCGCTCGGACGGAGGCGTCAGAGCGAGCCCAGCTGGAGACCAACTCCAGGCGCCCGGCCACCAGGCGGGGGTCCGTGCTCCAGAGATCCTCCTGCAGCCTACTCAGTTCGTCGGCGGCATGGTCCAAGGCGGCGGACGAAGCAGAGGAGATGGGAGCCGGTGGAGTAGGAGGAGAAGACGGCAGCATGATCACAGCCTCGGAGGAAGGGACCTCCTGAGCCTTGGTCACCTCGGTGAGAGCATCAAGCACAGGCACCACTAGAGTCAGGGGGGCCACATGGGCTGACTCCTCGCCAGAGCGTCCATGCTGGCCTCGCGAGGACTATCGGGCAAGGGACGTGTGGGCCCCGCTACCTCCCTTTCCCGCGAGTGAAGACGCGGCTGCGGCCGGGAAGCCCGTCCCAGGCAGGGTTGCCGCATCTCCCTTCAGCCTCTTCGCCACGGGTAACAGCCTACCCAATAGAAGATGTCAGATCTCGATAGCAAAAGACAAGAACAAGGTGGAATTCGAACACTTACTGATTGACTGCCGCGGGATCCAACGGACTCCGGCCAAGCTTGAAACTTGAAAGCCTCTTGTGGGGCTCAGCCTCGGGAGGCCCAGCCGTAGGGGGAGGTGCACCTGAAGGGCTAGAGCTAACTTCAGCCGAAGCAAGGGCCGGGGTAGACCCTCGGGAGATCAGCCCGGACTTGTCCTTCCTCGGGACCAGGGGCGCGTCCTCCCCCTCTCTCCTGGCGCCGGCCTCGTCGTTGTCAGGCAAGGAGCAGAGGGTGCTAGACCTGTGCCAGGGGGAAGTCTCCCCCGCCCCCTCAAAGGTCGCCTCCAAGTCACGCTCCTCGTCCTCGTCGTCATCTCCCTCCTCTTCTCTGCTGGATTCACCAGAGGATAGGTTCACCGTCGCCGTTGTCACCTGACCCTCAGGATCCTCTGTTGCAATAGGCCGACCCCATCGAAGGTGGGCATGGCGTCCACAACCAGCTCCAGTTATCACGGAGGAACAAAGGACCGGAGCATCCACCGGGCCTGCCACTTCCTATCCAACCAAGAAGCGGAGGGCCGCGGTCAGATCCTCGTCATTCAGGGCGTCCAAGCTCAGGCGGAGGACGACGTTCGCATCCGCGAGCCTCCACAGCGGGCGCGAGTGCGCCTGAAGAGGGGCCACCCGGTGCAACAGGAACTCCCACAGGAGCGAGGCCCCAGTCAGCTTCGCCGCCCTCAGACTGCCTGGCCTCAGGTCGGCGTTCATCTTCTCCAACACCAGCTTCTTCCACCGATCATCAAGCTTTGCACGGGACCACGCCTCAATGTCCTCTGGCTACTTTGTCGGCAGCTCCAGCAGGGGGTTGTGGCACCCGGCGTCCGCCATGACCCACTTGCTCCGGAAGCCCTCGGCCCTCTTCCCGGCTTTCGAGATGGCGTTGGACTTGGAGTACGCGACAAAGCTCATGCACGCTGAGATATTGCCGTTAGAGACTCAGAGGGAGAAGAAGTGGCACAACAAGGCCACGGAGGGCACCACCCCAACGTGCGCCTCATAGTAGTAGGGGAAGATCGACAAGAGAAGGATGGAGTTGGGATGGATATGCAGAGCATGGAACTGATACTGGCGAAGGACGGCAAGGAAGAACTCAGAGAAGGGAGGAACCAGACCAGTGATAACGGCGCTCATGAAGAGGGGGTAGAAGGTGCTCCCCTTGTCCTCCGGCCGGGCGGAGCCAAGCCGGAGCGCAGTCTCCCCCATCTCGTTGATCTGCGATGCCACCATCTGGTGCGTGAGGGTGAGGTTCTTCTCCGTCACGTTGGGTGAGACCAGAGCCGGCGAATACCAGGCCGATGCGGCCCCAGCCGGGGTCCTGCGGGGTGCCATTGCTCGCCAGAGGAGAAAGGATGTGGCAGATCTAGAGATTTTGGAAGCAGAAGGGCGAAGAGCAAGAAAGGGGATCTGGAGCAAGGAGAATGAGAGTAATGAAGGTAAAGCTAACCCCGGGCCAGCCTTTTGTCAGTCGAGCGGTTGCCGAGGCAGCATGGGGAAGCGGAGACGCCCACGTCCAATCAACCGCCACGTGACGCCCAAGGCCGTAGGCTGATGGGGCCCGCGGTGCTCCGCACTTGCCCCTTCGCTTCTTCGCTAAGCCAAGTCCGAGCGCGCCTTGGGCCCGGGGGCTACTGTCGGTGTTCTGGGAATGGGGTCCCCAGCCATGCCTGCCTGCGGCCTGCGGTGTGGCTCAGGTGGTGGCCCAGTACGACCCATCTTCATCAGCACAAGACTCAAGACCCTCACGAGGGACCAAGCCTCGCGGGGCTGACGATGCACGACTTCCTTAGGGATGGCCTCGCAAGGCAGGCTCACGAGGAGGCAGAGAGATCAAGGCAGGGTAGCTCGCGAGGTGCTCATGACGCAAGCCCTAACGATCGAGACCAGGCGGGCGCTGGCCTGCGCAGTGTCCTTGTTTCCTCTTTGGTGCAAAGGGGGCAAGCACAGACGTGGAGTACCGAGGCATCAGGCAAAGGTTGCCATTTCACTGCAACGAGACCAAGACCAGCGAAGTGACAGGATGGAGGTCACCATGAAGCCCAAGACGGCGTCATCGCCAGTGCTTTTGGCAGCCGAAGACCAACTTTAGTCAGGATAACTTGTACTAGATGTTCCCCTTCAAAATGGCCATTGTTGGCGCCCTTCCCGCTCAATATTTGGGAAGAGGACCAGGGCCTCTATAAATAGGACTAGCCACCACAGAGTGGGAGATAAAGTGCTCATTAGAGAGAGAGAGAGAGGTGATCAAACTCACCCAAGCAGTTCATCGCACCAGCTCAAGAACACCTCTCGTGAGGCTGTTCTTCCCCTGTACTGTTCATCATCAGCCCCTGAGGCAATCCACCACACCACACACTAGAGTAGGGTATTACACCACAACGGTGGCCTAAACCAGTATGAATCTTGTGTCCCTTCTGTTGTTCATCATTTTAGCTTAGATCTCACGAGGCGATCGGACGTAGGTCGGTAGGGGAGAGATCTTCGTGCGCACCCCAGAGTTCGAACCTTAAGGGTCTGCCGGAACCCAACATCCAACAACGGCAACCGCAAGGAAGTTCCTCCTTATTACGCGCAAAATAATTATTCCTCCACCTGAAAGCAGGGACCCACCGGACGGGCCACTGTATTTCGCGAAAAAAATGATTCGCCCCCCGACTGCTGGGACCCACCAGCTACATCTTCGCATGCAAGGAAGTGCACCTGGGAAACAAAAAAAAGATTCGTCCCCTGACTGCTGGGACCCACCAGCTACATCTTCGCACGCAAGGAAGTGCCTGACAGTCGGGACCCACCTGGTCGAAGCGTACGTAGCGTTGTCATTCTGGTCGCGAACGTGTACGTACATACTGGTGGATGTAGAGGCGCGCATGTGTCATAGTAGAGGCACGCACGTAGCATGTACACGTACGTACATCGGCCAGTGTGCAAGAAAGAAAATACAGCCACGTACGTACATACGGGTGGGCTCTCGAACGCCTACTCGCGCATACGTACGGCCAGGGCTCGTGTACATGGCTGGGTCAGAACGGAGAAACAGCGTCGTCATGTTCATGGGGAGCCAATCGGCTGGGTCGGAACGGAATGCGTCGTCGTGTTCATCGGGATGGCTTGGACGAAACATGCGATGGAAAGAAGGGATGGCGTAACGCAGAATGGAGGAAATGGCCTTGTGTTTGACCCGCCATGTTCAAAACGAGATACTGTTCATTGGGAGGGGTCTGGCGTACCGTAAAACGGAGGAAACGGACTTGTGTTGGACCTCCTATGGTCGAAACGCAGTCCTGTTGATCGGGAGGGTTGTGGCGTACCGCAAAACGGCCGAAACGGACTTGTGTTGGAGCGCTACAGTCGAAACGGGGGTCTTGTTCATGGGGAGGGGTGTGGCGTACCGCAAAACGGGACTCCATGGGATCCCAACGCCTCGCACACACGCACGTACGTGTACGAGAGAAACGCGCATCGCTCAGCCCCCAACCACCCACCGTAACCAGGAACTCGCCAAAATTTTCCTCGCCCTCGCTTATACCACGGTTTTTTCTGTCATTGACGGCCCAAAGAATGTCATGCAGCTGCGTCCGGCCCGCCTAGCATGAAAAGCCCATTTTCTGTCATGATTTTTTGTCATACAAGTAGGAGCCCACCACATCTATGATGATACCAGGTTTTGTCACAATTATCGTCATAGAAGTGTCATAAGTATGACAAAAAAAATTCCGTTCGGCCCAAAATGTCACGGATGTGTCTTTTTTTTGTAGTGGATCTGTTCATCATCCTCCTAGGCGCGACAAGCACTGGAGCACCAGCCAAAGGGGAGGTGTTCGACAATGAGGTACTCACTGCTGCCGGGCTCCAGGTTGTTGATGAACAGAGCACCAGCAGCAACACCACCAAGGAATATAAGCTCCTCCATGCCATGAGCGCCAACTTCCAAAAGCTCCAGGCACTATATCGCGCCCGCCAAGACAAAGTGGACTCCGGGATGGCAGCCATGGACAAGGCTGAAGCGGACTTTCAGGAGCGTATTGCCGAGGCTTGGGAGGATCTGAAGGCCGCCTAGGTCCAGCTGGACGAGCGCCATGTGACCTCCTCTTCAAGCAGGCTGACTTCGACAAGGCCCAAGAGGTGGCGAAGGTGAAGGCCGCCAAGGACGAGTCTGACCAGATGCAGTGCCGCATCTTTCTCGACGCCCAAGAAGAGGACTTGGTTGCCCTCGAAGCGCCTCTCACCGCCACGCTTCGTGCGAAGGACGAAGAGGTTGAAAAGCTCATCGCACAGCAGACCTAGCGGCTGAAGCAGGAGCACAAAGAAGCACTCGATGCTCTATCCCTGGACCATGTCGTCAAGCTAAAGGAGGCCGTCGACGGTGCTGAGGCCGTAGAGGCCGCCAAGATTGAGCTGGACGGCAAGGTGGAGAAGCTCGAGCTGGAGGTGGAAGAGCTAAGGAAGGAGATCTCGAATCTGAAGAAGTACAGGGACATGACTGCCCACACCTTGGCGGAGCTGCAGGTCACCATCTCCGACAAGACCAAGATACTCTCCAATGCCAACAAGTCCATCACTGATCTGAAGCTGAAGCTGGAGACTCTAGAGGGTATGCTTTTGGAGATCAGGGCTCGCGAGAAGACTCTGGCGAAGGATCTTGCGGAAGAGAGGCTGCTGCTGTAGGACGCCGCCACCACCCACAACGAGCTTGTAGCCGACACGAAACTCTGGACTAGCCGACTTGTGGATGTTGTGGAGGGGCTCACTACACAGTTGTCCGCCATGGGCATGCCAAACTTCAGGTTCTCTCATGAAGTGAACGTGACCGACAATGCCAGGCTGACCCTATTCTTCAAGGGCATCCTCGATGCCCTGAAGCTGCTCCACTCCAACAGGGCGACTTATCTGGCCGAGGAGTCCCGGAAGCTTTGCCGGGGCGCCTTGACTAAAGTGCTCACCAAGGTGGCATACTGCAACCCCTGCGTCGGCTTCGACAACGCACTTGAGAGCTTGCCGGGGGGTGTGGACCTCCGGGCGCTCGAGGAGCGAATCGAGCCCATCATTAGCTACGTCAGCGGAGTCAAGAGGCTGGAGGGCCAGCACCGGGATTAGTTGCTCCATTTCTTCTTGCCACTTCAAGCTCGCACCCAAGACAACTTTTATCTTAATTCAAAACCGCGGCAACCACCGATGTAATATAACTTTGCTATGCTTTGAACCGAATGCATGCTATTTCCCTGTTTGATTTCTATTTGTATGTACTACACCCTACGCTTAATTGGATAGGCTTGCCGGCATGTTAACCCTTGCCGAGGGCGCTTCGAAGGACGGATCCTTAGCAGCCTGCTTGGCGGTGTCATTGCCGGGCAAGCCACCTTGTCGTCCTTGGCGCAGCCACTTGAGCTATTGAGCAGACTCGAAACAGAACAAGGGCACAACCAATAGTGGCAGGGTTCCTGTGCATGCAGGTTTTCCATGCAAAAATCGAGACCATTCGAGGGAAATAACCTTACAAAAGGGAATTACTCAAGGTTTAGCGTGACATAGCTTTTTGTTGCCGCACGGATCGTCGTTGCGGCTGCAAACGACGCTGTTCACCTGGCTTCTCGTATCTAGGTGGCGTGGACTATCTTGATCTCCTCTGCTGCCAGCGTCTGCCACATCGCCCGTCCATGCTGGCACTGGCGGAGCGGGTCCGGACGAACCGACTGCCGTGATCATCTTCTTCTTCGGAGCCATGGTAATGAAGAAAACAGATGCACTAACTGATAGACCAGATTCTCACAACTTCTACCCCCTACCTGGCGCGCCAAAGATGTCGGGGAAACCAACACATATGGGATCAGGGACGATCCCTTCTATGGTTAGCGGGGAGAGGAGCTGCACGAAGAGCGGGTCTAGCGATCAGTGCGAGGGATTTTTACCTAGGTTTGGGCCGCAAAGATGCATAATACTCTAGTCATGCTTGTGTGTATATTCTCTGTTCTTGAGCTCTTGAACTAGCTGCGGTGCATGCCTTGTCCAAAAATTCCTAATCCTCTCTCAGTATGCCTCGGGCCTCCTTTTATATGTCAAAGGGGTTGCCACAGCGGCACACAGGAGGTGGAAAGTATCTACAGTGTACATACTTCTCGCTGGCGTCGTAGGACAAATACATTTAATGTGTTGCATTCGTGCCTTCTCTCTTTATCGGGGACAACAAAAGAAGTCGTCCCGTCCATCGCCGCCCTTCCTTGCCTTTACACGCGTCCAGGCTGACGTGGCATGCAGTGCCATGCTGGCTAGCTAGTTGTTGTTTTGGCACGATGGTAGAGCCTCCACGAAGATCTACATGCCGCCAAGTAGGCGCCTGCTTAGTCGGCAAGTTGGTCGTCGCACTGAGTGGTGGTGAGGTGGAAAAACCTTGTGGTCCCCGGCCTAGCCATGGGCCCGCAATGGTCCCTCGCAAGGCTTGCCGTGGGCCTCGCGGTCGTCCTCGGCAAGAGTCTTGCAGGGGTCTTCGTCTTCTGGTCCCACGTGGACCCGCAGGCTATCAATCTTCACAAAGATATGCATGCTACTTTGCACGCGCCCCCTGAGACTTGGCCTTGACGTGTGTCAAAGCTCTCAGTTGTCAAGGGTGATGGCCTTGCTAGTGCTTCGCAATTCGTCCCGGCTAGGAGTTTGCCGGGGCTTCGCAAGCTGCCCCGGCAAGGATGTTGTCGGGGGAGGTCCATCTTGTCTTCTCGTCCTTGTTCACTTTATTGAGTATCTGTCTTGGTAGTTTCGTGTTCTGACTGCTGCCCCATCAGGCCCTGCCGCAGGCTTGCCTACGACTGCCCATGCACAAGGGGTACAAAAAGAGCCCATGCTTTTGTACACCGACAGGTTAATGTAAATTGCCTCTCTCCCCCCTGTTTTCATGGTGGTTTGCCCCTCCCTCCCCCCAATCTCCAATCAACAGCTCACTAGTTTCACATTACATTAATTACGTAACTGTGATTATGTAGGTGTAGCATTACTCGTCCTAAATAAACCATATAAGCCAACCTCCCAGCATACCGCGAGGGAAAAGACTCGGCCGCGCCGTTTTAGTCAGGATTACCGGATTACTAGTAGTACTATCGATGGATCGCACAAAGTACTAAGTTTTTTATGGGGCGAAGCACCAAGTTTAAAGGGAAAAAAGGCGGGACACTTACATCAGGCTTGTCGCGGTCGCATTCACCCCTCACACGATCGGTCCTGCACACGGTTCACGCAAACGAAACGCGCTTCGTCTTGCCTCTTCACTGACATGTGGGACTGCAATTGGAGAAACCAACAATGCACCAAACTCCCCCGCCCACCGTGCGAACCCCCC